>NC_058098.1:82460500-82767000 GCF_020171115.1 Neogale vison | reverse complement strand
ATCGATGTCTAGTTTTTAGGAGCTCGAAAGAGGTAGGAGAACAGAGAGGAGTCGGGGAGGTGGGGGAGGTGCAGGCCTTGGTTGTGGCTGTCCATTAACAGATGAACTTGGCCGAGGGCCAAGCTTTAGATGAGAGCATGTCAGGGCCCCAGTGCAGCCAAGCCTTTTCAGTGTTTTTGTTTTTTTTTTTTTCTTCCTTTCTTTCTTTCTTTAAAAAAAAAAAAAAAAAATACCTGCTGACTGTACATCAAATGCTCCCAGGTCTTTGGCTAAAGGCAAGAAAAAAAAAAAAAAGACACACGGCTCAATTTTTTCCCCCCTCTGAACCAGTTGAGGCCAGTCTTTTGGCTACACGCACAGGTTCTATCATCTTTCCTGGCTTGCCATTGGGAAAAAAAGAGTTGTGATAACGCCAGTAACCCGAGGGCCCCGGACGGGAAGGGTTCGGCGTGCTCAGGAGAGCAGCGCGTGTGAGCGCGTGCGCTGTGGCCTACGTGCGCTTAGCACGGGCGGGGTGGGGCCTGCGGGCCTGCGCGCAGGTGAGGAATGGGTGCGAACGCGTTCTTTTTTTAATGGCTAAAGTTAAACTCCCTGTTGGGAAAGACCTGTGAACTGGGCTCTTGGTGGCTAGGAAGGGTAATACACCAGCAAGGTCCAGGAAAGGCCCAGGGTGGGGAAGCAAGCACCCCGGTTGGAAGCCCAGCGTTTCCTCCTCGTGCAGGGCTGATGGCAAAACCATGTGTCTGGGCTTGTTTTATTCTCAATTATCTTATCTTCTTTGGTCTGTTTCTGTGTTTTTTAGTTTATTATGACATTATGCATTCACTTATGAGTGTTGGCAAGCAAGAGTCATCAGCCCAATAACTTCCTGACATTTTTAGCTCTTTTAATGTGCAGTCTTTGCCCTCCTGCCACAAGTGGCGAGGTAATTGAATTTCCCTGTTACTTACTGGCGGGAGGCATGTTCTGGTTCCCACCAGAGGAGCTTGCTGGCGCTAAAGCTGGGTTCATAGCATTCTACCTAGGGGACACTCGGGCTTCCAAGTGGTTTGGGGGCCTGTCCAGAACGCAGTTCACACAATAAAAGATTTTTTTCCCCCATGATAGACTTGAAAAGGCACTATTGTGAACAGCCACATAAAATAGGATAAAATCATGTTTGCTTCCCCAGGCCGAAGCCTCAGCCGGGAGGTAGACTTTTTCTCCTTATCTAGTAGTAAATAGAAACTGGGAAAATTTGGAGGCCTCTGGACTCCTCCCACAGATAACCCAAAACACTCAGCCAAGCCCCTTGATGCTGTTTTCATTCCCACCTATGTTCTTTTGTGACCTGCGCGGTAACATGGGGAAGTGGGGCTGAAAGAGAGGGAAATAAGCCCTTAAAAGTATGGTTATCTCCTTTCATTTCCTTTTCTCCCTCTTCTTCAGCTTCTGGGCGGGCATACATGAAATAAAATGGTGAAGTGCTGCCATTTCTAATTGTGTGAACTTGGGCAGATTTCTCCATCTCTCTGAGTTTCCATTTCTTCATCTGTAACATGGGGGGAGTCATAGGACACACACACCCCCCATGGGGGACATCATTAACATTGCATGAGAATGCTTGCCTGGTTCTGGTTCGCGGTAAGCACTTGAGGAAAGCCAGTTATTATTATGATTCTGACTCATGGCTTAGCACTTTCCTTTTCCAGAAGAACTGGGGACTGGGGTCTCAACATAGTTCCTCACAGTGTGGGGGTAGTAGGTTGGGATGAGAGGTGAGCAGGGCTGGGAGGGTTCGAAGGGGCTCAGCGCCTCCTTCTGCATCAGGGTGGGTGGAGCCTGTTGGTAAGGGGCTATTGGGTGGGAACAGTTAGTAGCCATTGTAGATCTGGTGAGGTGGGGTGATTGGAGGGGCTTCTGCTCATTGGCAGCTCCCTCAGGTTTGGCCTCTCTCCCTACAGACATGGGCAGCATTACCAGATGAGTATGCCTGCATATGTGACACAGTCACTCTGGTTTCAGATTCCTGCTTTACCACTGGCTGGCTGGGAGAGTTTGGGCAAAGCGTTTAACCTTTGTGCAATGCAGATAACCCAAAGCACCTCCCTCATAAGGTGGGTTCGAGGGGTGAATGAGAGGAAGCACATAAATTACCCGTCACACAGGATGCACTCAGAGTTGCCTTTGCTATGCTGTGTGTCTGACGCGTTGTCTCTCCGTTCCACAGCAACCCCAGAAAGAAGGTCCTGTTAGCCCCATTTGGTAGAGGAGGCAATTGGGTTCCCCCAAGGGCTAAGTAACTTTCCTGAAGGTTCGCAGTCATTAGGGGTTTAATCCTTTGACTTCCAGGCATTATCCTGTGTCACCTCCTCAAAATGTTTGCAGCTTTCTGCAGTGGAGCTGGGCACCAGTTGGGTGGGAAGCTCTGGTCCTGGCTGGTTGGCCCTCCTGTGGGTTCTGTGGTCAAGTTTTTTAGTCTTCTGGGAAAGAGAAGAATGTTCTCATCCAGTTCCTGGGCGGCTGTCCTGGGCATATTGGCAGAGACTTGGAGCTGTTGGAAAGAGTTGCCATGTGAGGAATTCTGCTTTGCAAGTAGTCACTTCTCCATCTGTCCAGAGTAAGGCAGAAATGGGGCGAGGGTCCTGTGAAGAACGGGAAAGAGGTTTTACTATTTGCACGTGACTCGGTTAGGAGATAGCCGTAGGCTGACCAAGAAACCAAGCTAGGACTTTTAAGGGCTGGTGAAACCGTGCTTCCAGCGTTTCTGTTCGTTGTCTCTCCCGCATTCGTTTCACCAACCACACCTTTAAAGAGCGGGCACCATCAGAATTAGGGTCTGAGCAGGAGAGTGTGAGAGTGTATGAGGGTGTGTGTATGTGTATATGTGTACGTTGGGAGTGCTGGGGGGTAAATAATCTGCTAGGAGGTTTTCATTATTGGCTGAACAAGTTCTGTGGTGAGGCAAGTCCGGAAAGCACATTAAGAGACCTGAGAAAATTTTTGAATGGAAACTGCAGTCGGCAACTCCATATGATCCACATGTGGCTTTCCCCGAGGCAAGTTTTCAAGTGCATGGTGGCCTCCCCTAGTCACTCTGCAGGCTGCTCTGACACCATTAATATTTGCTGAAGCAAGACCTGAGGTTCATTGCAGTGGGATTACATAATGTATTCCAAAACCAAATGTCAGGGTTTTCCTTTTTATTACCCATTCTTTTGAATCGGATGGGCCACCATGGACCACCATTGGTATAATTTCAGAGCCCACTGGGTAGCGAGGAGGCGCCTACTGTGTGTGGTGGTCTGTGTGGTGGGGGACCTGAAGAGGTGCCTTCAGTGGTGACAAGGCTGGGAGCGCTGCTCACTCTTCATGGCTCTTCTCCTCCATTTGAACCCAGGGAGGTGCTCAGATCCACCACCAAGGGGTAGCCATGGGCCTGGATCCAGGAGGTCTTCTGAGTTGGGGGTGAGAATACATGTGGATGAAGAACCCCAAGCCTTACACGTCAGTTCTCACTCTGCCCTGGGACTGGGTCCTCGCTTCCTTTGCACTCACCTCTATCCCTGGTTCTCCACGTAGGGTCTGGCTGCCCCCCTACCGCTCGGGACTATAGCAGTCTTCCCCGATTACCCCAGGAGAGAAGCTCTGAGTTTTATTCCCAGACTGAAAAGCAGAAATGATAAAAGGAATACCATTGCTTTCGAGGCCCTATTTTCCCCCTCTCGTGTTCTCCCCATTCTCTTGAAAATCAGGCCAGCTCTCTGATGGTGGCCTTTTGTTTCTTTTTCTTTTTTGGTTCTGCCTTCATTAAGGTAAGCATGAATTTAATGTCCCAAGAGGCAGGCCGGTGACCCTTCAGGCCAAGTGCCTGGATGTGGCAACGCTATAATAAATATTGAATGGTGAGAGCAATGGAAATTTAACAAAGCCATAACCGAGGAGCCCGCAGAGGGGCAGCGGACTGGTTAAGAGGCTGTTGGATGAGCTGGGTAGTATTTCTACTTCAACCTGATTGAAATGTCGACTAAAAATCAATGCTGTTGACTAGTGATAATTTACAACGTTCCCGGTGCTAAGTAGTTCCCCGCTTAAGAATGCGTTGGCTGGGCAAAGATTAGTGCAGGGAGCTGTGTGTGTCACAATGAATCAGACGCATTATAGGTCAGCCCTTTATTTGTTTCATCATGACTTTTACACAGTTGTCATGTAATTTATGGCTGCTTTCACGTTGTCAAACATTTTCATTGCATCTTCTTCTTTAACACACTCCTGACACGGACGCGCCGTCTTGGAAGGCTTGGTATTATTTCATAATCCGAGAGGAGGCCTATAAAACCACCAAATTACACTATCTTCAGGCTAATCTAAATATGCTGCAGATTAAAATCAGAGCTCATTTGTCCCTGATGCAAATTATTAAGTTCTAATTATAAATATCCATTTAATTACCCCATACATTTTTATTTTGCGGACCCTTTCGAGCACTGCTGTCTGCGACGCAGCGGGGGTGGGGGGCGGGGAGATGCATAGGAGACAATCCACAGTAATTAATGTACACTTCCCAAATGTAAAGGATAAACATATGCTGCTTTGTTTGTCTTATTTATTGATTGATTAGATGTATAGAGACTTTGGCATCGGCACAATCCAATCCAAAGTTGAAATCTTTTTTTTTTTTTTTCCTAAATGAAAACTATTTAAAAATCATTGGGGGGGGGAGAACAAAATAGAGCCAATCCAGAGCTTTCTGCTAGACTACATCATCCTCAAATATGGGATTTTCACCAGATTCTGAATTTGAGTCAATCTAGATTTTGCAGAAATTAAGGATGAGAGAAACCCTACCTGTTTTGTATAGTCTAGGGACTGTGAAATCATTGTTGTAGAAAAAACTGTAGTGTTTAAAATGTAAAAAAAAGAAAGAAAGTCATCCTTATTTCCAGCCCTGTTACCATTTTCCACTAGGAGATATCATTATCTGCCTGTAATAGGAAGACAGTCCATTTGACAGCATTATGATAAACAATTTTTGATTACCACACAATAAAGTAAAACAGAAAGAGAGAGAATATAAAAATTTGTCAATGCCCAATAACTAGACGTTTCCTCTTCCACGAAGGCAGTGGAAAAATGTCCACAATGAGTTGGGAGTGTGGGGTAGTGATTGAGGTCTTTGGGGATTTTTCCAGAACCAAATTTTGACTTTCAATGGGAGCAGGAAGACACTGGTTCAGCAACCAGTATGCCTGGGTTCTAACTCTGGGCAGTGAGACTTTGGGTTTTCTTCACTTTAGTTTCCTTGTCTATGGAATGGGTGGTTAGGAGCTGGTGCATCTCCAAGTCCCTGTCCTGTACCAGCGTACCCTGAACACCGTAGGCAGATAGTCTGCTTCCTCTCCTTTCTGCTCTTTTTGGAATCTCATTGCTGAATGGGGCTTGCCTGCAGAGAGGACAGAATATTTTCTTTATTTGCCTTAAAGGTAGGAGCTATGGTAGAGATTAAGGCTTGGGCTCATGATCCCTCTGCAGAAAGCTTAAGAGCAACTTTCAGATTGCTGGAAGCAAAATTGAAGCATGGTATAATGGAATGGTGATAATTCACAGAAGTTTCCAGCCTTACAAGATTTCTCCGTCTTTTAATTGTTGCAAGCTGTTTTGTGTGTGTGTGTGTGTGTGTTTTTAATATAAACTCTAAGGAGTGTAATGTGTATTTTTTCCAAGCTTGCTTTTTTGGGCAACTGTAGCTATGTCAAAATAGAAATACGTTTGACAAAGAAATCAGTTGAATTTAAACAACCAGGTATTTTAAATTCAATTAACTGACTGCATTCAGTGATATTTTCCTTCTTCCTCCCCCAAAAGCTGGTTTCTCTGTATGGACATAGCCTACATATGCTGAGTTCTTGGAGTTACAAATTCTTGCTTGTTAAAGGCATCCAATGCAACATGTTTAGAAGAACTCTCCCTCTGTTAGTGTTGAAGACAGCATAAATTGAGGGAAAATGTTCTTTTTTTATTCATCATGTAGGTAAAAGCATATGGCCTGTTCTGGGACATGTGATCTTTGCAGTCCATTTTCTAAACTTGGTGTTTACCATTGACTTTTATCACGGATGTTTCTGTTTTCCACACTGTCCAGCAAATACCATCTATGCATCGCATGAAATCCGGTATAAAATGATGTTTTCAGAAGCATGCTGATAAACAACACTCAGAATTACCCTTTGGGTAGTGATTATTTAAAACTTTATTCTATTAACCCATGTGCTAAGAAGAGGGGGGAAATGGACCAGTTGTGGGATACATGTTCCTTGTAGAACTCAGGCACTCTTGAGATCTATAGCTTCCATCAAAAAGCAATTTATTTAAATTACTGCCTCTTTAATTTATAATGTTTTGGGGGATTTTTATTAGGAGTGCTCTATTAGGGCACTGATAATCAGCTGTTTCAAATTTTGCCTTCTCTTCTGTCTCTGGCAGAAAAACAAAACAAAACAAAACGCTAAAAAAACAAACAGGGAAAAGGAAAAAGTTGAGCCCTGACTCAAACCAAAGAAGATAATGGGCAGACTGAATGAACGGCAGCCACCCCGAAGTACTACTTTCCCCTTCGGTTATTACTTGAACAGAAAGCACCACGGCAGTCATGCCAAAGAGATAGGCAACAAAATATGTATTCAGATACGAAGTTTAGGATTTCAGAGCCCGATGGGCTCTCTTCTCCCTCCACCCGGCATTGTATTGTGCAAATGTATCAGCGGTGTATTGTTAATGTGTGATAGGGTATTACTGCTAGGACAGTCTTGGCTCACTAATGGGGTCAGCTGTGTCACAATGTGATCTATGGATTATGTTTACCGTGGCATATTTTGTTTGTGAGCTGGGCTGTGAGACGGGAGCAGATGATAAATGAAGATACCCTACAGGTTTTCACACGAGGTCCTGTGGTCCCACATCTCCAAAACAATCCAGCACTGCTGATAATGGAGGAGTAGTTGTGGGGACGTAATTGGCTTCAAAGTTTGAGATCTCCGGCTGAAGTTTAAGATGTGATAGTCCATTATGTTAATGTCTCTATTTAAAGCTTCTGTTTGACTTAAGTAAATTCTTTAGGGTTTGTTGTTAATATCTCAGGAAATTCGTGAATGGTCAGGCTAGTTCAATAACTTTCCAGTGGTTTTCTGTGCCTTCATGATTCATTTGCCTGGGTTCCTAAGTGTTTGTATGATTTCTCAATCTATTTCTCAAGTTTCAATGGCAATGAATGATTTTTCTTACTGGAGTCTTGTGTGGTACACCAGTAAAAGACATATCTCTTTGGGGAAAAAAAAAAACCCTCCAAATACAGTGAAACTATCATCATAAGATGTAACACACACACACACACACTTACACATATGTACTACATGTATACACACATATATACATACAAATACAGTGAAACTATCATCATAAGATGTAACACACACATATATACATACACAGATATATAGTATGTGTATATCACACAAATGTGTTTGTGTGTATATATATGTATATGTATGTGTGTGTATATATATATATATATGCACTCTATATAGGTAGAGAGAGAAAGATTGAGAGAGAGTGGGAAGACCTTCCAATTTTCCATTAAGTAGTATAAAAGTTCTAAAAAGTCATCCATACGAATACCTCTTTTTGTCAAATTCCTATTTGATGAAAATCTGTTTCATGCTGTTTGTCTTTGAGGGTCTGTTGTTCACATACCCCTAGACTAAGGGGCACAGTTTCTGATTTAGAGACACCGGTTGCAAGGTGAACTCCTGGATGGTGGCCTGTACCCTTTGTCTTCACAGAGTTGAGGCTGATCTTTCTCTTGGTGGCGATAACCCTTGTTGCAGAGTTCTGCCATGAGATTGTTTCCTGACCCGCCTCTGCATCTGGTTAAATGGACTTCAGTACTCTGCACAGTTACTTCTTACTTATTTTATATCCTGAAAGATATTAAGTCCAACAAGCTTTTACCCACCGAGTCTACAGAGAAAACGGCCAGGCAATTTTTGTTTCAATCTCTGTGTCTCTCTGGAGCACTAGTTCCAGAGGCTGATCAATAGGTTTTATTGTAGACCTCACTGTCTCTAAAAGCATTGTGACCTTATCCTGTCTAAAAATAGTATTTGCTCTTGCCTGCAGAACCTTGACCTGTGAAAACCCATTTGGAACATAACTGACATATCTAGTCAGCTGTATATCCAAGACATGCTCTGTGAATGAATTCTGTACGGAACTGTCCAGGAGAACACTTTCTTCGAAGAAAAATAAATACTAGTTCTGAACACTGGGAGTGTACCTGCTTGCCTAAAGCAATGATGGGTCACAGAGTGGGGAATGAGGAATACGCAGGAAATGGGATGTTGAGAGGGGTGAGGACTCTCACGGAGGACTTCCAGGGGGTGCATTTGGCCCCAAAGAGGGCAAGGGACCACAAGGAGGAGTTTGGGCTGAAGTGCTGGGTGTCTTTAAAACAAGGCCCATGACCCTTTTTAGAGAGTGTGAGTCTCCGAATGCTTTCCTTGGCAGCTATAGTCTTGAACCTTGGTGGAAGGGGTCCTCCAAAGCAGGACCTAGATGCAGAGAAGTATTTCTGAGTCTAAAGTAACTCCTCTACTTAATGATAAGGAATTATTGTCACTTTAATTTTTTTTTAGGTGTGAGAATGATTTTGTGGTTAAAAAAAAAGAAGTCTTTAGCTTTTAAAATGCATACTGAAGTATTTGGTGATGAAATGATAGGATGTCTAGAGTTAATGTAAAAAATCCAGTGGGCAGGGTTGGCAGTAGCGTTATAGATAAAACAAGTTTGGCTGTGAGTTGCTAGTGTTTGAAGTTGGACGACACGTACTTGGGAGTTGATTTATACCATTCACCGTACTGCTGTATGTATGTGAGATTTTCCCAAAAATAAAGGTGCTGCCTCACTGCTCAAGAACAGAATGGCCTTGTTCAGTGGATGTTTGTTTCTTCACTAAGAGTTCGGCTCAGAGGTAGTGAGGGAGCAGGTATCCTTTAGGGAAGAAAGTACTTGTGAACTCAAGTCTTGTCTCTGGAAAGTTCGCCGGTAAGGGAGGGTTTCTCTTAGAGTCTTCACTGTAAAGTGTGCTTCATTCTCCTGGAGGAAGGTTGCCAACATTTGTTTCAGCATGTGAAGAGGAGTTGGAGGTGGAGTTTTGTTGAGTTCCAGCACTGGTGCCTCTTTTCTTTGTGGTGGGTGTTGGCAAGAGCTGGTGGGAAATGCCCATTTACCTGGCAGTGTTGAGGAAGATAAGGCTCTTGGGTCTTCCTGTGGCCGTTGAGCTCTGGCTGTTTGAGAAAGATGTTTTCCCCGAGAGGAAGCTGACCATGCTCTCAGGAAGAGGGGGGACCACAGCACAGTGGAGGGAGCTCTGGGGCACAGCCTCTGGAAGATGGGTGTGCAGGCCAATGATGGCAGAACTTTAAAGGGGCTCTGTTCTGTTTAGCAAAAGCCCCCGGATGTGGCTGTTTGGCTTGAAAGTGAGGTCCCTGGTGGTCCTAGTGCAGCTAGTCTCATTAGAGGTGCGGTGGGCCTGGTCTCTGCTGCATCTGCTGCTGGGAGCTGAGACCAGCCTCCCGGAGCCGTTCCCAGGCCGAGGTCCCTCTGGTTTCACAAAATGTCCGCTCCTGCTCACTTCATGGAGAGGCTATTATTAGCAAGTGTCACTCAGTTATCTGAGAGTGGCGCTTTTAGCTGCCATCGAAGTGCCTGACACTTGGGTTTACAGCCGATTAAATTAAATTTTAGGCTGGTTTGGCTTCGCTGGCAGTAGACAATAGGACCAGCTGCTGTCGAAATGTAACCTGGCACTCGCAAGAAACTCTGTCTGTGCGCGGGCGCTCGCGTGTGCACCTATGGGGGTGCTGAGCGTGCAGGTGACTGCGGGGTGGCGGAGGCCCCGACCAGCCATCATTGTGGGAATGGGGAGCGTGTTATCGCTTGGGGCTGGCCACCGGGTACACCTCCATTATCTCTTCTCTGCGGTTGCATCCCTTCCCAAAAAAGTGTTTTTCACACAAATTGTTTCTCCAACTTGGTTTTATTTTACTTGTTGACAGAAGGAAGTGTACAAAGTTAGAATAATCTTTGTACTATCTGCACACACATCACTGTTTTTCTGCAAAGGGGCTAAGCGTGCGTGAAAACACCAATGTAGAGGACTTCGGGCTCGTTCCAGCATGGTGACCAAGATGATGTGATGGGTGGGATAGGCAGGAGGTCTGGCTAATCCCCTGTCCTGCCTTTTATCTCAGACCCTTGTGGGTCCAGCAGGCACACCAGTGTGGGGCTTGTGGGGAAGGTCTTCTCTTTTAGAGGCAAATGTCTTTGCTTTCTTTGGTTCTTGGTTGTGGTCATGCCTGTGAATTTAGGACCTTTGGGCCTCCACTGTTGAGTGGAGTACACAGCAAGGCAGTGTACATCAACATCACATTTAAAATTCTTCAGAAAAGTCTGCGTGGATAACTTCTTCTTATAAACAGAATGCAAATGTGTACAATGTTCCACCAAAGGGCAATGCTCTTTGCTTTTATAATCTGAATTTTAAAAAATTCTGTGGCACTTGATTTCAGTTCTTCAGACACCAGAATTTATACTCACTGATTAGAAATACATTATGCAAATAATTCAGTTTACATATCCAAATACTGTTTTGCATCATTCACACCTCATGTCTTGAAAAAAAAAAAGTGAAATGTTTCCTCAAAATAAACAAAACCTGCAGAAGAGTTTATTGTAAGGGTGAAAATTAAAGAGGCACCCATTTGCCTGGGAACTTTTGAGGAAAATTTTAATACTCGTGCATAATTTTGCATGTTGTTGTTGTTGTTTTGGCTTCTATCCATAGGACATGCCATTCAAGGTATATTATGTTATCTTTGGCTTTCTGAATTTTTCAATTTTTGGAAAAAAGAAGCAACACGCTACATCAGATACACATTTGTGCCTATGTGTGTACAGCCATAAATGACAAATTAAGCAGAGGAAATTGAAGGAGGTACAGACATTGCTTACCAGTGACATGAGTTTTCTGCTAGAAAGAGGGGAGAGCAAGGAGATGCAAATTTTTGATAATCCGTGTCAGGAGAGAGTTAACTGGGCATAACCATGAAGTCTTAAGTCAGAGATTGGCAGATGGAAGGCCCTGCAAAAGTGGCTCTGCTTTCACTGGTTTTTATTGTCATTGGAGTAATTCAAGGGAATACAGGATGTGACCTGGTGGCCTCTTCTTTGGAACCACGTTCCCATGCCCACGTGAACGTCTAACCCAGTGGCTGTGACCTCGTGGGTCGGAATAGAATTGGCGTCAGAAATCTGCCCAGAATTCCAGAGGCTCCAGCCTCACTCTCTGGGGCCATTCACCTACTGCTATTGCAAAGCATGTCTGATTTCAGGAGGAATTTCCCTCCGAAGGAAGGAAGGATGGCAGGAAGGGAAGCGGGCCAGTGGGCGGGGACCTGGCCCTCTCTCCGCGGGCGGCGTGAGTGCCGTCATCCTTCTCTTCGGATGCTCCACACCCATCTCCCCTAACAGGTTACAGACACATTTTTGGCACCGCATAAAGTAAGCGTTCCAACATGTTTTTAATCTTTAACTTTCACGTCGTTAAAAGTCTGATGTACTGACTTTCAGCTGCCTGCAGATAGTTCAGGGCACAGCACCTGACAGGTGTAATGTCTTGTGTTTTATGTCTCTCAATATGGAGGTTATAGAATCAAGAAGGCTGCAAAATGCTTTAAAGATGTTGATACCCGTATACCAAACTCTCATGGTTCTTAGGCTTTTTCTTATTCTGCGTTTACACCTACTTTGTGTGTGTGTGTGTGTGTGTGTGTGTGTGTTTGTGTGGCCTGTATTCGAAAGGGGCTCTTGGTATCTTGGGGAGACAGGAAACTTCTTGGCCTGGTGTTACCTATCAAAGTGTCAGGACTGAGAAATCCCACTGCTCTTTATCTTTCTCCTCAAGGGTTGAGAGATGTGTTCCATAGCTCTTTCGAAGCACCAACTCTCCTGTTGTCATGGGTCATGGGGAGACGTGATTTGGTGGTACTGTGGCTGCAGGTCCCAAGTCAGATGGCAGAAGGTCAGTGACAAGCAGCCCCATCAGTGGCCGCTGTGAGCGACTGCATCTTAACTCTTGCCCATGGAGCAGCGGCATGTTGATGGTCTGTCCAGCTTGCCTGAGTAGTGCCTGCTGCGTCCTCAGGAGCGCCCACAGCCCCTCCTTTTACATCCCAGTTCTGGATGGACTTCTCAAGGAACCCAGTGATGATAAGTGGGCTCTTGAATTTTCCTCAGCGTTCCCTGATGGGTTTGTGTGTCGTCTCTCACCCACCCCTGGTGGGTGGCGATTCTCAGATTGCGTGCGATGCTTCTCGCCTTGTCCCCCCGTGTCTGCGTGTGTGAGAAACTGACATTTTCATGTGTGATGCCCTCCCATGTGCAGCTTCTGGCTGGCCCCACCTCCTAGTCTCCACTTGAGTAAGATATTGAAATTCAGGTGACTGGGAATGTCATTTTGTAGGCATCATCTTGAGTTGGCTCTAACACAGACACGAAGTAAACACGTTTTATCTGTACTAAGTAGTAACAAAATTATTTGGACTCACTTTGTGTTGGGCTGCATCACTCCCATGTGGATCTCGAGGTCTGATGCAGTGGGCCTTGCTCTCAATGTCTTAATGGGATAGGGGAGCTCAGCAGGTGTGATGGAGGGACCCAGACAAGATGACCGGAGCCCCACCCAGCCTTGCTGGAGGGAATCTTGATACAGAAACCTGAACCTCATTTTACCTTTTTAAATGAAGTTACCTATTTTTTTTTTAAGTGCTTCAAAGAAATGTCTCCCTTTCCTTAAAATTGATTCTGAGGGCAAGGCTCTTACTCCTTTTTGACCAGAGTAGCTGAGCAATCAGAGACAAAAGTACAGTTTTTTGAGCCTAGTGTCCTTCATTAAAGGGGGAAGTAAGTATTCATGGTGCATGTTCTTTTTTTTTTTTTTTTTAAAGATTTTATTTATTTATTTGACAGAGAGAGGTCACAGGTAGGCAGAGGCAGGCCCCCTGCTGAGCAGAGAGCCCGATGCGGGACTCGATCCCAGGACCCTGAGATCATGACCTGAGCCGAAGGCAGTGGCTTAACCCACTGAACCACCCAGGTGCCCCCATGGTGCATGTTCTTTGCAGACATAGAGTCATGAAGTCCTATTATCAACCATCTCATTATACAGATGAGGAAGGTTGAGGCTGAGGAGGGACGATGACTGGCTTAAAGGCCACTCACTAAGTGGTGATAGAATTGGCCCAGAGCCCGGGCCTCACACCCTTAGCCTGACGCGCTCTCCCGACTTGTAGAGCCTTTCCTCACCCAGCAGGACCCAGGTTGGCCCTGCTGTGCTTTGGTTGAGAGACTCATGCTAAACCGCCCCACACCCCTGCCCCGATGCCTTGATGTGTGATGGCTGGAATGCCTCTGAGAGATGGAACTTTGCTGAGGAAGACCCGTGCTGTGGTCCTGCGCTGTGCCCTTTCCTCAAGGCCTCCTTCTTTCCCTGCCCTGTTTCGGGCTGGCTCGGTGGCCATGTTTCCTGATAGGGCTCCTGCAGAGTGGTAGTTCTGAGGTTTGCGCCATGTGCACATGGAACAGTTGGCATTTTTATCCGGATCATTGAACATATGGGTGGGGTGGAGCTGGGGTGGTGGGGGAACCTGTACCCTCTCGGTGACAGACGGGTCTCAAGAACTGACCAGCTCAACCTCTTCCTCCTCCACATGTGTTCTCTTTTTAAAGACATCTCTCAATAGCAGGAAATCCTTCCTTTTTGTCTACTTTAAATCTCTTATGCTTCAGTTTAGACCCATTTCCTCTTCATTCCAGAGAAGACTGCATTTCTTTCTCTTTTTTTTTTTTTTAAAGATTTTATTTATTTATTTGATGGATAGAGATCATAAGTAGGCAGAGAGGCAGGCAGAGAGGGGGAGGAAGCAAGCTCCCTTTGGAGCAGAGAGCCCGATGCAGGACTCGATCCCAGGACCCTGAGATCATGACCCAAGCTGAAGGCAGAGGCTTAACCCACTGAGCCACCCAGGTGCCCCAAGACCACATTTCTTATCACCAGCTTTGAGCTGAAACCCCTCATATTTTAGAATCCTTTGCTCTGCTCCCTGCCACTTCTCCTTCCTGAATAATATCTGTTCCCTGAACTTGAATTCACAGGTCTATTATTTTTGTGCCCCTCTTTAGAACCTCCTGGTTCTAACCCTCCCGGATCTTTTACTCGAACACCAGTGTGATTACTATAGAGCACACTGGTAAGATACTTGGCGTTTTCCACATTCCTTACCCTGAGATCTGCACTCAGGTATCTAGCTTACTTTTTTAATAAAAAGCAGACATTCACGTTCAGCTCCATGTCCATGAGGAATTCTAGAGCTTTTTCAGCTATCTTTTTTTTTTTTTTTCCCAGCAATGCAAAGTTTATTGAGTGATAGTAAAGGGATACTACAAAGCTCCCAAAGAGGGAGGGGACCGGAGAGGGTTGCCTTCTTCAGCTATCTTTCATACTGAACCTAGTTCTCCACTCCTATCCTAAGCCCCCGGCCATCTCTGTGCTTCACCAGGGGTCGGGGGGTTATGATCCTATCTCTGAGACTGCCTCCTCCCTCCTGGCTCCTCTCCCAGTGACTCTGTTCATGGAGGCTGAGAAATACAGTGAGTGGCCTTTCTTGCCTCACTGCTGGTAAGAGAGCTGTTCATAACTTTCTGCTGACATCTGGAGAACGTAGGCTTTGGAGGAGCAGAGCCCAGATTACCTGGGAGCCAGCAAAGTCATGTCTTTTATAAGTCTCCAGCACAACGTATGTTATAGTAATAGGAGTTGGTCATTATGTTTAATAGTAAAACAAAACTGGAGCACCTGGGTGGCTCAGTTGATTAAGCGGCTGCCTTCGGCTCAGGTCGTCATCCCAGGGTCCTGGGATCAAGCCCTATGCTGGGCTCCCTGCCGAGCGAGGAGCCTGCTTTGCCCTCTCCCTCTGCCTGCCGCTCCCCGTGCTTGTGCTCTCTCTCTCTCTAAGATAAATAAATAAAATCTTGAAGAAAAACAGGGAAAACAAAACCGAAGTGCACATGAAAAGCGTATCTTCTCTGTGTGCTGGGGTGAGGAGAGGTGACCGCAAGTGTGTAGGATGGGATGAAAAGCATTACGGACATGGGAAAGCATTTCAGAACACACAAACATGGCATGAGTAATGGCAGGCTAATAGCCACAGGCTAGATTTTCAGCCCTGCCTCCCGTTTTTTGTACCCCCGTTCGGTCAGTTAAGATGTATACGAAGTGGTGAGAAAAGGGACCGCCTGCCCTCTGCAAGGCATTTGTAGCCCCAGACCCCCCATGAGTGTTGGCCCAACAGAGCCCAGAGAACATCCCCTGACTGGATCTTTCTCAGACTGATTTGCTCACTTCCTGGTCTGCCCAGCCCGGAGGTAACCTGGTAATCCCCACTGTATGACCTCACCGTAGGCCAAGTGGCTTGGGAATTTTAGCCTCCTGTCTCGTGTCAGGAGCACAAATAGGGAAGCTGGGAGATTGAGGCATGAGGTGTCTGTCGGCGGGCCCTGCCTCCATGTCACACCCCGCTTCCATGCGGCCCTCTGTTTGCCACCTCATACTCCTGGCCTGAAAGCAGCCGGCTGGGTTTCGAGGAATAAAGAGATGGCCCGGTCCCACACATAGGCACTGAATGGTTAGTTCTGGCTTGCCTTTCCCTGAGCTGGATGGCTTCAAGGCTACTCCCCCAAGTCACTAGGAGCATATGAGTGGGGACCCAGCAAAGTCCTGCCTCTTGTCAGGAAGTGGCTGCAACCCCTTTCTGCTCCTTGGAAGGAGTGTGGCTCTGAGGTTAATGAGAGGGTGTCAGTAGTATTTGCGCTGCCTCCTGGAGGCTAGTATTTCCTGCTGCCCAAACTAGAACCTTTTGGAAGGCAGGGATCATGTTTTGTTTTTTTGTATTTTCATGCCTCTCATAATGTTGGTTCATATATGGTCTTGAGTTCATTTTTTGTTCTGGCTGATTGATTGAAAATTGAAAGGCCAGGCTTTGTATTGGAGCTTGGGTCCGTATGGGGGAAAGGCACAGAGGCTAAGTGAGTTTACTTTCCTCTTTTTCCCTGTGGACAAAGATACGGAGGGGTTGGGACGGGTGTGCCGTCTTCGAGGCCTTCACTGGCTGACACCTTTTCTCTTGACCGAGCCACGAGCTCTTTGCTTATAGCTCTGCCCCTTCCTGCCTGGAAGTTGTGTGGGGGAGGCTCGTCAGGGCTGGGCAAACACTGAGGACGACAGCTAGGGATACCCTGGGAGTGAGGGAAGCCAGGAGTAGAACATACCAGAGGGAGCATAGCCCGTGTTCAGAAGGGAGAGAGTACTGCTTTTCTTCAGAGAGCTCTGGCTGATGCTGGCTGGGGTTAAAATGGGGATTCTTTCTTTCTGGTGTATGTGTATGCAAGACCCTTGATATTTGAGTAGGGAAATCCTCTCTTATCCATGGAATTCACTAACTCTTGTGGCGTGTTTCCCTTGCAGTGTTGTGAAGAGAGTCATCCAGACCAACTAGATTTATTTGTACAGCTCTGATTTCTTTCCTAAGGAAAAAAAATTCCAGTTGAAGTTTATGTTTAGATAGTCTGTTCTCCAAGCCCCAGGCCTGGCCAGAACTGGGTTGTTCGACAGGACTGGGCTCAGTGCTGCTGTCCCATCCATGACCAGCGCAGCTATGACCTGTCTGATGGTAGGGGAGGTGGTCCCGCATGAAAGCATTCCCCTTGAGAACCTTCGGGAGCACTGCTGGCCAGAAGTGCTCTTAGTGAAGTCCAGGAGGAAATGGCTGAGGTGACCAGAGATCCTTGTGCTCTGCCTTGGCCCCAGCCCAGGTCAGCTCACCTTCCATGCCTCCCTCAGGCCAGGCTGCCTTCCTGCCTCTCCTCCAGTTCCTTCTTTGGAGATTTAGGACTGTGGCCTTACAGAATTGAAGACAGTGAAACTCGAATCCAGGTCCCCCCCACCCCCCCACCACAGGCCAGGAGGGTTCTCTTCCATGGAGTTGCTTGTCTGTGGAAGGCAGTGAGTTGCTGGCCTGTTGAGAAAAATGGGTCTCCTGCCCACAGGACCCCTTTGCTAGTGTGGACGCAGCTGTGCTCTATTCAAGAGCTAGGTGTTACTCCTCAGTTTCCCAGGTATTGGCATCATGGAGGTGGGGTGTTAGTTGTGGCAGGAGACATTTTTTTTTTTTTTTCCCGCCATCCTGGCCAAGGAATGAGTTGGTTCTGTTGTGGATGGGAGCAGGCTGCCAGCCCTCGGCTGGGGATGGAATCTAGAAGGGAGAGGCCAGGACAAGGAAGGTCCTGGCAAGACTTGAAGATACGCTCCAGCAAGAGAGAAGAAGCAGGAGTTCTTGCTAGAAACAGAGCCAGCACCCACCCCCTGGTGAAGGTGCTCCTATGGGTGCCTGGCCTTAGGGAACCTGGCCAGTGGCTTCTGCAACAGAGCCTCGACAGGGGCATGGAAGCAGCATCTGCCTTACCACCGGGTCTCGAGCACCCCTGAGGACTGGGCCCTGGGGGCAGGGGCTCCATTTAGTGTCACTCCTAGCACGAAATTCTTGTCCCACCTTCTAACATCTTGTGGTGTCCACGGCATAGACATGGGACTGGGGAGTGATAGGGGGTGCTGCAAACCTAATTAGCATGTGAGTCCCTTGCTCTGGTCCTCCTCCTTCCAGGGGAGAGCATTTCAAAGAGTTGTGGCGAATGAGAAAGACAAATTCACCACCCCTGCAAGGATTTGTGTCCCATGGATTTTGGTGCTGGCGGGGATAGGTCCTTCCTATCCCTGAAACTTCTTAAAAGGTGGCTGTTAGGTGGGCTGTCCGTATGCTGCCTCTCTTGGGGGTAACCAGAGATGGTGGTGTGGTCAGATGTGACCTGTGAGCTGGGCCCTGGGTGTCTGTTTTTGGGTGAAGTTCATCTCCGAGATGGCTAAGTGGTAAAACGCCTTTCTCCTGTGTCATCCAAAAGGATATCATGTGGGTGGGCTGTGTGGTTAAGTGTACTCCTTAACTTTAGATGTGTTGCAGTAAAACCTGACTGTTCTCCTACCCCTCCTTCAAGGTGACTCATAGTTGAGAAACTGAAAGAAAATAAACCATCTTCAGCAGACGGTGACCCTCTCCAGGCACTGAACCCATCTCTAGTAACGGGGATGCCCTGATGCCTATATTGCAGAAGCCTCTTGAATTAGATAAACAACATGGAGTTATTCAGGGCTTTTGTTTTCACAGGACCAGAGAATGAGAGCTGAGAGGAGGGGCAGAGGCCATCTCATCTCATTTTGGTTTTTATTCAGCATGTGTTTATTGAACACTTACTCTATGCCCAGCACTGTGCTGGGGGTTAGACATGCAGAGGTGAGCAAGACCAGACAAGTTTCCTCTCATGGAGTGTGTATGTTGGGAGAAGGGGAAGAAGAGGGACAAATCCCTTATACCCAATGGCCAGGCATGCAGCCAGAAAAATCTGAAGCACACAGGCAAAGAGAAGGCAAGTGACTTGGCCCAGCCACCCTCAGCCACAAACCCAGATAGGTGTTTCTGAGACCCAAAGTCATGCTCTTTTTAGCATGTCAAGGAGCTGCCTTTGGCAACTCAACCTTAATGTGTGGGGATCTAGATGCCTCTGAATTGCCCCCTTTAGAGCATCCTAGGTAAGCACACTTCCCCTTGGGACAACTAACTCCCCAGGGAAGGTGCGCATAGAACTTCTGCTGCAGCACCCACTTCAGGTGTTTCTGAGCCTTCCGAGTCGTGTGGATGAAGTTGTAGCCCCTGGTCGCCGCACACATTCTCATTTTGGAGTCAGCTGAGACTCTTGCATGTCCTGGAAAGACTTCCTGGATCTTTGGCCCAGTTAGTCCTAAGCACTGAGCCATACCTTTCTTTGGCATTTGGATGCTTGTCCCAGTTATTGGAAGGCCAGCTTGGTGAGTTGGGGGCAGCAAGGGAAGTACCTCATATTCTTATTTATTTGTTTGTTCTGAAAGAAAAGAATTCTCACTCGTTTTACCCGGTCCTCCTGTTCTTGCCTCCATGGAAACAAAGTGCACAAAGCTTGGGAAAGAATTAGTGACACTCCTCCCCACCAGTGTCTTACATTACGAGCTTCTCCTATGCCTCCCGCATTTTCAACGTATTGTAGCTCTTCTGTGGCTTGGAAAGTCCGTTGACTGAGTGATGATTGTTTTCACGAAACGGTGCAACATGTAAAGCAACGGTTGTCATTAGTAGCGCAGTTATGTAGAGAGTCCCTCTTTAAGCCTTCAGTTTCAAATCAGATTAGCGCTCTGTTAACTTAAAATAGCCCCCAAAAAGAAGGAAGAAGAAAAAAAGAACTGTCGGAAATCAGAGGGAAATATTAGCATTATGAAACATGTTAACAAGTGGCCATTAGCACTTTATGTCTGCATGAATAGCATTTTTAAGTGTTTTATTGGTAACAGAATAGAGCGGAGTCTCATAGAATGGCATTACTTTTCAAATTGGCAAGTTCTTTTAATTCAGACTTCTCCTTGTTATTGCCTACTGGGGAGCATTTATTCACCTGTCAAAATGTACACCAGGGTGGGAAAAGGTACTTTAGCTGTTCTGGCTGATCTCAGGCTCTCAGGTGCTTTGTCCCTCTACCAGACTGCCCCTCCCCGCCCTCTGCCCCTGCCCCCAATGCTGATCCCTACCGGGAGGAGGGGGAGTCTGAAAGCGCAAACGGGTTGAGGGATGCTCTGAAAGAAGCTGGCCCCATGCCCCCACACAGCCTTGGGGCTGAGTGTGTGCATCTCAGAGTGCCTGGACACATGGCTGGGCGAGACGGGGGTGTGTTTGCACGGATCTCTGAGCTGGAGGAGCCCTGAAGAGCTGGTGGGCACCTCCCCAGGCCCTTAGCTTCTCCCTCTGGAGGCTCCTCCTATGCCTTAGGGAAAAGGTTCCAATTTGATCTTGATTGGCCTCTCTCAAGAGCGCCCCCCCCCTTCTTTTTACTTTCCCAAACCAGCTGAACCCCTTTATGTTACAATGCAAAATGCTGTTCCCTCTGGGCCTCGGGGCTTGTGGGGAAAATGGAATTTGGCAGAAACTCAGACTCCAAAGCCAAAGTGACCCCAGGTCTGGCTGCCTGATGGTTTTATAGATAGGGCGTTGAGTGGCCTCCTGGCAGTTTGGGATTCTAGAGGTTCCCTCATTCATTTTTCAACACGTTTTTTGAACGCTTGCCATGTGCCAGGAACTGTTCTTGGTGTTGAGCACATAGCAATGATCAAAGCATTCAAAAATCCCTGACCTTGTGGTGCTCCCATTCTAGCTGGGGAGACAGACAGTAAATGAATAAACATGTGAATTATATAGTGTATCAGAATAGGATCAGACTGCTTTGGAGAAAAGTAAGGGGGGGATGAGGGATAGGGAATGTGTGGTGGGCACACTTTAAATAGGATGGTTAGGGAAGCAAAGGCTCCAAGGAATGAGACAATCAGCCATATGGATTTCTGGGGGGAGGAGGGTTCTATGCCAGAAGAAGAGCAAATGCAAAGACTTTGGTTGGTTGGAGGAGGAGCAGGGGGCACTTGGTGTCCAAGCGGAGGAGCAAAGGAGGTGGGTGGGAGCTGAAGTCCAAGGGACAAGAGTCCAGTGCCTTGTCAGCCATTGTGAGGACTCTGGCTTTGACTCTAAGAGAAAGCCACCGGAGGAGTGACCTAATGTGACTTAGGTTTCCAGAAGGTCACTTTGGCTGCTTTTTGAGACTTGTGTGTGGGGAGGTGAGGCAGAAGTATTCCGGAGGCTGTTGCCAAAATCCAGGCCCTATGATGGCAGCTCAGACTGGGGGTATGGACATGTGAGAGGAGGCTAGATTCTGGAAGTGTTTTGAAGGTGAAATGAAAAGGAATCGCCGACAGATTGGGCATGGGCTGGGAGAGTTGGTGGAGGAGTCAAGGTGGACCCTTAGATGTCTGGCTTGGTGACCAGAAGGATGGAATTGCTGTGTCCTGGGTTGAAGAAGGTCCTGGGAAGTGTTTGAGAGGATGGAGGTGCTTGTTCCAAGCTGTGGGGCTTCTCTTCCTCTTCTGCTTTGGGCCACAGGTGGCTGTTAGCCTGTCCTGCTCAGGGAGGGTTGGGAGGGAAAGGAGTATGGCCCTCATGGGGCAGCTGAGAGACCTCCAGTAGACTGCTGGGAGCTGAGATCGCTTAGGTCAAGCTCTAACTTGTAGTTGTTTAGAAAAGGTGCTTTTCTGGAGCTGTTTTGTTCCATTTCTTTCTCTATTATTTGTTAGCTACCAAAGACAACTTGATCTTTTGACTCAGAAGTATGTGCTTTGTGTCTTGCATTTCTTTTCCTCAGCTTGTTTTCTCAGAGCTCAGGTAAATCATCAGGGGCTGCTGGTGAACCATGGAATTTGGGAATCCGTATCTGAGCTGCATCTTTTCCCTGGACTTCACCCTCCCCAGGTACCGGAGGATTATCAGGAATCCACCCACGGCCACTGTGTCTTATACCTGTAAAGAGTCCTTTTCTGAAGATTTCTCTGTGGCTCTGCTGTACCCAGATCTGCTGCTCAGCCTGGGCTTTGGAATTTCTTATGGAAATCTGTTGTCCTCCTTTCCATAGGTCCTCCGCCTCCCTTTCCCCATTCCTGGAAAGAAGCTGGCTGGCAGATAGAGTGTTTTTCCTTGAAAGGAGAGAGGAGAGCCCTCTAATGGAAAAGTAAAATAATTCTTGGAATTCTTATTCCACCGAAGCCAGCCAAAGCTGAGATGAAGTAAATTATTTGGGGGTAATTTGCAAGGGCCTGAATCAAACAAATTGCTTTTTTGCACTGACCTCAGCTTGAATCTTTAGACCAAAAGCTGGTGATGTTAGGACTTTGATAAGAGTGAGCATTTTTATCTGAGTTATTTTGGTGGTGGTGGTGGTGCTTTTAGGCTTTAGGACTCATAGGTGAGCATCTTTAGCTAGCAGAAGACTCCTCATCATAGGAGGCACTCCTTTGCCCTCAAGTCTCAAAAGACCTTATTCAATAACAGCATTTAGAGCTTGAGTTTATTAACATCCATACAGGCAGGCTTTAGTTTTCTCTTTATCTCTTCCATGGTGCTGGCTTTGCTACATGTAGGACAGATTATTCTGGAATCCAAGGTGGCCCAAGGAAGAACCCACAGAAAGGTCTAGGCTGCCAGCTTAAAGATTCAGCCTGTTGTCAAAGACGCTCTAGGGGAAATCCAAAGATCTCCAGCCTTTCCCGTGGTCCCAGATGTGTAAGCACCAGCCTCTTCCTGAATCAAGCTGGCATGGGTTGCTGACATCTTTCTTCTCATAGCTATACCCCTCCTTGACCAGTTTGCTGAAGTGCCTGAGATCCCTTGCCCACCAAGTATATCCTTTCCATCCAGAGGAAAATACTGTCCTCCTCAGAAAGGTTTAAAAGCCCAGCATAGTTCCGCATTAGCTGTTCCATAAACTTAACAACTGCATTCCTTTAAAAAATGTGTCTTGGGGATGTTTGTCTCACAGCAGCTGGCAACCTCCTTGTTTTTTAAAATGTCAGACTTAGGGGCTGGGCTGCCCTATTGGCCCCCTTCACTATGGCGGGGACAATGGCCTGGAGCGTAATTCTGTGTCCCCCAAGAGGATTTTCTCTGGCACCTCTTTCACATCATGCCTTGTCTGCCACATTCGAAAACAAGTGTGGCTGAGTTTGAATTTCCTCCTATTTTTTATTTATGTAATTTTTTGTAGTTGTTGTTTGGATGGAGGGGGAAGGGTAGACATCCCTGGGGCAGTCTGCATGTTTGGTTGGCTCTTTGAGATGAATAACTACTTAGCTGTTGCTCAACTACTTTTGTTTGTGAAATAAAGGGTAGTAAGCACCATGACATCAGAGTATTTCAGGTTTATTGTGATTTCTTTTTTGTGTTTGCATCTGCCCTGCTCAGTTAGGGCATTACCCGTAACCCCATAGGAACGAACACTGAAGACCATATGATTTTAAAGCTTTAGAAATCTGCGTGTGTAATATGTCTTTTGTGAATTTTTTTTTCTTTTGCTTTAGAAACAGTAATAATAATCCATAGTAATTATCCCATAGTATGCTGTCCTTTGTTACCGGAGCACTGGATTAGTGTGAAAACGTGTCCTGTATACAGTTTCAACAGCTTGATTTTGCTTCTTCCTTCCCCCTCCCACCCCCCTTTTCTGTCTTATGCTGTTTGGAAGACAATTTCCACATTTCTGCCATATGTCTTAGAAAAGCTCAGGACTTAGAGACAGTAGCAGACTTAGGACAGCAAGCTTAGTTCAGGTGGGGAGGCAGCCCTGTACGGCAGACACAGTTATGTAGACTGAGAACTGTTGAAACAGCTGCATTTGGAAATCAGGCTTCCCCTTGCCTGCCCTCTTTTCTTGAGAGACTCCCAAACATCTGAAAATGCAAAAGTGCTTCACCAGGTTTTAACTTTTCTGGCTCAAACAGAAGGAACAAGAGCACAGCAGTCTTTGTATGTTTTGTAGACATTTTTTTGAGCTTTTCAATCAAGATAGGCCCTTCCCTGCTTTCTCCCTCCATTCCCTTCCTTCCTTCCTTCCCTCCCTCCCGTCCTCCCCCCTCCCTTCTCTCCCTTCCTCTGTTTCTCCCCTCCCAGCCCCTCCCCTCCTTTCCCCTTCCTTTTTCCTTCCTTCCTTCCTTCCTTCCTTCCTCTTTCTTGGTGCCTTCTTTTACATTCTGCTCAACTGGAAGAGCATTTAATCCTTGGCCTCCTGTCTGTTGAGATATTATGTTTTTTTAATAGTGCTTGTTTATGACTAAGGTCAAAGACAGTATTTCAGAACAAAAATTAGAGTTAGTTCATAATTGAGTACATATGTATGTAACTGTTTATTTTTATAGTTTGCTAATTTATTTTTAAACCACTCGGTTATGCCAACATGTTTATAGCTCTGCTCATCACGTGCCTTACCAGTCAGGGTGTTAAAAGGCACATGCTTTTCAATAGTTTGGATCCCGAGTTAAATTAGATAATGCTATCAGGGAGCAATTTAATTACATTAATTGAATGTTTAGGTGGAAAGGTAGTTTGGCAGAGGCTATAATGAAATAACGTTTATAAGTACACATGTGTAAATCTCAGCATTATAGACATTATTTGAGGTTGCTGACAGAGAAAAATGGATATAGATCAGGCATTTGGAAGGAAACATGTGGGGGCTTCAGCATCTGTGGTAGATGCTGCCTTCACACTCTCAGAGGCTGCTGGGCACCGCCATTTCCTTTGTGCGACGCCTTTCGTCTTTATCATAGGCCTCTGAGCAGAGATACACAAAGGCGTTAGGGTGGCACTTTTCTGGGTGGCAGCCTGCCCACTTGGGCCAGATTGTTGAGCCCAAGGAGACAAGATGCAGTCTAGTGAGGCCTTTGTCACTTTGGAGGGTCAAGGCTTGGCACACTTGGGTCATCTCTGTGGCTCTCCAAGCCAGCTCTGTCTGGAATCCGAGGAAGGCTGTGTCAGGGTTCCAGGACATTCCCCCCCACACACACCCCACCAGGGTGGAAGCCCCTGGCAAGGAGAGCCCTGGGGCATAAGGTGTGGTACATCAGCCCACAGCTGTTGCCTGTGAAGGTGGCTTCCTCTGATGCAGAGGGAGTTCTGGGAGGGGGCTGGAGCCCCAGGCCCCCAGTCAGCCACCATCCCTCCACGCCCTTGGACGAAGTGGGAGAGCTGGCATTTGGGTAATGTGACAAGTTATTTGGGGCCCGGGTGCTCCTTCCCACCTCTCTGTGGTTTAGGGTGGTGGGTGTCAAGTGATTGCTCGCAAAAAAGGATTTTTAGGTGTACTAACAGCAGATTCTTTGCCTATGAGTCATTCATTGTCTTCTGACGCCATCTGGTTTCACCGGGCTGCGGAGCCTAGCGTGGTGTCCCGTCCCCTGCAGCACCCTATGTGGGTTATTTACCAAATGCCACCGTGCCTCCCTCGCAGCGTCTGGCAGGGAGATCAGGTGGGTTTTCTGTAGCTGCTGGGTGTTCTCCGGATACGGAGTCTTCGGCCCACCGTTGTTCTGGAGGATACTGTCCCCCCCTCCCTCAGGTGGATTTGTTCCTGGCCATATCTGTAGTTGGCCCTTCCCCTTGGGAGTCAGCCATGAATGACTTCATCCAAAATTCAAGACCCAGCTGGAGGCTTACCCTCCTCAGCACTGAGTGGCCACCTTGGGTCCCTTGCCTCTCAGAGGTGGGGGTGGCTGGGAGGGCTTGTGATTTCAAAATACTCTTGCTTTAGCCAGGGGGTCTCAGTCCACTGAAAGAGAGCTGGGGGAGCTGGAAGGAAGGGTGGGCAGCTGTGCGTTCGAGGGGAAGGAGTCCTGCTGGTTGGGACAAGAAGGTGAAGGAGGGTTGGTTTGGCCCCCAAGGGAAGGACAGGAAAGCACTCATTCCTGGTTGCAGATGCAGTGTTTGTCCAGCTGAAAACAGCCCCACTCGGTTGACTACCTGATGAGTGATTTTCCCCAAGTTGACAGCTGCTCCAACACATTTTACCTGCAAGTCCTGACAAAGTGGTATGTTCTTTTGGGGCTGTTATTACCGCTGTAGGCATTTGGAAGAATCTGGAAGAATGGGGTTCCAAGGGACGACCTTGAAGCAATTTCTTGGTACCTGTTCCCTTCTTTCTGTCCAACCCTCTCACTTATTTGGTTTATGAAAAATTGAACCCATCCCTTTCAAATATCTACTGTGCTCTTAATAATGAGAATGGCAATAAAATCACAGTACGTTTATAAGGTTCTTGAATAAGCCCTTTGATGAGCATTGTCAGATTTGAGCCTTACCTCATGAGTTAACTTGTGAAGAGGCAGAAGAGGTGGCATATGAAGCCCAAAGAGGTTAAAGGGCATGTCTGGTCTTACACAGCTAGGGGATAGACTTAGGGTTTGGACCCAGGACTCCTCCCTCCTGGCCCTCCATCGGGTCCACAGCCCACCCACAGGACAGACAGTTGGGGCTTGCAGAAGGCTGCTTTTTGGTGGAAGGTCTGTTTGAACAGTTGGGAGCAGGGACATGCCGGTGGAAGTGCTTCCTGGTAGGGGAGCCAGGTGATGAGAATTAGGATGATCTTTGAAGGTCTGCAGAGGCAGAAATGTGCTTGACATTCAGCCTTTCTGTATACTTCCATGAGTTAATTCCTGGACCCCTAAGCACCAGGGGAATGTTAAACTGGAGAAGCTTCTCAGTAAATACCCCAGGTGTAGTTCCTGGTAAAGAGCAGTCGCTGTTTCTTGGGCTTACACCCGATTCCCTGCAGTGCTGAGGGAAGGCTCAGAAAAGGAGGGTTTGTGGGAGCCCAACACGGAGCTGGTTTTTTTCCACACACTTGGTCTTATTTGACTTCACTTTCCTGGGTTCAGGGATGCCGAGCTCCGATTGCAAGGAGAACATTTGTGTAAATACAAAAACTGCAAGTAGTTAGAGGTTGGCTTGTTTGTTTCATTATACCTTCCTCTTTGGGGAAGCAGACTGGCAGGGTGGAAGGCTCAAGCTCGTGTAATTTTCTGGTCTCCGGATTCGTGGCCTCTTCTCTCTTTGCAGTGGGTGGCTGGGCTGGATGAAGTCCCGAGGCAACTTAGAAAGGGCAGGGTGGGCCAGACAAGCCTCTGGAAGCCTGTGTGCCTTCATCGTCACCCCTGCACATGTGCCAGTAGGCAGCTGTGTGTGGCATTGGGGAAGCTGCTAGTGTGAGCCCTAGGCCCTGTTGGCTTGTGTGAAGGCTCAGTGGGCATCTCTGTTTTATGTAAGAGCTAGTGTGAATGGAAAAGGAGACCAGACCCCTGTGGTCCAGGGGTGGTGTAGGCTGAAGGATGCTTTTCAGAGTTCTTGGAATGTGCCACCTAAAGCCATGAATGCTTCCAGCAGGCAGTGACAAGTGTGGGGTTTCTGTCTTGTTGGGTCTTTCACTCAGGTCTTTTACTTCTTTCCTCCTCCTCCTCCACCTGCTTTTTTTTTTTTTTTTTTAAATCAGTAAACAGTTGATAATCACTTCTCAGAAGGCTTAGATGAATGCAAGTTATTGTTGCATTTTAAAAACTTTGCAGAAAATTAAACTCTGATGAAAGCTCCCGAATGGTGGGGTACTCTCAATGGGTGTTGGGTTTGTATCTTGTCCCCTAGATCTTCTGGACAGGATAAATGAGTCCTTCCAAAATGTCACTCTGGCAGAGCCATCTGGGTGTTTGACAGAGTCTTTCAGAGCTGGGTCGGAAATGCTGGGTGTGGAAAACTGCCGTAAACCCCGAAACAGCCACTGGGGTAGGAGCTTGGGTGGTACACAGGCCTTTCCAGCCTTGGGCTGCACAGGGAATCTAACCCGTAGGTGGACAGCTTCTGCCCTGTCCTGGGAACAGATGGAGGAGAAGGTACAGGGGAAGTTGTCATGGCGCTTAAAGGAAGCAAGGGGTGGCTCTCTCCCAGGGAGAAGTCTGGGGCCTCAGCTGGCTGTCCAGGCCGAAGTGGGTGGCAGCGTGAGGATTTTAGTAAGAAGTCAGTCCCTGGAGAACTGGGGTTCCTTTGCAGCTGCCCCCGTGTCTCTCTCGGTTTTCCTGGTCAGACCTCAGTCCGTCCTTCTACCTGCTTGGAGACTGCCAAGGCTCCAGAATGGGGCCAACGTGATTAGGGTAATGCGGCCCCTCCCTTCTGGGCTTGTTGGTGACCCAGTGTGGAGGATGCGGCCCCCATCCCTGCTCCCACCCCCGAGGCAAATGTTATGAGTGGATCTGGGGCTGCTTCCTTCCCCACAGATACCTTCATGACTAGCTTTGATCCTTTTAAAACACATTCCATGCATATTAACATGACAGACATATTGGTTTTACTCCAAGCAAGTAGCAGCCTTGGGCCCTTCAAGACAGGTGGGTGTTGGAAGAGAGTAAGCAACGAGCCTCACTGTCCCTGGAGCCCCGGATGGACCAATGTTCTCTCATGTCTTGCTCACGCCGTCCCCCTCCCACCCCATCTCATTTTACCCATGAGAAACTTGACTCTCTTAGAGATTAAGTGCCTCCTCCTGGTCACCTGGCTTCCTAGTGACAGGACGAGAATTTATGTCTTTTGGTTAGCAGCTGAGTGCTTTTTCTGCTCTACTCTATTACCACGATGAGAGCTAATTTTTTTTTAATTGGTCTTTCTTGAGTGCGTATTTTAACACAATAAAGCATGGGATTGGATGTGAACCCTACTTTTTGATGTAGGAGGAAGATAAGGGGAGGAAGCCGCCTGGGGACAATTCTGGAGCAATACCCGAGATCTGGGAGTCGTATGTACAAAGTGTGTGATGGCAAAGTGCAAATACGTGCTAGCAAGAACCCAATGAGCTACCCTTCTGAATTCCACCAAGAAGTTATTCTGTCTGTCGTTTTATTAGGCTGAGACTTTTTCCGATGGTTTATTTTTCCGTTTGCTCACAGTCCGTAGAAGAGAGCCAGAGAGGGAAGCCAAGGCGCTTCCACTATTTACCTACTCCCTGACTCTGGACCTCAGCAGATTTGCTCTGTGGCGCTTTGTCGCACCACACACCACCTCTGTCGCAACTTTCACAGATCGGGACAATAAACTATAAGCACATCAGCTCACTCGGAGGGACCTCATACCTGATTGTTGCTCTGATAAGTATCTGTACAAATATTTATACGATTCTGATCATCTTGGGTTGTGTTGTTACAACATGCAAAGCTGTCAGTTTTCCAGGACTGCCGGTGGTAAAGCTTCTCTGTGGAGCGAGGCTTATTTTTGATCTGGCCTTCCCTCCCTGAAACCCTGTTAGCCTGGGATCTCACCTCGTGCGACACAGGTTTTGTAGAAAAGAGTGGGACATTACCCCATCACTCACTGGTAAAATAACCGGAAGAGGCCCTTCTGGAACACAGAGAGGCCGGCATAACTTCTCAGAGTGTGTCTTCCAGCTCCCCTTGCTTAAATTTTCATGTGAGAGGAGCCCATTACTGTAATTAAGGAGACGACATAGCATTTTGGAAGGCCTTTATCGCTTCAGGTGAGCACCTGAGAGAGAACGTGGAAGTGGCTAATTCTGTTACCAAAGTGACCATTTCCCTGAAGAATCCATGGCTCCCTGGGACCCTTAGACATCTGTTTACAGATCAGTGAGGGTTAGAGCTGCTAGACTGTGAGCTCCTCGAGGGCAGGGACTGAGGCTAATTTCGTTTTCTTCTCCCTGCCATTAACAACACATGTGTGGAGCAAAGAATGAAGTTGGCTGCCATTGAATATGGAGCAGAAGGATGGAAGGATTTCCAGAACAATGATGTAAATAGGTGCAAAACTGGATACTTAACTGATGTTTTTCCAAAAACGGGTCTTGTTTTGGACGATGTGCCAATGGCGTCTTGTTGGGGAGGGGCTCGTGTGGTGTTCGGAGACCATTGTCGTTGATGCCTTCAACCGTGATTGGGCCAAGCAGTGTAGGTTTTCCCCTTGAAAGAAGGAGAGAGAAAGAAGTGCTTGTGAGCCCACTCTGCTAGATTACCAAGCTCCAACAGCTCCTGAGCTCCAGACACTTATTTTTTTCCTAGGTCATTTCACCATAAACTTCTTCGCCATAGACCTCTTCGCTGCAAGCATATTTGCTGCATAACTAATTGGGCCTAAGGCAGTTTTGCCATAAAAGATAAAAAACAAAAAAAGAAAAACAAAAAAACTGGTTGACAGTTTGGTTTCATTTCTCCATTGAGGCAGTCCTCCCATTTTTATATGATACAAATCTCAGCTCTCATAATGGTCTCTATGGTGGTGTAGAGTTTTGAACCCCCATTTCCCATAGAACTTTGGAACCACTATCAACTGACAAGTGACAATATGCCAAGAATGAATAGCAGTGTAGAAGGCTTTCACAACGCAGTACAAAGCCCAGTTACAGATAAACATCCTAGTATTTGGAAACAGATGCCTCTCTTAATGAAGGAAGAAAATTTAGCAAGAGAAGAAGTGGGATGGTGAACGAGATGAATCAACAAGCAAAAATATGTATAATACTATGAATGAAAGACTTCGAAGACAAATGTTTAGCTACAACCCACAAAATAAAATCAGTTATTTGCACCATATTACCGTGAATCATCAACATTATACATTTGGAATGTATTCGAATATTTTGTATTTTGCAATAAAGTCTTTAATTTTGTTATTCATTTTTCATGTTTTGTTATGTCCTTCTCAACGAATGTTCCCTTTTTAAAATTTTTTTGTGATTTTCTCTCTTAAAGTGGCAAAATTGCCTTACGGCCAATTAGTTATGGGGGTGAAAATGTTTGCTAGAAAGGTGTTTATGGTGAAAATAGGCAGTAGCCCCTGGAGGCTGGTACACAGTATTGTCAGGCACATTTTACGGATGGATAGACTGAGGCTCAGGGACCTTAAAGAGTTGCTCTGGGTTGCACAGCCGGGAGGGGGTTGGAGATGAAGATTCTAGAGTCCATCTACCTAGTTCTAGGGATGCTGAGTGCTCACCCTGCTGACCCACCAGAGCTTGAACCCACACACCCCATTCTGAACTCCAGGCTGATGTTCCCGGCCTGGCAGCCTTATACCTCCACTGCTCCCAGGTGTTGCCTCTCAAGCCACCGCCCAGGCTCTGGACTTGGTCCCGAGGGGTGGGGAAGAATGGGGTACCCTTCGTCCTTCCCACTCTTCCCCCATCATTCACAGGGCCTCCCCTTCCTTGTTTCCCAGCCACGGAGACAGTAGGCTGCCTGCTCCAGTGTGCCTTCCCGCCAGGGCTTACTGCCTTGGCTTGGCTGTGGCCACTCCCCCACTCTGCTCTGAAGGCATGTCTGTCAGCCCACAGGGGTGTGGTTCACAGGCTAGAAGTCAGAGGCACTCTGCCTGAAGAAACTGGTCCCAGGGGGCCTCACCTGTCCCCCCTCTTCCTCCCCGCCCTGGCTGGGCTTGGGGAGTCTTCCTTTCAGGGTCCTATCTCCAGCACCAGCCCCTTTGCCACCTCAGGCATACAAGTTCTAGGGAGAACTTTCCGGGCCTCTGGGTTTTCCATCCTGGGCAGAGAAGTGGGACTGTGGGAGTCCCAACCCTCAGTGCCCTGGGCATAGCCCTGACATGCCATCGCTCTGGCAAGCAGCCTCAGGCAGGCCTGGGCAGAGGACCGAAAGGAGGAGAAGGAGCAAGGGGAGCCTCAGCAGACCAGAGAGAGACAAAAGCCAGCTGCAGAGCAAACTGCCTGGCAGTGGGGTGGGTGCCCTGGCTGGAGGGCTGGCCCGGACTGGCCTGCCCTGGGAGGAGTCAGGTTGGCGCCTGCTCTCTCAGAGTCTCCGTCCTCCTGGAGGCTGGCCAGCTGCTGGAGCCGTGTGTGGGCGACAAACTCAGGGTCTTGGAGTCTTGAAGGTTAGGGCTTGGGAAGAGGAGGAGAGAGAGAGAACTGAGGCAGGCCCCCTTCCCTGCCACCCCATGGGGCCTAGGCGCGGCCTCAGAGCTACCCCGTTGGAAGGGGGGCACTTTTCCTCACCGTGGTCCATGCTTTTGTCTTGGGGATCTTGTGGTCCCCGTGGCTCACTGACACCCATACCTGGGGCTGGTGAGTAGGTCAGGCTGGTTAGTCTTCAGAAGGCCACATGTTGGAGGAGTTTGGGCCTGAAAGCCAGGGGTATCTGGGTTCGTTCCCCTGCTGGCTAGGTGCCCTGAAACAAGCTGATCCACTCTGTGGAGCCTCAGGCTCCTTATCTGTAAAATGGGGATAATTAACTTTCGTGTCCCCTGGGAAGAAGTGTTCTGCTTGACTTTCTCTCAGAGGTGTTACAGAATGTGTGTCTTTCCCAAAGCGTATTGTTCTGGAAGGCATAGGCCTGGCCATCTTCTGACTTCGGCCTCAGCACTGGAGGGCACTGTCCCCCGACGTTGCCCAGAGTGGCGTCTGGCCTGAGCTCCCCCTGCTCCCCTAGCCTCTGTGGCCAGACGCTGTTCTCCAGCTCACTGGCTTGGCCCAGCAGGTGGGAGAGGATGATGGCAGCCCTGGGAAACCGAGTCTTGGGGACAGGCCCCACGGTCATCTCCCAGAAAAGGTGAAGGTAAATGGGTTTGTTGTTATAGCGTTCTTCCCTTTCGATGCCCATTTTCGGAGAGAATCGGAGGAAGGGAAAATGGGGAAGTTAGGCTGCCTATGCCTCACACCCCTCACGCTACCTGCTTCCTGTTCTAGTAAAGAAAAGTCGTTTCTGCATGAGTTGGACAATCATCTGAGTTTGATCAAGGTTTATTGGTGATTCAGATCTGTATGTAAGGTACATATGTATCCGCACATAAATTCGAGAGGCTTCCCTTAGCAACAAAGTCTCCAGGCCCTTCAGAGAATCGGCAGCCTGGCCAACAAAAGGGCAGGTCCCGGACAGCCTCAGGCCTAGAGATGACCTCTGCCGCCCCACTGGCTTCTGGCCTCCTTGTCCTCCATTGGCCTGTTTCCCTCTCTTTCCTGCTCACACACATAGGTGAATAGACGGATAGGTCACATCACCCCTGCTGATTTCTCTTCAGCACACTAGACCTATTTGCTGCCAGAATTTGAAGACAAAGGCAGGTGCCAGAGGGGGCTGTGTTATGGATGTCCCAGGCCAGTTCTAGGAAGGGAAGGGGGTAGAGGGTACCCCAGTGCTTCATGGTGCCTTCTTGGTATCAGGATGATGCAGTGCTTGGAGGCTGTCCTTCCCCACATCCTCAGTGCGCACCCTGCAACCTTGCAGGGACCCCTGTGTCCAGCCCAGCCCGAGTGTGCATCTGTGTGCTTGGTCGGCCCTGATAGGGGTCACCATGGGGAGGAGATCTCCTTGGAGCACACTGCCACATGGCCTGTAAGCTGTCCCCGAGGCTGTGCCCAGCCCGCAGTGTCCAAGCTCTCTCCTGCCAGAGCCCTGCTGGTTATCGCTGTGGGCATTATCTCCACTTGCCACCTCTGCACTCAGGGCTGTGGTGTCCCCTTCAAGAACCACACACCCATCTACCAGGGGCCCTTCTTGCTTAGAATCTGACCCAATTCCCCCCTCCTTCAGGGACTTCTGACTCACCTCCCGCCTTTCTCAGGACAGTGTCTTTTTCCAGAGAACCAGACCCAGCTCTCTGAGCGCTGCCTTGTGGATCCCAGTCCCTCACGTCCTTGGGCCTGTCCGTTTTGTGCCTGGTAGCTTCAACCCAGACCTTTATGGGTTCTCATGATGGCCCTCGGCTGAGGAAGTGGCTTCATTTAGGATTGTGCACAGACCATTTTGAGCAATTCTCTGGTCATTGGCAAAGGGAAAAATGGGACAAAGGAGGCCACGGAGTCCTCTGGGGGAAATGTGTACAGAGGATAAGGTGGTAGCACATGGAAAGGGGGAGAAGAAGGCTGGCCTGGAAGGCCTTCAAAGGAAGTGAAGTTTGTTAAAGTGCTCCATAAATTGCAAAGTGTCCTTCAGTGGAAGCTGTCTTCATCATCATCATCATCACTGTCATGGCCATTATCATTCCCATGCCAAGGAGGTAGGTGTAACTGACCAAGGCTCTAGCTGACTCCTGATTGCGGAGGCCATGAATTTGTTTCCTTGGAACATTCCAGTTCAACTCAAGAGCTGGTGTTTGAGTCGAGATGTCAACACTTTCCGCTATTCCCCTGACTTACTAAATGGAGGGCTAGTGTCTAGGATGTGACTTGACTATGGCTTCTCTATCCTTGAATACTAGTTATACATACTGTGAAAAATCTAAATGCATCACATAGAGCAGGAAAAAGGTGATAACTTTGTTTTACCAAAGATTTTTTTTCACTTTACAAAAGGACCCACAGTGGTATTCTTTGCAGTGGAATGTTTCTGTAGCTGAGTGAGTGTTTACAGGTCATTAACTACTCCATGGAAGGACTTTGGTAGAGAAAAAAAAAGACTGCAAGGAAATAGACTCCAAGCTCCAGTGCAGAGATGCTAATTAAAGAGAATTAGAATCTGCTGACCAGTGGTGTCTGCTAAGCACTGTGTGGACTCAGTGTTGGGAGAGAAGTAGGGGGCATGCTTCCTTCCCTTGGAGACCTACAGTCCTTTTGGAAGCAGAGACCTCTGGTGAAGTAACTGTGAAGACTCGGTCATGAAGGCAGAAATCAAATGAATGCTAAGCAGTGTTTATTCACCTCGTACCATTGTTGATCAGAAAATGGACCATGCCTTACAAAAATTCAGGTTGTAATAGTGTTTTTCAGGACTCCTGCTATTGCATATAGTGAGGAGAGTTTGAGGAAGGAGTTGGCCTAAGACTCCTCCTGGGAGCATGGCGAGAGCTCATGATGGAATGCAGAGGGTTGGCTGTCCTGGAACTTAATTTGGAGTTGACGCTCCAAAATGGCCCAAGACCCCGATGGATGGTGGGAAGGAGAAGGTGGTGAGGAGAGAGGGCTGTACACGAGAGGAGAAAGGTACTCAGCAGGCCCTTCCAGAAGAGGTAGCCAGCTCAAATCTGTATCTTACTTAAACCAGTAGCAAAGTGGAAGCTGGCTGCCCTCTTTCTTCTTGCTCTCCTGCCTGCTGCTACTCTGAGCTTGCTTTGGCCACATGTGTGGAGCACAGCAGAGGACAACAGCAGACCCATCATCAGATGGTCAGCACCAACTCTGTCTGCCTGGGAAGTGGTTTCCAAGAGCCCCTGTTTGTGGCCTGGACACCTGCGTCACAGGGCTGGCTGCTTGCCTCTTTAGGATAACCCCTTTGGGATGGTCGACTCTTGGCCTTTCTACCGTCTGTGGCAGCTCACTCCGCCTTACCAGGCAAGGCGTTCTGTAAATGTTTTTATTGGACTTATACTGTAGAGTTCATAATCTGTTCTCCTGACTTCCGGGGGCCCTCCGTGGTCCTAGTATTCTGGGATTTCATGGCAAGTGCATGTTCCCCATCTGTTTCCTCACAGATACATACTTTCCATTCATCCCTCCTCCTGTTGTCCTAAAAGCCTTCATCGTCAATTAAGTTTTCATGTATGAGGGTGGCTCTGGCCTCCTTCTCTAGTTTGTTCCTCCCTTTTCGGCCAGCCTTTCCCAGCTCTGTAGCATGTTTCTTAGGTGTTTAAAAAAATATTCAAAGAAGAACGAAAATGTCCTTGTACTGTGGAGACTGTCAGAGAAGTGGGTAGTACCACGTACAGTGTGACATGGGCAGGGCTCCACCTCTGCCCTGGGCTCCCACAGTGACTGGGGGTTTGGGTTGGGGGGTGTGGGGAGAGCAGTGAATTGCCTGTTCCTGAGCAGGAAGGGACTTGGAGTTTGCCAAGCATCTTTTATGTCTCTGTGCCAGTGGGAAGTCCTTTTGGAACATTTTTCCTTGCAGGTAAGACCCAAACTTTCAAACCACAGGGGCGACATCAGACACGTAAGGTCTGCACCCCAATCTGGAAGACAACACAGCTGCTTCCGCTGGCCAACCCAGACTCACGTCTCGGGGCTCTACTTTGAGGTACTAATGGATGAGCCACTGCTATGAGAATAGAGGAAGCTAGGCAGGACTTGGCAGTTATCTAGAGGGACATGGCTGAGAAGAGATACATAGCTGGTGCACTCCAGGTGCAGAAGTAAGAATACGTAGCTGATGTCGGTGCAGAATAGACCCAACACTGGCCAGGAAAAAAATTCGGCATCCCCCCCTTAGAGCACCCCAGGGTCCACACAACTGTAAGAATTGGTCTGGTGCAAGCTAACAGTTGCTTTTATCAAAGCCCCAAGGAAGGGTTTGGCTTCCAATTGGGGGGGTGGGAAGAGAATTGGTAGATTTCCTGGTTTGTGGCTGTTTGCTCAGGTGGCCTCTTTCAGAAGACTCTCTTGTTAATGGAAAGTTAGATTTTATTTCTCAATGGGAATAAAATTATTTGCATGCATTGCCATGTGGACTAGATCATCCCTCCTAAAACATTAAAAGAGATTAAGACCCACCCTCTCCATCTACATTCTCCCCACCTCATCACTATCCATTCATTTTTCATCTGTCTGTCCATCCAACTTGCATGTATAGGCACCTATCAGGTTCCAGCTACTCTGAGTTCCCAAATGACACCCTCCCCCCTTCCCCCCAAGCCTCACTTTGTTTCCTCTGTTCTCTCCCTCCTCCCTTTCTATTACTCTTGGGAAAGGGGCTTATGACCTCATTTCTGCTGAGGTGTAACTAATAAATACTAGGAGGTATGTGTTTTATTTCACAGAGCACTTACTCTGTTGTAAGTACTTTCCAAATATTAATTCATTTGATTTCCCTAGAAACTCTGTGAAGCAGATACTCTTATTATTCCCATTTTTCAGATGAGTGCATTTTGTATTCTAGCTGAAGAAATGCAGTGTGGTGGTGCAGCACCAAAAGCCAGGAATTATTTGTCATCACAGATCCAGCATCTATCTTCCCAAGTCTGGCTTTGCTAATCAATGGAGGATAGGTTGTTGGAATGAACCCTTTCTCCTCCCTTTCGATATTTCATTTCAGCTATGGCCATTTTCACTGTCCTCTCCCTACATCCTCATCTCTGCAAATGCAGCATGAAATCGATAAGGCATTAGGGAATCAGTGATCATTTTTTCCAACCTTCTTGTTTACAGTGGGGTGACTAGGTTTCCAGAGACGTGACAAGGCCAGGCATGGTCCCCTGGCCAAGTAGTGGCTATGCACAGATGAGGAGCCAGGACTCCCAGCTCCTGGCCCCACGTCTTCCACTATCCCATAGCATTCTGTGAGCACCACCATCCCTCCACCTCACACTTCCTCAGTCTATTTAGCTAATGGATCTGTTGCCCCAGGAGTAAGGATTTGCACAGGTGTCTTAAGTAATGTAGGTGTGTGTCACTCATGGGGCTTCATTTTCTCTTTCTCAGTTTATTGCCAGTAACAGTCTTTGTTCTGTTTTCTTCAGCTTCTTTTTGAGTTACTCTCTATTTAAGATGGCTGCCCCTCTTGCCCACCCACCCCCCCCATTCCCTTAATCTGCTTCTGCTGCTGCCTGGGGCCATTATGGCTCCCGTTGTGAGACTCTAGCTCCTTGATGGATCCTTTTGCTTCCTGCTCACCCATTGTCTCCCAGCCCTGCCCTGTCACAGCTGAGGAGAGTGGGGGAGGGGCAAAGAGGGTGAATCTTCCTTTCCTCCCCTGGCTCTCTGCTGTCCACAGCGCTGGGCAGCAGCTGTTTCCCCCTGCGCTGTTGTCTGAGAGAGGCCTTGAGGTTGTCTTTCTTCCCAAGGCCTTTTGGCAAGGTAAAGTCATCTCTAGAACCCTTGGCTGCTGTTCAACTGTATAGCTAATGGGAGAGGTCAACCACCTCTTTCTCTGACCTAGTGAGGGGCTCTTAGGCCACTACATACCACATTTCAGGGCCTCCGAATGCTCATTATAAAAGGGTTTTGAGGTTTCTTTCTCTCACTTCCTTAGGGTAGTGGAGAGGTTTCTGCTTGGAATAAGGTAACATTTGGTAATTGAACCCAACAGATGGCTGGAATACAGACTTCAGAGCTGAACACTCAGGGGAATGGAGTGGTGGTGGGGGGCAACTGAAGGGTGACAAAAAGGGGGCTCCCTGGACTCTTAAATTCAAAACCTTTTCTCTGTTCTCAAAACTGGAGTGGCCCTCAGTATTTACCTAGGAGAAATGAAGACATGCATTCATACAAACACATACGTAAATGTTCATGATGGCATTGTTTTTAATAGTCAAAAGGTGGTAACAGCCCAAATGTCCATCAGGAGGTGAATGGATAAATTGTAGTACAGCCATAGAAGGGAATACTCAGTATAAAAACAAAATAGTAATACTATTAATAATTTCAAAAACATGGAGTCTCTGCATCATTCTGCTCAGTGAAAGAAATTAAACACAAAAGGTGACATGCTGGGGTGCCTGGCTGGCTCAGCCAGTAGAGCATACAATCTTGATCTTAGGGTCCTGAGATTAAACCCCACATTGGGCATGGAGACTACTTTAAAAAATAAAAATAAAAAAAGGTGGTATGTGGTTTGATTCCATTTATATGAAATTATAGAAAAATCAAAACTATAGTGATAAGTAGATCAATGATTTAAAGGGGTCAGAGACAGGTGGTGGGTATTATAGAGGGCACAGCTTGCATGGAGCACTGGGTGTGGTGAAAAAATAATGAATACTGTTTTTCTGAAAATAAATAAATTGGAAAAAAAATTTAAAAAAATTTAAAAAAAAAAGAGGGAAAAAAAATAAAGGGGTCAGGGGCGCCTGGGTGGCTCAGTGGGTTAAGCCTCTGCCTTCAGCTCAGGTCATGATCTCGGGGTCCCGGGATCGAGTCCCACGTCGGGCTCTCTGCTCAGCAGGGAGCCTGCTCCCTCCTCTCTCTCTCTCTGCCTGCCTCTCTGCCTACTTGTGATCTCTGTCTGTCAAATAAATAAATAAAATCTTTAAAAAAAAAAAAATAAATAAAGGGGTCAGAGAATTAGGGGGGAGGGTTGACTGCAAAGAGGAGCATGGAAAAACTTTTCAGAGTCATGGAAATGTTCTCTATCTTGATTTTGGTGGAGGTGAGACAACTGTATACAATGGGCAAAATTCATTAAACTCTGTACACTTAAAATGAGCGACTTTTATTGTATGTAAATTATGCCTCAATAAAGATAAAAAATAAAACCAACCACTTGAGTTGGACCAGCATTGAAGGCTGTCTGTCTATCTCTAAGCCTTTAACTGTTTGTGTCTTCTCAAGACTCCAGCCGTCTCTGAGTGGGGCACCAAAGTACTTTTTCTAGAACTCAGAATGTTCTTTGGATTCTGAGGAGATTTCATAGAAGTTGGGTATGACTGGGAGAGAGAAAGAGTCAGGCTGAGATGGTGTCATCCACCACAAGTGGAGCATGTGTACCCATGTGAGAAATGGGTAAGCACTTGTGAGTGTATCAGGGAAAGAGAAAGTAAAGGGAGGGTGTTTGTTACCTAGAATTCCATTGGGCTTTAATAAAAAGCGGAGAGGGTGTCTGAGTCAGTCTTATTCATTGATAGTATCTTCTCCTTGGGTGGAGATCCCAACTGTATAATTGTCTGGTGAATTCCTGTAAAGTGAGAGGTTTTATATGTTTTTAATATTCATCTTTCTCTCCAAATTTGTCTCTCATGCAGAGTTTCCAAGGTAGTCAGCATAAATGTGAAATCTGAACTTTACTCATTTTTTTTTAAAGATTTTATTTATTTATTTGACAGACAGAGATCACTAGTAGGTAGAGAGGCAGGCAGAGAGAGAGAGAGGAGGGAGCAGGCTCCCTGCTGAGCAGAGAGCTGCATGCGGGGCTCAATCTGAGGACCCTGAGATCATGACCTGAGCCAAAGGCAGAGGCTTAACCCACTGAGCCACCCTGGCACCCCTGAACTTTACTCATTTATTTGCACACTTGGTTGGGGTGTATTTTCTGAATCCAGCTTGATGCTAAGGCTGCCTAGATTTGGGTCCTTAACACAGAACACCTCCATGCATGAGTAGTGTTGGGTCCCACCTGGCCACATGGCGTGACTCTGGGTCTTGGTTATCGGGATGGAGTGGGGATGTGCAGGGCACTTGGATATGAACATTCTGCCCGGCCTAGAGAATTAAGAGCCACATTTCAAATAATAGTTACATTAGCTGCTACCTTAGTTTTTGCTAGGCTCCCCTTTACCATACCCAGGAGCTAAAGGGGGCCAAGAATGTCCATGTTTGCTGCTCTCTGGCATAAAGATGAAGTCCTTTTTAGTGATGCTGGATTTAAAAATCATATTAAAACTGTGTTTTTGGAACTTAGCTTTTTGCATGCAGGGTGTGTCCCTGCTGAGAACCTTGCTTCTCTGCAGATGACCATGGTTAAAATACAGCTAGAGAGTGGGGTGCCTGGCTAGCTCAGTCAGTAGACCACATACCTACTGATCTCCAAGTCATAAGTTTGAGCCCCATTTTAGGGGATAGAATTTACTTTAAAAAAAAAAAAAAAGACCAGAGAGTTGCACAACCTTCAAGTTGGTTTTCACATTGAAAAGATGTTATTTTTTGGTACCTCTGCCAGCCAGACTCAACTGGCCTGGTAAACGCTCTGGTCAGCATATATACTTCTTTTCTGCTCTTCTGCAGGGTGTGGGGTGGCTGTTTAAAGAGGGTGGATATTAACGCTAATCTTTGTGTAGCATAACGTGTTGCTGCCACTTGCCCTTTTTATCTGGAAGTTCAAACAGATATCAGAAGGGAACTGTTTGTGGGTACAGTGATGGTTAAAGTTACCATTATGCACAGAAATGATATTTGGAAAAAAGAACTTCCCTTTTAGGAGGTAAATCAGTTATTTAAGCATTATTTATTGAATTCCTAGGATATATGTTTATCACATATCACATGCCGTGCCAGGTACTTTGAAATGAAATTAAAATAAGTAGAGGACAGGGTGCCTGCACTTAAGAAGCGCTTTAAGAAGACATGGAATTAAGGAGAGGCATGGAGCGCTAACCAGGGAGGACTGGATATGAGTTCAGGTTGGTGCATACAGTGAGGCTGGAGAAGGAAGAGATTGATTCTTACGTGAAGATGACTCGGAGACCTTTAGCTGGGCCTTGAAACATTGGCTGGATTCCACAAAGTCAGGAAGAAGAGAAGCCAGAAAGGAAATGAGAATGGAAGGGATTTTATGCTTGCGCAGAGTTTTTTCACTGGTGCAGAGAGGAAACTACACCTAGAATAGAAGTGTGAGGCTGGATTATGGAGCTCTGAATGGTGGCTTAAGGAGCTAGACCATATCCTGTTGATTGTGGGAGGTTGTCCAATGGTTCTGAGCAGAGGATGAAGGCAGCATTCTCAGAGACCTAAATGGAGGAGTCTGCCCTGGGCTGGGGTGGGCAGGTTGTTGGAATGCTCTCTATAACGTCCTTCATGCTGAGTTCTCCTTTGTCAATATGTAAATTCTCACTTAGTTGACGGCAGGATTTCCTTTCACAAGCAGAGTGGAACCAAACATTTTGAGATACTAGCAAATGGGTCTGTTCTCAATGTATAGAATCATTTAGGTCTTGGAAAGTTTTCATTTCACCCACATTATGGTTGGAGAGTTGACAGGAATGGAGTTTGGAAGCAAAAGCCCATTAGCTTCCACATTGTTCTCTTGTCCCTCTCCTCCAGACCATCCATGTTGAGGAATTGTTCAGGCATGGAAGTTATCCATGATGGCATTTATCATTCAGATGTGAGGAGACAAGGCAGGCACCAAAATCCCTATCCTTCTGAACTCTCTTTAATAGCATCTTCCTACTTGGGGTGTCGGTAAGCTAGCCTGAATTTAAAGAACTTTTTTGGGTGGGGTAAAAGGAAAGTTGAGTAAAGAGGTGGTAGATAGGCATTTGGGAAGGAAAGAAGGTCTGTGGGCTCAGGAGATTAGCCAGGGAAGCACAGAAAGTCAAACAAAGCAGAGACCCTAGCGAGCCCAGAAAATTCAGGAGAACTCACCTCTGTTCGGATTTGAAATGATCAAAACATCTCTTCAGCTGCCTTCACGGTACTTCTTCCTGCAGGCAGAATTTTCTTTTGAGACAAGTGTTAGTCAAGCAAGCTTGTTTTGTTTGTGTTGGTCACTTGGCATGTGGCATGGCTTCTTGTCCTGGACAACAAGGAAGCCATTTTAATGGTGTACAGGGCAGCTATGTGTTCACTGCAAAGGAATAACAGCTTCTAGGAGAATTGGTGGCTTTGGGGAAAAACTCACAGTGGCAGAAATTAATTGGAAAGTAGAGTAGAACTGACTTCCAAAGGCTGGTATTATGTGGATTTGGATGTGCTGTGGGCGAAATGACATAAAGGAAATGGAATGAGAAATAGTGTAAGTGACTGGCAAGGACCCTACTGGTGGGTCGACTAGTGCTGACCGCTCCCCCAGTGTGAATTTAGTGAGGTGTTTTCCACTTTATCTTCCCCAAACTCTCTAAAGCAACAGTGTTATTCAGAAATTTTGTGGCCATCTATTGTTTTTTAACCAACAGCAATTTTTTCTTCTTTCTTTGAAGATAAATTCATTTTGGGTGGTAGTGACTTCAGGCTGTTTTTGAATCTTTGGCTATTGGTTTGAAATTTTTTTTTTTTTTTTAATTATTGTCACATCAACCAAAGCTAGGAAGTTTTACCGTATCCCCTTGCAGTATAAACCGTGTTTCCTTTCATCGGGAGAGCAAACTATTTACAGCCCTAACAGGGTTTACAATGAATTGTATAAGTGATACTGACTTCTGTGTCAGCAAAAAATGAAACAAAAACTGATCATAGATGACATTACCTAAATGACAGTACCTACGTGTGTCCTTCCTTTCACATTTGCTGTAATCCTGTTACGGCATTGTCCTATTACCCCGAGTACTGTCATCTTTAAATGCTGTCAGATCGTAACTGGATTGCCAAGGACAGAGGAGAGGAATCAGAGAGAGCACAGTGGCATTCCCCAGCACACCGCAGAGACAGCTCTTTCCCATCCCATAGGCTGAATTCTTGGAGAAATTGCACAGTTAGGGGCACCTGGGTGGCTCAGTGGGTTAAAGCCTCTGCCTTCGGCTCAGGTCATGATCCCAGAGTTCTGGGATCAAGCCCCACATCAGGCTCTCTGCTCAGCAGGGAGCCTGCTTCCCCCTCTCTCTCTGCCTGCCTCTCTGACTACTTGTGATCTCTGTCTGTCAAATAAATAAATAAAATCTTAAAAAAAAAAAAAAAAGAAATTGCTCAGGTAAAATGATGACTCAGGTGTCTTTTACAAGCTTTGACGAAATAGCCAGATTCACTCGTCATGTTCCTAGAAGGAAAGAAAGAAACATTCTCTTTTTAACAGCTAATGAGACACACTCTTCCAGGATAATATTCATGTTTCTGCATAATGAGAGCTCCTCATAAGTATTATTATTGTGTTTTCAAAACCAGGTCAAAAGTAAGAGCAAAGAGAGGGCTCTCTCTAAGAATTTAAAATCCAGTTGTTTCTCATGATGTTTCCCCAGACTTGGTGAGGAAACTCCATTTTAAGAGGGGGGAAACTGAGTCGTAAGACGTGTAGAAGCAGTTGTTAAAGGACAGCTGGAGTTGGGAACCTTCGTATTTTGGGTTTGTTCCACGTGTTCATGTTCTTCCTTATATATTTAGACCAGATTAGTATCCAGATTTTGCATAAAACATTCATGAATTTCCAGTCTTCACCTTTCCGCAGCTTCTGTAGGTAGACTAGTTGATGGGGAGATGGCTGCATTGAAATTAAGCCTCTTGCTTTTTGCACTCCATGGCTCATAAATAAGGGAGTGAGAAATGGTTACCCAAGCACCCTTATTCAGGCTAGCCTGGCTGCCAGAGAAGAGGGCTAAATTTAAGGGGGACCAGCTAACACTTCTTTCTCATGCCTCTTCGGTTTTTTGCTTTTTATTTTTTGGCTTTGCATTTTATAACAGTATAACTTAGTCTTTCCTTGATCTGATTCTGTATTCGTTTTTTAATATACAATGTTGATTAGTATGTTCTATTATTTATAGCTCTCCAGAAGGCTCCCAAGGGAAGATAATCTCCATTTGAGGAGATGATTTCCCAATCTCCATGCAGATGACGAAATGGTAACTGCCCACTGCACGGCCTCCCTCCAGAGTTTTTTCCTTGCTCTCTTGGTGTGTGGCATGTGGGCCGTGGACACCCCAAAGCCCAGCTAGAGGTGCAGCCTGGGATGTGGTGACATTAACGTGAAAGGACTGGCTAATTGACTTGCAAAATATAGGTTAGGGAGTTTTATGGGATATCAAATTATCTTACTCTTTCTCTGATTAAAGACAAAATATTATATTAAGTAGATCATTACATGAGTAAAAGGTTAGACCTTCGCACACTTAGAGGTGTAGCGCTGGTGTTCCCCCTGCTGCTGCTGCAGAGGCCCCATGGCAAATAGCGGACGCGAGGCCGGGAGACTCAGTGCTCATGGAAATGTGCAATGTCTGAATAGAGAAGTTAGATTTAGAGAAAGGGTGTCTGCCCTGGCTTTGAGTGTCCTGAGTCTTTTTGATACTGATAGACTAGAATCTCAAAATTAGATATGAATTTGTTCTGATTCCATTGCTGTTAGCAGAGAAAAGGGCGGACCCGTGAAAGGCAGAGTGAGCAGCGGGCAGAGGGGAGGCCAGCTTTCAGAGATGGGCTCAGTCCCGGTCGGCCTGTGAGGGGCATTCCCGGGCCATGGAGTGGAAACATCCCATCAAGGGATGTGGTGGGTCCATGACTCCCAGCGGCTTGGCTGTCACCCCGTGATGCCTTGGTCAACTGTCTAATGGTGTCAGGTTCTTCCTGAAAGAAATTTCAGTTCTAATCCTGTTGTTGGGGTGGAGCCTCCACTTGTCTGATCCTCATCTGCCACCTAATCCATCATGCCCCCCCCCCCCGACTTCTGTGCGTTACTGATTTCAAAGCCTGAGGCCCTCCGACCACCATAGGGCTGGTGATCTGTAGAAAGCGGCAATTTCAAGGCTTTTCAGGCCAGATGAATTGAAGACGTGTTGGTCTTTAGAAACTATTTCTTAAAGTGTGTGTGTGTGTGTGTGTGTGTGGAGTGAGTAGAGGTTTCTTGGATTTCTCTCTTTGGTACTTAACTACACATACGGGCATTCGGTGGTCCATCCGTGTTTGGCACGCCATCTTTTCCATCGTGTGAGAAGAAGCCATGGTTGCCAAAGACGAAATGGAGCAGCGTGGGCCAGTAGAGCTGCTGTTGGTGTCTTGATTGGATGTGTGCGGCAGAGAGCAGATCACAAGTCATTCTCTGGAAATGAGCCAAGATCCACCTGCAGAGCAGTGACCCTGAAAGCCCCAGTACCAGCCTCCCCAGGATGTCTTAACCTTCAGCAGCCTTTTTGTCAAATCCACTTCAGAATGGAGAACAGCTTGCCTCTGTCCCATCCTGTTGACCTGCCGACAGACAGGAGTGTTAGAAACTTTGAATAGATATGGAAACAGAGCCCTAAAAATACTAAACAGACCTTGTATGTTGCTGGGGGTGGGTGGGTGGGGGTGGGGATCAGGAGGTTGGAGAAAGTAGAGGAAATACTAAAATGTGCAGCCTCATTCCCTGTCTTGTTGAAAATGGGGATCAGATGTAGCAATATCTATTTCCAAGAGAAGACAAAGCCATCTGTTGGGCGAGGGTGTCTGTCTGGAAGGCCTGGAATTGCTGTGTGACCTTAGGGAAACACTTGCCTTCTCTGGGTTGAGCTCAGCTGGTGGCTCACAAAGGGGCGGTGCTGGTATTTATAGACCACGTTTGAGAGTCCCGAGTGGAAGGCACTTCACTTCGCAGCTCAGAATAGCAAGCGTTGTCTCTTATTTCTAGGTTGCTGGGACAGCTTCGTAGGAGCCTCATAGTCGGCAGCTTGGTGACGTTGGACAAAGGGTTCATCTTTTGAAATGAGTTGATTGGTTTTTGCCACTTGCCACGTTGTTTTATGGGTCTAGATTTTTTTCTTATTTTTTCCTCACAGGCGGTGTGTAATGGAATAGGGAATCTGCCCTGGCTCACACGATCCTGTTTTGTCAGTTGGCTTTAATGGCACTGAGGGTTTTCCTGGGACTGGTGTCTGGAAGCCGCTGGCCAACCGGACAGCAGCAGGATGTGGGAAGAGACATGGGCCCCTTTGGGGTTAGCGGCCCACTGTGGCTGTCGAGGATGCTGTCCTTGGGAAGCTTGCTGGGGTCGCCTTGCTCCACCCTGCCGGGTCGCGGTGACTTTAGCTAATTCGGGGGTTGTGTGAATTCATCAGTCTAGCTGGTGGCATCCCACCCCATCCCGTCCCACTGCGCTTCAGAAGCCAGCAACTTGCAAGGCCAGGCTCCCATTACCCTTAGCTGCCTGTGTTTGTTTGCAGGACCTCAAGGAAGAATTGGGTCTTCTTAGGGAACTGGGCCCAGTATCAAACTTGGAGTCAACATGGGAATAGTGGCAAGCAAGGGACAGCTTGTTTTTCTAGGGTTGGCCCTTTTTCTTGGTGGGGGTGTGCAAATTGTTTTTATATTGCCTATTTTGACTTACATACTGTTCTTGCTGTTGACCCAGTCTTAGGCAAGTGCCACAGAGCATTTCCTTTTGGCCTAAACATGATGACATTTATATGAACTGATGAAGTAAACACAGATTTACATATACATGATCATGGACGCGTCACCCATCCCCTTGTCCACCCCAGCACACATCCTATGAGAAGCTATTCCTAAGTGAGAATGCCTATAATTTTGAGGTCTTTCATTGGAATGGTGATCAGGGCATAAAACCTCAGTCCCATATGCATTTTTGCTTGAGTTGTTAACTTTTCCTTCCTTCCTCTTCTTTTTTTCCTCCCCCATCAAAGTCCCCCTTCCCTTAAGAAAAAACCTGTGATCCAGGCTGAAAGTACAGACTAGACCACCACCTTACCAGGTGCAGCTGCTGACCAGCACAAAAAAAAAAAAAAAAAAGAAAGAAATATTTTTTTAAAAGAAGGTTGGAGGAGGTAGTTTCTGTTCCACAATCACTGCAATTTCAATAAAAAGCAACCTGGTTTATCTGTAAAACCTACTTCCCTTTCTGTGAATGTGACCATTTTCAACAGCAGAGGACCCTGGGGTGTGTGTGTGTGTGTGTGTGTGTGTGTGTGTAACTGGATAGAAGGTGACAGAAGGGAGATGCTAGTGAGTATGGAAGGAAGAGAGATGAGAGGTGGAAAAGAGAAGGGGAAGAGAGAAGGCAAAGAGACAGGTGGGAAAGAGGATTGAAATCTGAGCTATTTTTAGCTGAATGTGAATGCAGATTTCGTCAGGCTTGCTGGCTGTGGGGAGACACTGTGTGGGGACAGTCACCTTGCATGTAACTTCCTGCAAAGCGGCCATGGTGACTAAATTCTCTGACACTGTCAGAGTTTGGACAACCCTGCCAGCTCCTGGAAGGGCAGCCCAACAACTGTCACAGGCAAAGCATCAAAAGCGTGAGCTGTCGATAGTGACCTGCATTTGCAGAAAATCTGAGGGCTTTCTAATTAACAGGGGAGCTCTAAATTACAGGAAAGCTGTTCGACAAGCCCCCTCAGATGCCGTAAGTGTCACAGCGCAGATCATCATTACATCTAACAAGCTTCTGATTTTTAACAGAAGCTGTGAGGTGAACTTGCTTATAATGGTTCAGTTTCGTGGAGGGGGTGGGGAGGAGGGGGATGCAACCCTCTGCCCTGAAAAGGAAGAAAGAAAGAAGGAAGGGAATTCTTGCCTTTGTTGCTAGCTGAAGCATTCAGATACATCCTCTGTTTTAGCTTTTCCTGACTGTAATCTCTGTCTGCTAATAAACCAGCTCATTCATTTGATGTCCCCCAGAGACAAGCAACTTCTGCAAGTTATTTCTGACCATCACATAATCTGCGGGGTCTGAACTGTTGAACACGGTGCCCCAAACCAGACCAACTTGAACATTACAATCAAAACACATACTATAGATGACAATTGATTAGGGTTCTCAACTTGGATGGAGAAACTGACTAGGGGCAGCTGTACCTGAGGACTTGCCCTAGATAGCTTGGTGTTCATCTGAGATCAGGCCTCCTGACCCTGGCCCTGTGCAAAGAGTCGGGTCTTTGCACAGGGCCAGGGTATTTGAACCCCAGTCGGAGGCATTGATTTAAAGCAGCTTTCAGAGGCCTGAGTGACGTGGCTCATTTGTATGCCTTCCTCTGTGGGTGCTCCCCTTGCAAGACCATTTCTCTACCATGGGATATCCACTGGAAGAGGAGAGGGCCATAAACCCAGATGGCTGACTGCCATGGTTTGGGAAGGGCTGCATTTGGAGTGGTAGTTCTTTGGCTTGTGTGGACTCCCCCAAACTATCCATACCGTCCTTGCAATTATTCATGGGAAATAAAATAACATAAATCACGCGGCCTGATTCTTCTCAAACAGCTTACAGAATAATCACAGGCTGACGTGCAGGTTTTCTTGCAGTGTCTTTATCAGTAAATCAGATTTTGAGCATTTATCAGCAAAAGTTAGATTTAAACATCATTCCTGTAATGTGTGAAAGAAAGATTTGTTTCAGTGGGGACTCTGCCAATCAGTGATCTTACAGCTTGACTCTGCTATCAATTATTGCTGCAATTATTTGTCTAGTTGGATATTTAAAATGTCATCAGAAAGAGATGATTACATATTCCAGAAAGCAAGGCACTGTATAATCAGATGAACTGAATCCAGTTAAATGTAGTGTGGTACCAACCTGTCCTTCAAAGTTCGACGGTTGAGCTACCACCAGAGCCGAAGCCTTCTGCCTGGTTTTCAGGAAGCTGATCTTAACCTTGGGAGGCAGTGTGCTGCCGGGGTCGGGTGATACTCAATTATGGGAAACTTTCCAAGTCTGAAAATGGAATTGCTCCTTCAGATACACGAGAAGTGCATTCTGGTTATCTCATTCAGTTCATCTGCAAATCTATAAATAAGAAGTCCCTCTATTCTTCTTGCTTCCTGTGGATTTAAATGCCAAATCCTGATTTGTGGCGAAGTTGTCACATGCCCCTTTTCCCACTCTCTCTGCCTGGTGCCCAAGATCTAAGCAGTGGCGGTAGAAATTACAACTCTTTGGAAGCCAAGAAAAAGCTCCCTTTCTCACTTTTCTCCAATTCCGGATATTCTCGGCCCTGCTTCATCTATCAGCCTTCTCCCCACTCCTCCTCCACTGCACACCCTCCTTCTGTCCGCTCCACGAACAGGAAACAAATACAGCTTCAAATTTATTTATTTTTTTATGGAGGAAAAGAGACCACAATCTGAACGAACAACACAAAAACTCCAACCAAACTAAGCTCTGTAGACAAAATTGTCCCAAATGTTCCCGTTAAGAGTCTGACCCTAATTCTGGGTGTCAGGAGTGCCCCTGATGAATAGGACCTTCCATCTGAAAGCGACAGCCAAGCCCTCCGCTGGGAGACGTTAGGCCATCCCCATTCCTACAACACCTGGGGGCTGCAGGGATGCTCTTTGTATCTAGGTGGATTTTGTGAGTTAGAGAACAAGCATGGTGGGCTGGCTGGAAGGGTTTTTCCCAGTCCACTTCCTATACAAGCATGCTGAGCTCTTATGAGTCCACAACACCTTGGTGGTCAAAAGAGTCTCCCACCCTAACAGAAAATGTACTGGGGTCTGTTAAGAAATTAATCTCGGGGTACCTGGGTCGCTCCGTCATTCATTGTCCACTTTTGATCTTGACTCAGGTCTTGATCTAGCAGTTGTGAGTTCGAGTCCCACATTGAGGTCTGTGCTGGGTGTGGGGCCTACTTATAAAAAAAAAAAAATAAAGGAAGGAAGGGAAGAAGAAAGGAAGGAAGGTAGGTGGGTGTGAATCTCATCTGTGGGGGCAAAAAAAGCACCTTTTAAAAAACACTGGAGCCCTGGGTTGTGTGCACTTATGGGAAAGAGAAAGTTGGAGGGGGTGGACCATCCAAAAAAAAACCCCAAACCCAGAAAACTTTAAAAAAGTCACAACCCATTGAAACAGAGAAGAAACACTGTCCATGCTGCAATCAGTGTTGGCCAGGAGTGGGCAGTGGACAGACCTGTCACCTTGTTCCCCTAACCACCCTCACTGGCTGTGCTCCAGGACCCTGGCCTTGCCTAGGTTTCCCTGCCAGGCCCCGCAGCGTGTAGCTTGGTGAGCCAGGTCAGCTGACCACACTGCCCTTTTGTGAGAGGACAGATATTGCTTTGGCCTTTGAAAGCAAGTCATCTGCTTGTGGTGGGTGAGGTATACTGTGTTAAAGCCACAGAACAAAGGGGCCAAGGGCCTGGTTTAGCTCTTGAGTGATGGAGACAAGGCCCTGGGGTCTGAATGTCTGCTCTGTTCTTGGGATTCCTGCTCTATTTTTATTGTAAGGGTGCACGTTTCTCTCTTTCTGCCCTCTAGCATGTCCCAAGCCAAGGTGGGGGCCTAGGCCTGTGGGTAGGCAGGGAATCTGTGGGGCTGTCTCTGAAGCCCACAGCCATGGTTTCACATGCCGCAGCCCTTGCCAGGCCTTGGGCTGGGGAGCCTGGGGCCTCACGGAGAGCAGCAGGCTTTTGCATTCTTTCTTTCCCAGGCCTCCGTGGGGCCGCGCCAGGATATGGTGCAACTCATGGGTGATGAGGTGTGGGCGGCTGCAGGTGTTCTCCTGCATCTGAGACGGGGAGGCAGCTGAGATCAGCCTGCCAGCCTTTTCTGCACCTTCCATGGCCAGCTTCCTAGCCTGGTTTTTAAGCCCTTTTAGTGTAGCAAAACCATGGGTTCTAAATAGAATTATTTGAACTGAAGAACTTCACACTGTTCTTTCTCTTGGGGCAGAAAGATAGGGGTGTAGGTGGGGGATGAGAATAGAGGAAAGTGTGGGAGATTACTAAAAAAAAAAAAAAAATGAGAGAGGGAAAGGAAAGGGACCCAGATTAGGTAATTGGGGCCAGTTCATTAGAAGACTTAAGAAAATCTGACATTGATTGTAACTCTTCTAACTGTGTGATTGTATGGCATTTGGAAGGTGAATTATTAACCTGATTGTCCATAACAACCATTGAGTAAATATACAATTAGAGATTGCCAAAATTGTACAGTGAACTGATGGGCCAGCAGCCACCTTGAAGGGGCTGTAATCATCTCCCAGGTCAAGGCTGACCTGGAGGTTCCTTGGTTAGTGAATCATTTACTGGAGTGACCTCAGGGAGGGAGGGTTCCCCTGGTCGCTGCTGGCTCTGTGCAGCTCCTTCCAGCCAGTTCGTGGAGAATAAAGGGTTCCCTAATAAGAAGAAAAGTCCACTGAGCAGTGCTCAGGTTCTGGCTGTTTATTAAGAGGCTTTTCTCTGCCTGGGATGGTGTCGGGCCATGAGAGGTGGACAACACCGTCTTGGTTCTCAGAAGTCTGGGAGTTTAGTGGAGGAGCCCGTGCCGGTGGATGCATGATGATCACGGGGGACTCTGGGCCCAGGAGAAATGCAGTGCAGAGCTGAAGATGGAGGAATGGAGGCCTTTGTCATCCCCTCCATTGTCTACCCAGGGCCCTTTGTGAGTGTCTGCCGGTGCCCCCAGCCCTAGGTGCAGGAGGGGCCCTCCCCTGGGTAATCTCAGTGGGGCCTCCTCCTGGGGAAGTCCACAGCCCTCTCACACTGAGGAGCCAGCCTGTGTCAGCCAAGAGCCTCGGGCCATAAATGCAAAGTATGGTTGAACAAAAGCAGCTTTTGAGTGAGAAAGCTGAGTGGAGTTGTCCCAACCTGTCAACTTCAGATTTCTTTCCTCCTCCCCATAAATCAAAAAACGGTTGGTGGAAGGGAGGGACAGAAGCGTTTCATTTTCAGATTTTGTAAGAAAATAAAATCAAATCAAAAGAACCTGTCCCACGCTGATACCTTACATGCCAGGTTTGAGCCTGAGGCAAATTTTTGTGGCCATGTAATAAGCCTCTTTAAAATGGTGACAGACCCTTGACTCTTTGCCTTGAATTACACTGATAAAAGACATTTTATTGCGTTAGAGCTGGGGCAGGAGTACAGGACGGTTCTTGCCTGGTCGGCCTCTTTGAAACCGTGTCAGCCCTGCTGTCCACACTCCCCACCGCCTGACAAGGTTGGAGCACCATCGCCGCGGAGATCTGTGGGCCCGTGACAGAGGGGGCTTTCTACCCAGCAGTCGAAAGTTGAGGCTCTGGAAGTAAAAGGATTTCAGCCTGAGGGGCTTGTTAAGGAGAGTGGAGTGTCTCCGTTCTTGGTAGACGTACGAGATCCTGACACTGGTGGCTCTAGGTCAGTCTCATGGTTGGGACCCCCAGGAAATAGAGCGCAGCTGGGAAAGCGAACCCTCTCAGACCTCATCTCCCCAGCCGTCTTAGAGACATTCCAAAGAAACGATTCCAGGGTCTCCCTTGTGGTGTTGGACCCCTATATGCCCCCCTTGATCCTTATGGAATAGGGTCAGGGGATTGTGGCCCCTTTGCCCAGGGAGGCCAGGTCTCCACTGGCTGAGTCCCCAAGTGAACCTGTTCACTGGGTAGAAAGGAGTTGAGATGGTGCGTTCTTGGTTTGAAGAGCTTGGAGGTGTCTGATAACTCTGGGTGTTACCCTTGCTGAATCAACAGAATTAGTAAAGCCAAGAACAGCTAGCAACACCCACCCTGTGGCTGGATTGGGAACTCTTGAATGAGTGTAGATGATACATGTGGGCATCTCTTTTTTATTCAGGAAATTCTTTCCAGGTTGGTTAGTGGTATAAATGAAGGATTAGAAATTGGGTAAAAAGCCAGGAAAATGACTAGGAAGCCAAGAAAATAGGCCTCAGATAAATAGGCTATGTCCTCCTCTCCTTTGTTCTGTGGGATTCTGTCAGGGAGGTTAGGGCTGAGGCCAGAGCTTGGCTGCTCTGTGCCCAGAAGGAGGGAAGGTGCTGAGGGACTGAGGAAGACGGTAGCAGAAGTTGGAGGAGCTTGTGGGCGGGCAGAGGCCTGTTTCTGAAAGAAGGACTAGCTGCCTTGGGATGAGGCCTGGCCTCACAGGACCAGAACCCTTCTTGATTCAATCTCACCTCAGGCAAGAGGGCAGCCTAGTTTTGTTCCTGAAGAAATGTCAGAGCCTGACCTGCTAGACCATTTTTTTTTTCTTTTTAGTTTGTAGAGCTTTGAAGCCTTAAATTAGTTCTCATAATTTCCGAGCACTTCTGTATTAACCATAGGACATAATAGGTTTTAATTCTGGAGAATGGCCAGTTCTTGTTCTAAGAATCTCTTGGCCAAGATTGTCACAGAGCCTTTGACCTGAAGATTATGCCTTCCCCACTGCCTGAAACGCAGGTGAGCACACACACACACACACACACACACACCACTTTATAGTCCCAGGAAGGCAAGTGATTGCCTGTAACTGGCATTAAGACTTGTGTCTAGACAACACACCCTGCCTTGGCTCACCTTGAGGGCTCCTGAGGTAAGTGCTGCTGAGGGGCAAAGCTTGGTCCCCAGAAAGGTGGACTGGACTGTCTGCTCCAGCCCTGCCTTCATGACCTGCAGCAGGATGCTTTTGGCACCTTCTGCTTCCTCCTTGGGGAGGTGAGGATAACACTTTCCCTCATCCCATAGGATTACCATAGGGCCAGAATGTGAGGAGGATGCTTTGGGAAGAAGGAGGATATCCTTTCTTAAGAAGGGCCAGGCTGGGAGGCTTGACACAGCCTTCCTGGGGCTGCCTGTCCTTTGGGGCCGCGTTCCCTTGAATGGCTGCACAGATCAGCCCTGGAAGATAATACTAGAAAATTCTCCAGCTCCGTGGGTGGTCAACCATGCCTATGCCCTCCCTCGTCTCTCCAGCACCACACTGCCCCAGCCTATTGACCTCCTCCTCCACAGCACCCAAGAACACCTGAAAACATCAAGGGTCTCTTTATAAATGCCAAGCTTAGTTTTTTTTTAAGTTTATTCTGGTATTTTCTTGAGACTGATGAAAATGGTGGTGTGGAGGCAGAAATTATGTTTGCCGTGAACTGACACAGATAAAAAGGCTGGGGGTGGCCTCTTTAGAGTAATTTGGGAGTTGCATGTTCTGCCGGCTTTGATAGACAAGTCTTCTGCTCTGGCCGGTGTTATCAGAATTAAACGTTTGCTGAGCAAATGGTCAGTCTCATTGGATCCATCTTCCTGGCCCAAATGCCTTTCCCTCCCTTCAGTGCAAAGTGTTCATTCCACCCTTCTCAGGCACCTAATTCTTAAGTCAGGAGAAACTCAAGTGTGGTTTTCAAGGCTTTCCAGGTGTCTGGGACCATGATTTTCCATCCTTTTCTTCATTTATCCTGTGGGGGGGCGGGGCATGAGTGGTGTCTGTGAGTGTATTTGTGGGAAGTTGGACAGTTTGGGTGACAGAAAGGAATTCAGGGCAGCTCCTTGGATCACTGCCCCCTTCTCACCACAGAGGTATTGCACTGAGCCCCACCTTAAGGAAGCCCAATACCCACAAAATCTCATCAATGGCAACTGATAAATTAGAGGGTGATTTTTCACATTACAGAAAAGATTGTTAACTTTTCAAAAGGTTTCGCCACAGGGTTCCTTTAAATAGTGAGCTCCCCCACTGAATTTAAAGTGTTTGTTTACAGATCATTAACTACTTGACAGAGAGGTTGGGGAGGGGGTGGAGGAAGAAGCACTTAAAAGGTAAAATGTTAGAAGCCCTGCCAATTTTCGATGGGCCTGGAAGGGTGATGAAACATCTCTGAAATTATGTTGGTTAGCAAATGCGATTCCGTTTACAGAAACTCACTTTACACATGGCTTTCCAGGAAACCTTCACATTGGTTGAAGGCAGGGACCACTGGACCCTGGGGCCTTGCTGCCCTGGTTTGAGGTGGCTGGGAGAGGACTCTGGCTCTCCTAGAGTTCTGTGTGTGCCCTCGCGAGCTGTGGGTGCCAGGCTCTGGCATGAGGCCGAGCTTTGCCACTGGCCGTCTGGCACGGACAGCTGAGACCTTTTCCCTTGACATTTAGCCTGAGTTTGTGGAAAGTTTTTTCCTGGTTCTCTGTGACCTTCAGTCTCTTTGGCTCTGGACCCACCTAGGTTTCCTCCTTGAAGCTTAGACAGGCGAGCCTGGCAAGACTGTGTCCCAGGAAGCTGAAATCCACCACCAGGCCTACCTTCTGAGCCGAAGAATTAGGCTGGCAGCTGAACCCAGCCCACACTGGTATGTAGGTTCTTGCTTGTCCCTGCAAGGGCATGAGGGGCACAGGCCCATCCTGGCCAGTGTTTAGGATGGCCCATGGCAGGTCTCTTCACTGCATCCCAAACTCCTCTACTACATCTGGTCTCAGAGAGACTGACTGGCCTGGGAAACTGGAGGGAGTCATCCATCGGATCCAGTCTGCTCTTTTTAAGGACAAGAACACTTCGGGTCAGAAAGGGGAAGGGATTTACCAAGGTCATGCACCGCTGGTGAGTGGCAGAGTGGGGATCGAAGACTCTGGATTCCTGACTTCATGCCAGCAGCCTCTCCAGAGGAGCGAATCCCTGACGTCCTAAAGGAAGAGAAGAATCTGGAGAGTGAGGGTCAGTGCAGCTCATGGGCCTGGGCATCTTTAAAAGTAGTTCTTCTATTCTCCCAAATAACCTGAGAAAGACCCCAGGTAAAAGCAAAACTACCTGTGCACATGTGCAAACGCATGCCTGCCCGCACACATGCACGGACACTCCACCCCAGACAAACAAAATGCTCAAAGAAGGACTCAGAGCAGGGGGTGGGGGAGTGTGAAAGGACCCGGCCTTCCCTGTGGCTTTGAAGAGAAGAAAGGGGGAAATTTGGAGGGAAGGTCAAGTCGGTGATTGAAGAGACAAAGCAGGGTATGAAAATCTCCACACTTCTTGCACAGTCATTTGTTGAAAATGTGTTTGCAAGTACAAGCCCATCTTAAACTGCCAATGATACATCTGATATAGATTATTTAAGCCAGGGAGGCAATACCACGAAGAAGAACGTGGCTATCAACACTTGTTTGTCTGACTCAGAGAAATGAAACAGTGAATTCTGCCTCAGTGGACCACCCACCATTCATCAGGGGAGAAAAATGGAGGTGGGGGGCGGGGACAAAACAGGACAGGCGAACTTCCGTGAAGAGTTTCACAAGCGTTCGCAGGGCTGTGTCGCTTCTTTGAAGAAAATGTGATATTTGGGGACGCCTGGGTGGCTCAGTTGGTTGGACAACTGCCTTCCGCCCAGGTCATGATCCCGGAGTCTCGGGATCGAGTCCCGCATCAGGCTCCCAGCTCCACAGGGAGTCTGCTTCTCTCTCTGCCCTTCTCCTCACTCATGCTCTCTCTCACTGTCTCTCTCTCAAATAAATAAATAAAATCTTTAAAAAGAAGAAGAAGAAGAAGAAGAAAATGTGATATTTGGAAGTATGAACTTGTCAAAGCTGAAGACTTTGCAGAAGTCCTCAGAGGGTTTATTTAGATGAGCAGAGCCTCTGTCGTCAACTCAACGGATCGGTGTACAATATTTTGATTTCAATGTAACTACCTGTTGGGCCCCCATTTGCTCTGTGCACACCTTGGCCTTTGCTCCTCTGAGCACCTATACCTACTTTTGCTTTTGTCTAGAAGGTCCTTCCTCTTGGCTCTCCAGGTACAGTTCGTAAGTTACCTCTGCCTGAAAGCCGCTCTCCTCCCTTTCAAGTGGAAGTAATTTCTCTTCCTTTGAATTTTTATAGCAGTTTATCTGTGGCTCTCTCATGACACACTTTCTGCATGGGAGTGGAGCGATTTCTGTCCAGGCCTTATCTTCTCTACTAGTGGAAGGCTGCCTCGGGAAGTCTGTGTCTGGGTTTTCTTTGTGTTACCGGCAGACGCTGGCCCATTGCTTTGGGCCTCACAGGCACTCAGTAAATAGTTGTTGAATGAATGCATGGAAGAATGAATGAATGGAATTAACCTGGGCGACACATTTTGCGCAGTGAGGTACACAGTTAAACAAAGGGGAAAAAAAAGTCCTAAGACAATTTGTCTTTATATAGCTGCCCTTCCAGTCTCCTTGATAAGTTCCACCATTCTAACGCAAAAGCCTGAAGTGTAATAAAAATTTATCTAATTCACAATCAAGTGAAAATACTTTGGGCCCAGAGCCAAAGAATATTATTGGAGTGCACTTTTTTCAACACCCTAAATTTAACCAGCTGGAATTCTTTTTTTAAGTACCATCCTATTCAACCTTTTGAAATGAAGGATTTGCCTTTTAGTGGGAAATCTGCATTTCAACACAAAGATGGAGCACAATGTGTTTGGTTTCGTTATTCTTCAGAAAAGCAAGCTCTTTTTTTTTTCTTTTTTGAATTATATGCTTTGCTTATGTTAAAGACACAGACTGCAGAAATTTTGTTTAGGCCTGACAGATTGGTAGCTCGCATTTTTTGCATTTTTATAGATAAAGGGGCATGGAAAGTGGCATCTCTCCTCCCCTCGTTCAGTGAGTTCCTACGGTAAGAACTCAAAAGGTGAAGTTAGTTTTTAGATAGTCAGGGCTCAGCTAAGAGGATAGAATTGGTCAAAAAAGAAGAGTTTTTCATGTATAATTGATGAAATGAAGTCAGTGATGAAGTATCAAGGAATGTAGAGATCATGAGTAAGTTTCAGCAGAGACATTCTGTTCAGTGTGATATCTCTAGAATGCCTGCTTGCTTTCATTTGTACAGGATACATTTTTTTTTTTTAAGATTTTATTTATTTATTTGACAGAGATCACAAGTAGGCAGAGGGGCAGGCAGAGAGAAAGTAGGAAGCAGGCTCCCTGCAGAGCAGAGAACCCAGTGCGGGACTCTATCCCAGGATCCTGGGATGGTGACCTGAGCCGAAGGCAGAGGCTTTAACCCACTGAGCCACCCAGGCACCCCTGTACAGGATACACTTTTTAGAGAGCATCACAATTTGGTAAAACCTCAGCTCGTAAAAAAAGCAGTGGTGGAAAAAATGCTCGTGGAAAATGCTCATTTCTAGAACAAAAGGGAATGCAATTTTGACAATATCAGAAGGTTAATTAAGAAGTCTGTTAGCGATGATAAACCTGGCACATTTTCAGTTTAGACTGACATGACTCAAGACACCGGCATAGCTAATATTTGCGCTATAATACTGTGATAAGTCACAGAATCTCAGAGAGGAGCTGGTAACTATTGTAAATGGAAGGTCAAGAGCTAGAAAGACGTTTAGTGGATTTGCTTTCCGGTTAAAGAAGCCCCTGTCCCAGACTAGCGGCCCTACTGTTACTTTTGTGATTTGGATCCACTAATATTGATAGAACTGGAATTGGTTCATTCAGCAATCCGTCTAAACTTTCAGGATGAATTTTTAAGTGTAGTTGGTAAGTTGGCTGGGGAAGAGGGGATTGGAGAATTTTGGAACTGGAACAGAGGGTCAGGGTCCTTTATTTTAGCCTATCACCCAATATCGAGATTCCCTCCCCATCATGGTGGGCTGTCATTCTTTTCGTTTTCTTTTCTTTTTTTTTTAAAGGTTTTATTTATTTATTTGACAGAGAGAGACAGCGAGAGAGGAAACACAAGCAGGGAGAGTGTGAGAGAAGCAGGCTTCCCCAAGAGCAGGGAGCCTGATGCAGGGCTCAATCCCAAGACCCTGGGATCACTCCCTGAGCCGAAGGCAGAGGCTTAATGCACTGAACCACCCAGGTGCCCCATGTCATTCTTTTCTTCAATATCCAGAGTGAATGGAAGTAACAGCTTCCCAAGGTAACCCATTCTACATGGGGACAACTCTGTTCCCTTTGTGCCCTACCTAGTTGGAAAAACAGAGAAGTTTTCTAAAAACGTATGTTCAAGGGATACCTGGATGGCTCAGTCAGTTGAGTTTCTGCCTTCGGCTTGATCCCAGGGTCCTGGGATGGAGCCCGGCATTGGGCTTTCTTCTTGGTAGGGAGCCTGCTTCTCTTTCTCCTGCCTGCCACTGCGCCTGCTTGTGCCCGTCTCTCTTTCTCTGTCAAATAAATAAATAAAATCTCTTTAAAAGAAAAACAAAACATACGTTCAAGAAAGGAAACATATACATGTGTATACATTATAGTAACTATCACACATCTCTACGTCCGTGTACTCCGCTAGAGAGGCCTGGGGGTTTAATACCGGATAAAGCTTGGCCACCAGAAAGTCATCAGGCATGTTGTAGATGATGCTTCGTACTTAGCTGTTTGGGCTCCTTTGTAGATCAGCAGTATTACTTGTCGATGAGGAGACTGTAGTGTGGCTGCGTTTCATACCCAGTGATTAATTTCAGAAACAAACAGCATGGCAATAATAAAGGAGTCTTTGAGATGCTCTTGAGGAAACCTAGAACTTGATTTAAGGACCTTAAATTCCAAGGACATCCCACAGGGCTGAGAAAGCTCTGCATCCAAAGTTGGTACCCATTGTATATAGAAATGTAAAGTGACCAGTGTAAAACATTAAATCAAAACCATTCCCAATTTACTGCAGATTTTTAATGAGACCTGAAAAATAAGATTCATTATTTTTTATTTAGCCGTAAAGACACATTGCAACTTAACAATGCCTAAGGCATTTCCAAGGCCCCAAGTGGAAATGCTGGGTCTCTAGAGAATTTTGTGAACCAGAACAGGTTAACACACCTTTTGCCAGAAGCATACAGGCATTTGAAAAGACTGATCCGGAAGAGGGCAACACATTACATGTGTGATTCCAGACAAGGAAACAGAGCCCAGCTCCTAACTCTGCCCCTGCCGTGTGCCACAGCTGCTTTCTCAAACATTTCAGCTTTGGTGGAAGTGGTGAGGACACCATCTGTCAGACATAAACCGGTCTGGATGTTGTCTCGTGCAAAGAGCATTCCCTGTTGGATGGAAAGCTTGGGTCTGTTCTCTGTCCTGTCACTGAAGAAGGGTGACCCTGAGATTCCACAGGAAGGGATTCTTAGCTATGTCCCAAGCTTGCTCTGTTTTTGACTGTTCTAAAGGAGGTGAGTCCCAGACAGAAGAGACCATCGTCTCGTAGCCCTTCTGGCTCTCTGCCAGAAGAACATGCTTCCAGCTTCCATGCCTCCCTCGTCCTAGGACTGCAGGATTAAACTGGAACTGTGCCCACATATCACCTGGAGGAGTTGTTCAACATCGATGGCTGCCCGGCCCCCACCCCCAGGTGTTTATTCAGTGAGTCTGAGGTGGGCCTGAGCATTTGCATTTCCAACGGGCTCCCAGGGAATGCTGATATTGGGCCTCCAGTCTGGATCCGCTGCCCTGAGAGTGCCACCAAGGAAACGAAAGAGAGAATAGCCAGACTGCCCGCTTTCTAGCCCACCACTCCCTGGGGAAAATGAAGAGCAAAGGCCTTCAGCCAGGGGTGGCTCAGGCAGGTAGACCTGCTCATTGAGTGCAATGCTTAGAAGCATTCATGGTGAGACTTTGCCTAAAACATGTTGAAATCATTGCAAAAAGTTAAACCCTAGGGAGGCGATTAACAATTTAGCATTTTTAGTTCCAGTGAGAACTGCCGTCTACTTACCAAGGGGAATGTGTTCAAGTGGGAGAGGCTGCAGAGTCAGCTGGGGTTCCCCACTGCCTTTGTTTTGACACTCTTCCTGGAGAAAGAGAAATGCAAGGATGGGTCTCTCCGAAAGGCAGTGTCAATAGCTTGTTAAGCTGATAGGAACAGTTTGTCTCTCTTTAGCTGGCTAATTCTGCAGGGGAAGCAGCGGTAGAGGGTGAAAGCAGAGAGATCTGGGTTGGGGCGGGTGTGTGCGGGGAGGGTGGGGGTGCGGGGTGGAGGCGTGGGAAGCTAAGAGGCTCAGGAGGCAGATCAGGTGTCGGTTTCCAATTTTAAAGCTCAGTCAGGTTATTTGGACCTTCAAAAGGCCCACTGAGCACCTTTGGGTTGGACTTTCTCCCAAGACGTGGTTAGGAGAAATTCTTTCTCTTAACGGGTCAGGAGAAAGGGAGCCCCCCACACTGGCACTTCTTGGGCGGGAACCCCGGGGAAGAGCTGGATGGATATCCCAGAAAAGAGCACAGGATGGGAAGTCAGGAGACGATTCCGATCTTCACTTCAGCCGTCAGCATAGCTGTGGGCCAGCCAATTAATTTCTCAAGGCCTCAGTTTCCCCGTCTGTAAAACGAAGGCATAGACTTGAGGATCTTGAAGGTTCCTTAGAATTCAAAAGCCAAAAGCAGGGTTGTGGTGCCAGATACCCAGACACTGTCCTTGACGAGCCCTTGCTTTGCCACATGGCCTGGCCTTGTGGAAGAGTGGACCAGGCTGCTGCCCCCGGAAGCTCAGCTTGCTCAGGGCCGACGAGTCTGTAGACAGCTTTGCCAACCAAAGGTAAATGTGAGTGGTCAGACCTAGATGAGGCGAAGAGCCCTCCCATTTCTTGTTGGAGGCCTATCAAGGCACCTCAAGGCTCTTCTCAGAGGAAGTGGCAGAGAGTTTGAAATCACACTGTCCCCGGGCAGGGGTCCAGGTCCCCTGCCGCATTTCTGCCAGGGTCACAGAGCTACCTCAGTTGTGTGGGTCTCCTAAGGAAAGGATTTCCATCTTAGTCTCACGTTGAGCAAACTTCGGAAATGGCTAAAGGCAAGAGCAAGTGCAAAGATGGGTTCTCAGACTTCTTGTTGAAAAACACAATGACTAAATCTGCAGTGAATTTTACCCTCTACTCTCAATACCCTGTTTATAATATAAACGATCAAATGAAGATTTACTTTTTTTTTTAAGTCCAGTCTTTGCACTTTTCACGGGTTCATTTTGTGGTATCTATTTTGTTTGGAGTTAGAGCGGAGGATATGTCTCTGGAGATGGTCTCCAAGAGCAGCCCCCCCTTTGCAGGCCTGGTAACAACAGAGTATAAGATCTTGCACGAGCACCACGCCATTGTTACCCACCGGGCTCCCCATGAAAGGGAGCCTTGTGCTGACTGCCCTGGCTGTTCTTGGCAGCGTGAATCTCTATAAGGAGAACAGGATGTATTTTACACTTGAGACCTGCTATCCGAGAGTCTAACAACAACACTTTTAAGTGCTCTTAATATTAAGCTAATGGAAAACATGCTCTGTTTACTCACCATCAAAGTCTGTTTTTCTTCTCTCCCTCCTCCCCCAATCATCACAACCTCCCAGCCTCTAGAACACACTGAGTATCTCCTGCTCCATCGATCTACACTCTGTCTCAAGGTTGACCTCTCCATGCTTGGTTGGCTCAAGGTGGACTTGGAAAAACTAGGAACTTACCACATAAACCGTGTAATCCCCAGGTCGCACAAACCAAATATTTCTTTTCTCACAAAAGTCTCAGTGCTAGAAATGCTTGATTTACTGCTAGATTTATGTTTATTAGTGTGAGAAGCCGTTTCTCCTCGCCAGAGAGCGACCAAGTGCAGTAGAATGGAGAAGGTGGGCCACTTTTTCTGGGTGCTTGGTTCTCTCCTTGTCACGTAAGAGTAGGATTCCTCACTCTCAAGATGTGGACTTGGCCGAAGTTATTTGGACCCCAGAAGTCTAATCTTTATTCTCCACTGCTTTGTGTTGTAAGAAGCCGTGTCTATGTGGGGTATTCCATTGATGCGATTTTAGAGAAGAGTCTATTCTAGATTCTTGCCCAACCAAGTCCACAATGCCCACGATTTCCCTGTCTCTGAAGGCGCTGTCCGAAGCACAGCTTGGGAAGAGGGAGCAATGGGACAGGGAAGACAGAATGGGCCTCTCTATTCTAGAAGGAATGATTCACAGATCCACTTATTTCCTACTTGCATATTGTTTTTTGTTTGGGCTTGTCTTTTATGGTAAATGTATGCATGTAAACCAGCCTTGCAGATAAATCCCCTCCCTTTTGCAGTCTACCCCCAGTATTACCAATTTTCCCCTTGCTATTTACATGTCTCTTATTGTAAGACAATAAACAAACAATAACAAAGAAGCAAAGGAACCAAAGACCAACCCCCCCCATTAAAACAAACCCCTTTTCTTTTGTCTAAAAAGACCAAAATCAAAAACAAAACAAAATTGTGGAAATAACTTCATCGCTGTTTGTTTGATGCAGGCCTTGGGCCTGTTAACTATCTGCAAGGCTGTTGTAATGATGTTAATCTATTTTAATGGAATTGAAATGTGATATCCTGTGGTTTACGATGCACATTGTTTGTAGCTTTAGTGCTTGATTTTGGGTTTCTTTCACAGATAAACTTCTGCACTGGAGGGGCCTGTCCTCCCCTCGTTCTGCACACGGAGCTCTAATCCCCACGCCCGGGATGAGTGCAGAATATGCCCCGCAGGGTATTTGTAAGTTGAGCATTATTTCTTCTACAAATGTCCGTGTGTATAAAGCTGAGAGTTTCTGGAAATTACCCTTACTTTTTAAGTACTGAAAAGAGTTACTTTCAAAACAGATTGGCATTCTCATCTGCATTATTCCATTACTCACTGGTACCCTCTCTCCCGCCCCAATCCACACCCCCTCCCTTTTTCCCCCTCCCCTTTCCTCACTGGAGACAGAACTGACAGCAGTTCATCCCTGGGGGTAGGGGGAGGTAGGGGGGTGGAGGGCGAGGGAGGTGGCCTCCCCAGGGTCTTAGCTGTCTCCACTGCTGGTGACCATATACCATCTGTGTGTTCAGGCCCCATTTTATTGCTGGACATTCGCTTGCATGGCCTCATTTAGGACTTGGAATTTATTCCATGGAGTCTGTGTTAGCAGAGGCCAGAACCAAAAGAAGTCAATGTAGAGTTACTTTAGAGCTGTGCTCATGTGTGTTATATGTGCATTTCCATGTGTATTGAAGCATGGTATATTTGTATATCCACATGGTGCATTATATATGTGCATACATATGCAATTTCTACTTATTTTTCTCCTAGTTTTAGAGACAAATGCACAGCCTTGTTGCTTAAATTCAAAGAGTCCACCGTTACCCACATCACTACCACTAATACCATCCATGTACTTGTTCAAACCAATTTTATGGTGGGGGAAATTTTTCTGAAATGTAGATTTGTATGTTGGTGAAAATGTGTTTGAAAAGATGTTGTTTTAAAAGGTAATTCGGTTTGCTTTTCTATGGAGTAACAAATGATATGAGTCTTGCATGGCTATAAAGTTGGACGGGGGTGGGGGTTGATTCTACCCCAAACACAAAAAAGCAGCTTCCTGAAAAAAAGAAGTGTGGCATCTAATCTTTAGTTAAGGAATGTTATTTTTACTTTGAAAGTGTGTGAAAACTAACCTGTTGTAGACAGAAGAAAGGAAACGGGGAGTGTGTCATGGAAAGAAAAGAACAAGATGCTGCAGGTGTTCAGCTAGAGAGGGGCCTGGTTATTCGGTGGGAGACCTAACCATCCCGTGAATGGTGTCTGCAGGGCAGGGCTTGCGCCCTGAGACCAAATTGGAAGCCAGTTGTTTGTTTTGTTAACTCCTAGGTAATCCTAGGTAACAAGGACTCATTGTGTGAATTTCACAAGTCCTCCAGTCCCGAGGGCTGGGTGGTGGAGGGGTTAAAACACCACTTCTGCCACCCCCTCCCCAACACCAGGCTGGGCCTAAGGCTGGCTTAGGTCACAGACTGTAGAGTTTAGGGGGTTGGACTCATGGTTTCGAGTCCCTACATGCTGACTGGGTGGGGAGAGCGCTCCTCGTTTGGCTGGGGGTGCCTGGGGCCCCGCACTGGGCCGTGGGAACAGAACCACCGGTGGAGGGAAGGGGAAAGAGGGGACTGGGGTGGTGGAGAGGAGGGTGGGGCTGAGTGGCCACTGGCTGGTGGCCTGGGAAACAGTTCCATTCTCTCTCTCTTCCACTGACCCTTCTAAGGGCAGGGAGTTGGATTCGAGGGGTGCAAGCTAGGAGCCTGATACAGAGCCAATGTCTTCTCCCCCTCTTCCCGCAAAGGGAGGGTGCCTAGATTGCTGGTGCCCATGCTGGCAGGACCAGTTTTAGGAGTGACCAAACAAGGTATATGGAGATGGGTTGTGGAACTCCAGAAAGCTCTGGAGCAAAGCTGACCCCCAGGCCACTCAGCTGCCTTAACTAGCTGCCCCCTTGGCTTTCAGAGCACTTAGCCCTTACCTTGTGGCTTCCCTGCTGGTGGAGCACAGTCGTGGGCCCTAATGTGGCCCCACCTGCTGCCCTCTAGCCAAGGCCTCTGCTGGGCCTGAGGTGAGGCCTGGATTCTGGATTCCAGCCTTCTTCTGGAAGCCCTTCTGGGCATGCAACCCTGCTAGGGAACTCATCAAGGCTGGGAGTAAGGAAAACTCATGTTCACCTTGGTCCAGGTAGTTTACATGTGGCTTTTATAAGCATCTGTCATCTAAGCCTCATAGTTCTGTCAGGTACTGTTTTTATGCTCATTTTACAGATAGGAAACCTAAGGGCCAAAGAAATGACTGGTTCTGAGCCCTGGTGTCAGACCTTGTTCTTCTTCTAAATCCTGAGGCTGAGATCACAAGTCTCTTTAGTATTGGTGGCAAACTGAAAATGGGGTTACTCCTTCCTATATAGTAAAATGAAATAAAATAACAGCTGGTAGGTGAGCTAATAGCCGATTTTAACTGTTTGCTGCCTGGAGTTCCTGCACTGGGGGCCAGGTCTCCACTTATTGCTCTAAATCAAAACAATCCCCGTGAATGCCCAATGAGGCTCTCAAATTGAGAAGTTGATTTTCGTCAGAGTAAATGAAGAATATTATTATATTTTACACGTCAATAAATCAATGTAGTCCTAATTTTGCCACGCAGGAAATCAATTCTGGTCTTTCTAAACCATCAAAGATGTTATGAACAAAGTAATTTCACAAATTATGGCAAGTAACACATTTATTGATGACTGCAGTTTAGGAATTGAGAATCTGTGAGCACCGTAATATAATATGGTGCACTGGTGTGAGCCGAGTGAAACACAGATTATATGGTGAAACTGTAATGCATCATTTGCTATTAGTGGGCTGGTAATAATTACCAGTTTCAAAGCAGCTCTTTTGAGGTAATCTTTAGTCTCATTCGTAACAGCCCTTCTCATTGACATTATGATTACACTAGCTGCCCTCACAATCTAGAATATCTAGTTGATAGGAATACTATAGCGCGATAGTGAAAACTGTATGTTGTATGCTCATTATAAGATGAAATGCCATCTTCTCTGACCTGATGTATGAGAAGAGAGGGTAACAGTATGGTGTGAACATACTGGAGCATGAGCACGTCACTGGCTCTGAAAGCAAAATTTTAGGAAGTTCAGAGCAGCAAAATCAAACAGACGATTCCCCTTTAAGCCTTTTGGGGAGGGTGCAGGTGAGATCCTTGGAGCTGTGCCAGATAACTTTTGGCACTCACCAGTGGCCTTCCCGTTCATGGTGTGTGCGAAACTGGCATTGCTAATCATGGGTCCAATCCTGAGTTTCAATAGAATATTATAATCTAAGATACGATTTTAAGGCATTTGGAGTGATGAAAGTGTTAAGAATTTGTTCCAGCTGACAAATCTCCTTTTTACTTATCCAGTTCGGATTGTCAGGCCAAATGTATGATAATAACACAGAGTCCTAGGGAGGCAAAGGAGAAAGCCACAGAGGGTCATGTTAGTTGGAACCAGATCGGTTTTTTCCTGCCTATTTAGGACCCAAGTCATTGTTCAACAACAACAAAAAATTTATGAAAATACTCTCAATGATGCTTTTTATTTCCCTTTCAAGAGAGGAGGCAAACAAAAATAGGCAGATAATGTGATACTAATGTCAGCGTTTTCTTTCAAAATCTTTCTGCCTTTTTTTTTTCCTCCCTCCACATTAGGCAAATGTTGGAAACCTAATTTTGGTATCTTATCATCTAATCTTGTTAAAGAGATTTACCCAGGAGTGGGATATATTGAGTGAGATTATAAATGCATTGTAAAGTAAATTACAAGGTCAGGGCAGGGAGTCCATTATTCAGACAAGTGCTTGAGCAGGGCTGGCTTGTTTTGGAATGCAAGTGTTTGGGGCTCCTGAGAAGACCCTGCCAGCTTTTCTTTCTGACTTGCTAAATGGAGGAATCATAACTGATTAATTTTCTTATTCTCACTCTTTAGCTTCATGGTGGATTTTTTGCTTTTAAAAAAAAAAAGTTACTGACACATACTAGCTGGGAGCCTTAAGCGATTCGTCTAGTCCCCCTTTTAAAAGACTGGCTCAGGGTGCCTAGGTGGCTCAGTGGATTAAAGCCTCTGCCTTCGGCTCAGGTCATGATCTCAGGGTCCTGGGATGGAGCCCTGCACTGCTTCCTTCTCTCTCTCTGACTGCCTCTCTGCCTACTTATGATCTCTGTCTGTCAGATAAATAAATAAAATCTTAAAAAAAAAAAAAAAAAGACGGGCTCAAGCTTATTCCTCGCTTGTGTTTTACGCACGCCTTTTTTGGAATCCCTGGGAAGTTATCTATTTTTCTCATCCTTGTTCTCTGGCCACCAACATTTGTGCCCTTTTTAATGCTGTCGTTGACTGGTAAACTGTTAGTTACTCCCTTGGTGTATATATATTTTTAAATTTAGCTATCTCCAGAAATGAATGATTGTGAAGTCAAGCTGGCCCCTCTTTGCCAAAGTGGCATTTACCACTCTCGGGTTCTTTTCAGCGAGAGAGAAATAATGTGACTTAAGCAGGGCCCCTCTCCAGACGGCTTGGCTACTGGCCAAAGAGTTGACTAGCTGAACTGTATCTTTCTGTTTCTTTCTCAACTGGAGCTGAGGCTCAGCCGAGGGCGCAGGATGTTGTATAATTTGGTTCACGTTGTTAGCCTCTCAAAATAATGAGGAGGAGGCTAGTGTAGCATTTCTCAGCCTGCTGCCCGTCATGGTGCTGGCTGCTTTAACTGTTCTTCAACTAGGATGCTGTGTCTGCTTAAGTTGGCACCGGCCACTCCTCCTAACTTCTCCAGACTCGCATTTGTTTGACTGGGGGACAATTCTTAAAGATGTGATCCAGCCTGTTGGTTAAATCCGAATTAAATTTCTCTTTTGAGATTTTTGCACTGTCCCTTGAGATAAAAAGGGGAGTCCCTGTAGGGAGTTGTGGAACCAGAACTGGGACTCACTGATCCTCACGCAGGCTGGGAGGTGAGAATGTCGCTAGCCTCTCTTCCACGGAATTACTTTATGCGTATCTTCTCATTTTTAACAATATCAACAATTAGTGTGTTTCCGGCTAAGATTAAAAGCATCTCTAGGCCCACAGAGAATTGTAATGAGTTGACCTTCTCTTTTTTGATATCTCTATGAAATGATTGCCTCTTTAGAAAGTTCACCTGCCACCCAGGGGAGAATAGAACGATGGGATTTAGGAAGCAGGGAAGTTTCCCTTAGGTCACCTTGTCCAAGTGCCTCTTTTAACAAATGAGGAAACAGAGTCACGGAGATGAAGTAGCTTGCCCCAAACCACAGCTGGCAAAGGACTGGAAAGCTCAGATGTTTGCTGAGATTCCCTAGAATGTAGGGATCCTCATTCCCAAGCTAGAATTGGTCCAGATTCTTCTGATTTGGAGATTGGATTTAAATTTCTTAGAATTGAATGAAATGGCAGAAAGATTGGACAAATATTTATTGGGCCTCAGTCACCAGATGTGCCAGGCACCAATGTAGGCTCGCAGAAGAATAGGTCAGTGAGGGCTTAGGCCTCTCGGGTTGAGGGCTGGGGGCAGGGAAGGCTGGAGGTGAAACATAAAGAAGCAATTGCTAATGCACTCCTCTGTGATGAAACATTGATGTTGGTGTTGTATTATTTTGCAGGTAAAGATGAGCCCAGCAGCTACACATGTACAACTTGCAAACAGCCATTCACCAGTGCATGGTTTCTCTTGCAACACGCACAGAACACTCATGGATTAAGAATCTACTTAGAAAGCGAACACGGAAGTCCCCTGACCCCGCGGGTTGGTATCCCTTCAGGACTAGGTGCAGAATGTCCTTCCCAGCCACCTCTCCATGGGATTCATATTGCAGACAATAACCCCTTTAACCTGCTAAGAATACCAGGATCAGTATCGAGAGAGGCTTCCGGCCTGGCCGAAGGGCGCTTTCCACCCACTCCCCCCCTGTTTAGTCCACCACCGAGACATCACTTGGACCCCCACCGCATAGAGCGCCTGGGGGCGGAAGAGATGGCCCTGGCCACCCATCACCCGAGTGCCTTTGACAGGGTGCTGCGGTTGAATCCAATGGCTATGGAGCCTCCCGCCATGGATTTCTCTAGGAGACTTAGAGAGCTGGCAGGGAACACGTCTAGCCCACCGCTGTCCCCAGGCCGGCCCAGCCCTATGCAAAGGTTACTGCAACCATTCCAGCCAGGTAGCAAGCCGCCCTTCCTGGCGACGCCCCCCCTCCCTCCTCTGCAATCCGCCCCTCCTCCCTCCCAGCCCCCGGTCAAGTCCAAGTCATGCGAGTTCTGCGGCAAGACGTTCAAATTTCAGAGCAACCTCGTGGTGCACCGGCGCAGCCACACGGGCGAGAAGCCCTACAAGTGCAACCTGTGCGACCACGCATGCACGCAGGCCAGCAAGCTGAAGCGCCACATGAAGACGCACATGCACAAGTCGTCCCCTATGACGGTCAAGTCCGACGACGGCCTCTCCACCGCCAGCTCCCCGGAACCCGGCACCAGCGACCTGGTGGGCAGCGCCAGCAGCGCGCTCAAGTCTGTGGTGGCCAAGTTCAAGAGCGAGAACGACCCCAACCTGATCCCGGAGAATGGGGACGAGGAGGAAGAGGAGGACGACGAGGAAGAGGAAGAAGAGGAGGAAGAGGAGGAGGAGGAGCTGACGGAGAGCGAGAGGGTGGACTACGGCTTCGGGCTGAGCCTGGAGGCGGCGCGCCACCACGAGAACAGCTCGCGGGGCGCGGTGGTGGGCGTGGGCGACGAGGGCCGCGCCCTGCCTGATGTCATGCAGGGCATGGTGCTCAGCTCCATGCAGCACTTCAGCGAGGCCTTCCACCAGGTCCTGGGCGAGAAACATAAGCGCGGCCACCTGGCCGAGGCCGAGGGCCACAGGGACACTTGCGACGAAGACTCGGTGGCCGGCGAGTCGGACCGCATAGACGATGGCACTGTTAACGGCCGCGGCTGCTCCCCGGGCGAGTCGGCCTCGGGGGGCCTGTCCAAAAAGCTGCTGCTGGGCAGCCCCAGCTCGCTGAGCCCCTTCTCCAAGCGCATCAAGCTCGAGAAGGAGTTCGACTTGCCCCCGGCCGCGATGCCCAACACGGAGAACGTGTACTCGCAGTGGCTCGCTGGCTACGCGGCCTCCAGGCAGCTCAAAGATCCCTTCCTTAGCTTCGGAGACTCCAGACAATCGCCTTTCGCCTCCTCGTCGGAGCACTCCTCGGAGAACGGGAGCTTGCGCTTCTCCACGCCGCCCGGGGAGCTGGACGGAGGGATCTCGGGGCGCAGCGGCACGGGAAGTGGAGGGAGCACGCCCCATATTAGTGGTCCGGGCCCGGGCAGGCCCAGCTCAAAAGAGGGCAGACGCAGCGACACTTGTGAGTACTGTGGGAAAGTCTTCAAGAACTGTAGCAATCTCACTGTCCACAGGAGAAGCCACACGGGCGAAAGGCCTTATAAATGCGAGCTGTGCAACTATGCCTGTGCCCAGAGTAGCAAGCTCACCAGGCACATGAAAACGCATGGCCAGGTGGGGAAGGACGTTTACAAATGTGAAATTTGTAAGATGCCTTTTAGCGTGTACAGTACCCTGGAGAAACACATGAAAAAATGGCACAGTGATCGAGTGTTGAATAATGATATAAAAACTGAATAGAGGTATATTAATACCCCTCCCTCACTCCCACCTGACACTTCCTTTTTTCACCACCCCCTCCCCCATCGCCCTCCAGCCCCACTCCCCCGTAGGATTTTTTTCTAGTCCCATGTGATTAAACAAACAAACAAACAGAAGTAACGGAAGCTAAGAATATGAGAGTGCTTGTCACCAGCACACCTGTTTTTTTTTTCTTTTTCTTTTTTCTTTTTCTTTTTTTCCTTTATGTTCTCACCGTTTGAATGCATGATCTGTATGGGGCAATACTATTGCATTTTACGCAAACTTTGAGCCTTTCTCTTGTGCAATAATTTACATGTTGTGTATGTTTTTTTTTTTTTTAAACTTAGACAGCATGTATGGTATGTTATGGCTATTTTAAATTGTCCCCGATTCGTTGCTGAGCAAACATGTTGCTGTTTCCAGTTCCGTTCTGAGAGAAAAAGAGAGAGAGAGAGAAAAAGACCATGCTGCATACATTCTGTAATACATATCATGTACAGTTTTATTTTATAACGTGAGGAGGAAAAACAGTCTTTGGGTTAACCCTCTACAGACAGAATGGACAGCACTGAAACGAAATCTCTATGAGCTAAATGTCTGTCTCTAAAGGGTTAAATGTATCAATTGGAGAGGGAAAAAAAAGGCCTTGAATTGACAAATTAACAGAAAAACAAAACAAGTTTATCCTATCATTTGGTTTTAAAATAAGAGTGCCTTGGATCTATGAAAACCACGTTGATGGTTCTTTCTACTTGTTATAAACTTGTAGCTTAATTCAGCATTGGGTGAGGTAAGAAACCTTAGGACCTAGCATATAATTCTATATTGTATTTCTCACAACAATGGCTACCTAAAAATATGACCCACTATGTCCTAGTTAATCATCATTCTCCCTTTAGTTTAATCTTATAAGCAAAACTGATTATACCAGTATAAATGCTATTTTGCTCCTGGTGAGAGCTTAAAAGAAATGGGCTGTTTTGCCCAAAGTTTTATTTTTTTTAAATGATGATTAGATTGAATGTGCAACGTGCAAAAGCCCTGGAATACAATTAAATGCATTAGTAAGGAATTCATTTTATGAAGATAACTTGTTTTAAATAATGTCTGTTTAAGAAAATTCTGGCACCAAAAGAAATAGATCCAGATCTATTTGGTTGTCAAAGGGACAATCAAACGATAAACTTTAAGACCTCGTAGACCATATTAAAAACAAGAGACTGACGATAAGGTTTGACAGAGGGTAACAGGAAAAAAAAAATATGTGATCTTTTAGCACAATGTGGTACTATTTGCCATTTTAAACTAGAACAGGTGTATAAGCTAATATTGATACAATGATGATTAACTATGAATTCTTAAGACTTGTGTTTAAATGTGACGTTCTTAAAAAAGAAGAGAAAGAATTTTAAGAGTAGCAGTATATATGTCTGTGCTCCCTAAAAGTTGTACTTCATTTCTTTTCCATACACTGTGTGCTATTTGTGTTAACATGGAAGAGGATTCATTGTTTTTATTTTATTTTTTTAATTTTTTCTTTTTTATTAAGCTAGCATCTGCCCCAGTTGGTGTTCAAATAGCACTTGACTCTGCCTGTAATATCTGTATCTTTTCTCTAATCAGAGATACAGAGGTTGAGTATAAAATAAACCTGCTCAGATAGGACAATTAAGTGCACTGTACAATTTTCCCAGTTTACAGGTCTATACTTAAGGGAAAAGTTGCAAGAATGCTGAAAAAAAAAATTGAACACAATCTCATTGATGAGCATTTTTTAAAAAAAAAAACTAAAAAAAAACCTTTGCCAGCCATTTACTTGACTAATGAGCTTACTTACTCGGACTCAACATTGCAAGCGCTGTGAATGGAAAACAGAATACACTTAACATAGAAATGAATGATTGCTTTCGCTTCTACAGTGCAAGGATTTTTTTGTACAAAACTTTTTTAAATATAAATGTTAAGAAAAAAATTTTTTTAAAAAACACTTCATTATGTTTAGGGGGGAACTGCATTTTAGGGTTCCATTGTCTTGGTGGTGTTACAAGACTTGTTATCCATTTAAAAATGGTAGTGGAAATTCTATGCCTTGGATACACACCGCTCTTCAGGTTGTAAAAAAACATACATTGGGGAAAGGTTTAAGATTATATAGTACTTAAATATAGGAAAATGCACACTCATGTTGATTCCTATGCTAAAACACATTTATGGTCTTTTTTCTGTATTTCTAGAATGGTATTTGAATTAAATGTTCATCTAGTGTTAGGCACTATAGTATTTATATTGAAGCTTGTATTTTTAACTGTTGCTTGTTCTCTTAAAAGGTATCAATGTACCTTTTTTGGTAGTGGAAAAAAAAAAAAGACAGGCTGCCACAGTATATTTTTTTAATTTGGCAGGATAATATAGTGCAAATTATTTGTATGCTTCAAAAAAAAAAAAAAAAAGAAGAGACAAACAAAAAAGTGTGACATTGTACAGATGAGAAGCCATATAATGGCGGTTTGGGGGAGCCTGCTAGAATGTCACACGGATGGCTGTCATAGGGGTTGTACATATCCTTTTTTGTTCCTTTTTCCTGCTGCCATACTGTATGCAGTACTGCAAGCTAATAACGTTGGTTTGTTATGTAGTGTGCTTTTTGTCCCTTTCCTTCTATCACCCTACATTCCAGCATCTTACCTTCATATGCAGTAAAAGAAAGAAAGAAAAAAAAAAGGAAAAAAAAAACAAAAACAATGTTTTGCAGTTTTTTTCATTGCCAAAAACTAAATGGTGCTTTATATTTAGATTGGAAAGAATTTCATATGCAAAGCATATTAAAGAGAAAGCCCGCTTTAGTCAATACTTTTTTGTAAATGGCAATGCAGAATATTTTGTTATTGGCCTTTTCTATTCCTGTAATGAAAGCTGTTTGTCGTAACTTGAAATTTTATCTTTTACTATGGGAGTCACTATTTATTATTGCTTACGTGCCCTGTTCAAAACAGAGGCACTTAATTTGATCTTTTATTTTTCTTTGTTTTTATTTTTTTTTATTTGGATGACCAAAGGTCATTACAACCTGGCTTTTTATTGTATTTGTTTCTGGTCTTTGTTAAGTTCTATTGGAAAAACCACTGTCTGTGTTTTTTTGGCAGTTGTCTGCATTAACCTGTTCATACACCCATTTTGTCCCTTTATTGAAAAAAATAAAAAAAATTAAAGTACACAATGTAAGCTTCTTGTGTCCTCATTTGACACACTCTGTAAATTACTTTCAAGAAAATAACAGGTTTTAAGAGAAGGCCAGTCAGTCTTTTTCAGGATTATTTCTATGGGCATTTTGATGCGTGTATTATACCCTAAAGGAACATAAAGTGCTTACTATATTAAAATAGACATGTCTCAAAACATGGAAATAGTTTTTAGATTTTATAGTTCTAGAATAATTTTCAAGAAATGGAAAGTGTTTTCATTCTGATGTTAAAAACTTTCCCTTCATCACTTAACAATAATTCATTCAGATATAAATGAAAAATTTACTGGTAATAGCATCTTAAACTTTTATTTCTTTTGGATTTTTTGCTGTTCTTGTTGTCTGAAAGTTCTTTTTCTATTCTCCCTTCCCTGCCCTATCTTAGAACATAATGTAAAAAAGCTTTTTTTTTTAAAAAAAAAAAATCAGCTCTTTCGTTTCCATATGAGTCTTTCTTCATACCAAAAATAACCTCACTCCCCCCCCATAAAAATCCAGAAACAAAAGCATCAGGTTGAAAAGACAGAGAGAGAAAGAGAGAGAGAGAGAGAGAAGTAAACAGTAGTTTAGCCAGATGTGGCTAATCTGTGGAATCAGCCACTGATTTCCTGAGATGGATGGTGTTTGCCTTGTGATTCTGAGGTCCTAGGGACCAAAGATGGGACAGATCTTTTAGGTGTTTTTATATTGTGTTCCTGGCTGATAGCAAATGAGGGGGGAAGTACCTTCAGTGATCATTTGCCCAACCAACAGATTTATGAATTGAAACATAGTCTTTGGAAAGCAGGTTAGGTCCCTTATTTAAAAAAAAAAAAAAAAAAAACTCTCCTTAGAAATCTGTGTTGTCAGTTTTACAAATACTGCAACCTGCAGCATCTATTTGCTTTATTAAAGCACAGACTTCTCTGATCCTGTCTCCCTGTTCCCAGTGTAGATGAATGGATACAACATTGTTCTTCTTTTTGTAAAAACCAAAACAAAAGCTGTTCTGTTGTCTTCTTGTGGTAGCATTTTTGTTGCTCAGTTCTTTTGCCCTGGTGCCTTTTCATGTAATGCCTTTGATCTGAGGCAAGAATAGTTTTATCCTAAAATGCACAGAAAGGAGGTGTATTTTTTTAAAGCCAGTTTGGGTGGGAATTAGGGAGTGGAGGCAGAGAAGAACCCCGGAAGAGAGGATCTGTCTGGGGCTGGGAATAGGGACTGGGATAGATAGAGATGGACGTATCTTGTAGGACTTGGTAATTGGCAGTGAACTGAGAGGCGATTTTTGTGTTTTGAATTAGGTTACTTCACAACTGAATCCACAATACTAGTCAGGATAGAAATATTCCCCAGGGCCATGCCAGTTTTAGATGTGATGACTTCTGCTTCACCATATTAAATGTCCATAAAACCGCTGTGTGTCCCTATTACTCTTTTATTAGGAGCCATGAGTGCAGCTGTTCAGGTTTTATATACGGTGTTCGTTTTAATTTTTCAGTATATGATGCTCTTAGCATAATTGGGTTTTGCATCCTGACAGACAGAATTAATGGTGGATACTGTATACTTACTTGTATGTTCAAATTTCCTCAATCAAATGGGAAATGGGGAGGGGTGCAAACATCTGGTGATAAATCACAGATTATGTTTGATTTACATGGTACCGAAGTTAAATAAATTTATTGGGAGACATGTTCTTCAGGGTACTTAGTCTCTTGACTTAGTGAAGCCCTCTTATAAAATCTAACTTCTGAAGCTGAGTGAACAATAGGAGTCTGAAAACCTAGGCAACAGGAATATAACTTAAAAATGACATCTGTATCTGGGACCCCAAAATTAAAAACATTAATACAAAATAACAAAAAAACATTTCCAACAGAGGATAAATTCCCGATTTTTTTTAAATGAGGAAATATTAAGGATGTTAACATTTTTCATAGTTCTCCAGTTTATGTGAAACCCCCGATGTGTTGATGCAATGTTCTCTACATACCTGAACTCTTAATGCTTAAGTGCTCCCTTTTGTCTTCCTTTGGAGAACAACTTAATAAACAGGGGTACCGCAAATACTACTTCGCACAGATTTTAACTTAGAAACCCTCCCAGTGCATGGATTACCTCTATCCCAGACCATTTCCTACCCTCTCTTTGTTTATGACCTACAAAAGGACTGAAGCCAATACATTTTAAAGGTGGCTTAGAACACTTGGTTCTTCATTTGTACCAGCCATGGCAGGAAGTGTGAAGTAGTTGAGTTTTCCCAGGGCATTCTGTGATAGGACTGTTTATTTAAATACCATTTTTGTATATGTAATAAGTACATACTGTGTATGTTCATAATGCTTGAAGTGAGAATTTGAAAGGAAGCGGCAGTGGGGGTTAGATATCATTTCATTTGGAGAAATAAGGAAATGAGGTGGTTTATTCAAAGACACTAAAAGTTTGTTGAAAGTTTGTAAACTGGGATATTTCAGGCTTTCCTGAAAAGGAGTTGAGGAGCCTCAGGCCCCATCCTGTCCTGCTTTGAACACTTTCAGCTCAGAGCGTGAGGGAGGAAATACGGCGTTTTCTTTTTTTTTTTTTTTTAAGCCTCTTTTGCCCTCTGTACGCACACACAAACATGATTTCTTATGACTGTGTTGTAGTCGTGTGTTCTTCATTATGATTCTGTTGCTCCATCGTCCCCGGGCCTGGTGTGTTCAAGAATGTACCCATCCCATTCTCTTTTCTTTTTCAGACAACTTCCCATTAAAAAAAAGAAAAGAAAAAGAAAAAGAAAGAAATGTGGGAATTTTGCCAGTGTGAGGATGGGATTGGCAGTGTTTAAACCTGCTTGGAAAAATGTCCTTTATAAGACTGTTAACTTTTAAAAAAGGCACAAGGCACTTAGCAAATTTTCCTAAGTGTCTCTTAAGGCCCTGCAGCTTTTCCAATTAAGAATAAATGAACCCATGTTTAGAGAAATGGACATCAGGACACATAGCCAGAATTGGGATTATGTACATTTATTTCAGGGGTGCTGTAGCTGCAAATGGTAGACATGGGTTGTTGGGTGTGCACTTTTGCTTACTGTCATCTTGTTATCCCATTAGCCCTCTGTTTCATTTAGTAAAACACATGGCCAGTGAATCAGCCTTTAGGGGGATGGGTCTGTTTCTCTCTCTCTCTCTGTTTCCCAGTGTCATCTATGGTCATGGGATGCGATTAATTCCTCCCTTGCAAACAGGAAAGGAGACCAGTTCAGTTCACGTGGGTCATTGTGCTTAAGAACCTAAACTTGCCTGAACACACAATTCCAGTGGTTGATCCAAATACTGTTTTTCCTTTCTGTAAAAGTGGCAAAGACTACTTAAAGGGAGCGCATATCAGGTCCTTGTGATTCAGCAGAAAAGGCAAATTAAACGATTTCCCCAAAGTCAATCCTCTAACGCAGGACCCACCCCCCCACCCGCAAACCCATAGGGGGCTGTGCTTTTCAATAATGGTGAGCGTGGTACATGTCCATGCTGTATTTTGTCTGTTAGGGTTTTCAGTACTGGTAGCAGGTCGGACAAAGGGGTTCGATGGGGGTATCAGCCCACCTGGACACAGGAGGCCCCTCAGTCCGGGTCTCCACTGCGCGGGGGGAATTCAGGAGAGCAGCTGAGCTCCAGACCCTGGGCCTCCTGCGGCGCCAAGTCGGGGGAGAGGAGGCCCCAGGCCCAGGCTTCAGGTCGCCATGGCAACGAGCCCTGGAATGCCACAGTGGTAGCCCTCTTCCTCGGCACATCCGGACTCCCAGTTCTGCTGCTTCAAGTCAATGTACACAGCAAGGGAGGAACCCCGGAGGAAAATAACCACTCCCTTCTTCCCTTCACCATTGCCTTTCCCCCTTACCAAAAAGAAAAAAAAAAGGAAAAGAAAACTGCATGTTTGAAAGAAACTACAGGCAGTTTTTGGTGCAATTTGGGAGCAACTATTTTGGGTTCTGGTTTTCTCTTCAGAGATTTGTTCGCCTCTTGTAAATCGTTGGCTGCTTTGACGTTGAACTTGATGACATTTCATGTTTTCGTTGTGCTGCTTTTACATCAATTTTGAGTTTCTGTTTCTTTATAATTTTATTATTATTTTAAGGAAATGTCCCCTTCCCCCCCTCCCTCCCCTGTTCTCCTCAACCAAAGGACTGTTTCCTACTCAGTTTTCTCAGTCATAAGGGAAAGTGTTTCCTTCCAGGTGTGTCCCGAGTTTATTAGGACTATCATACAAGCGGGTAGCGGGTCTGGGTCCCTGGTGGGGAAGGCAGGGAGGGAGGCATGGGAAAGGCACTCAGAGAGGTCAGAGATGTGGTGGGGGAGGGGACTGAGTTTGAAATCATGTTTAAGATGCCAGTGGCTCAACCTGTGGTGGATTTAAGTTATAGTTTTAAAAAGCTAGTTAGAGAACAGAAAATCACTGGGCCAAGTCACACCTGTACTTTTTTTTTTCCCCTCCTCTGTCTCCAACCTCTTTCTAGGTTCTTCACACACCCCCATTCGGCGTAGTACCCAGAGAGCTCAAGATGTGTGGCAGTTTTCGGATGGAAGCTCGAGAGCCCTTAAGTTCTGAGAAAATTTGAAGCCCCCAGGGGCGGGGTGGACGCGTGCCGCCCAGCCGACATCTGCGTGGTCTGTCATCCTGCTAGTTTGTGATGTTTTCTGACAGTAGCCTCCAAGAAGCCGTTGTGCGAAGACAGAGTCCTGCAGAGTCCTCCCTGCCCGGGCCTGCAGTGCCATTTTATTTATATTTTTTAATAAAAATTAAAAACAAAAAAACAGACCTACATTGGAACAGTGAATCAGTCCCATTACAGAGGGCCCCTGGACCATCGCTGTCCCTAGCAGCGTCCTGGCCCTTTTGAAACCAGCCAACCTAATTACCCGTATTGTGGAAATGAGCATGAGTCCCCCAACCCCTTGTTTCTATACATTCTATGTTGTCTTTTAAAAAGTGTGCTTAACATTGACACAATAAATGTTGGAGCTTTAGGTGGTGTTTGCTTGTTCTTTAATTATTAATGCTTATAAGACAATGCAGCTGCTTATGACTTTGTGTACCCGTTTCCTGCAGACATCCATTGGGTGGGTAGAAAGAACAGATTTGAGGAATGGGTAGGAGGTGTAGGAGGGGAAAGAGGTTACTGCTTATCAGATGGCATAAATTTTCAAGGAGAATCAAAATGCAAAACTTGGGAATAAATCATAGCAATATCATAATTAATGTAGTAGTAGTGTTGCTGTTTATTAATGCTGAAGTGTGGTTTTCCTAACTGTCTGACTTATAATTTGCATACCATTAAATAATGCATAATATGGCACGCTGAATTCTGTTTTTCAAATATATGCTTTTGGTGGCTACCATGCAGGATTTGAATTTGTCTTTTAATTCAGCTCAAGAAAGATAACGTCACTGTGTTAGTGGTAAATCCCAAAGAAGGTGATAAATGTCAGTAGTGGCTTATTAAATATTCTAATTTCAGGTTCCCAAACATTTAGTAAATATATCTTAATACAGACAAACAAACACACATAAAACTTCTTTATTACTTACATTACTGTATCAGGAAATTTGGGGCAGATTTTATATGGGGCACACGTGTGGGGGGGGAGTGGGGGAGGAAGGAGGTTCACATCAGAACACATGGTTATGATCATGACATCCATTCCTCAGAAATTAGTGACACAAATAAGTTAGGTCTACAAACAGGTGATAAAAATCCCTTCTGGTCCAGTTAATTTGTAAAAGAACTTTTCTCAATTGGGTGTTTTCCATTGCCTGGAGAACCAGAAGAGAACTAGAAACAATATAGCATATTAAAATAGGTTTATAAATAATAGAACTCAGACACCTGTGTATTATAGATTTACATATTGGCTGTGAATGTAAGTGGGGAAAATCTTACCCACTCACCACCCTCTGGCTAGATTACCTAGCCTAGTGAGAAGATAGAAAAATAATTGGCATCTGGATTCTTTCCTGCTTATTCATCATAAATAATGACTTCTTATAGTAGTGTACTGCCTTCTACTTCATACAGTGTTCTCATGAACATTATTTCATCTGATCCTCGTCGGGACAGATCTCAGAACTTCCACTTCGTGGGTGAGGAGACTGAGGCTTGCCAGGGTTGAGGGCTTGCCAGAGGCCAGGACGATGAGGGGGAGGGGAGGGAAGCCAGGTGTTCTGGTGTCTAGTCCAGAGCTGATTTCACTGAACTCTATAACTGATCAAAGAGACTGTCTCCCCGTGTTAGCACACAAGTCATAAATGTTCATAAATGCACACACGTATGGCACACACACACACACACACAGAGTCAAGAATGTCCAAACGTCAGGTCACACAAAATTGTCCCTTCCTACCAACAGCTCTGGGCACTGCAGGAGGAGCTTGGAGCAAGGGTCCTTCCTTGCCATCTTTCCCATGACAGATAAACAACCCTGATTGACTAGGTGGCCTTGATGAGTTAAATTCCTCTCACCTAGGTGGGCTGGGTCTTCCAGACATGAATTATTTCCTAGAGAAACTCTCTCCCTGCCCCATGCTCTGCTTTTGTGTTGTTGAAACCTGAGACCAATAGGGAGTCTGTGACAGCATCCTCCCTGAAAGTGCTAAGCTCCTTGCTGATACTTCGAAAAAGCGACACCATTTCCAAAGGGAAACCCTTTGGACTGAGACAGAACAAATAATCAAGATTTTTTTTGAACAACGTCGGCCTTGGTAACTGCACTCGGTGTTCACTACACTTCCATTTCTGGTCTACATTTCTGCCTCTACCTCTTTTTTCTTCTCAGAGTTAGAAAGTAATGGATAATTATAAATTATTGGGTAATTATAAATAATTGGGTCCATTATAAATACATGGCTATCTCTAAAAGTGGGATTTTTGTTTTTTGAGGGGGTGGGGGAGGAGAGAGGGCATGGGTGAAGAATATCTTTTCTTCCTCCCCCTTTGGGGAAAAAAAAAAAGACCTCTCTTTAGAAAAAGAGAAAAGAAAAGACCTCTCTTTCCCCCATATCTTTTTCAGTTGAAAGAGAATAAAAGTTCATTTATGAAATTCATTATGAAATGATGGTGGTGTAGTAGGGCTAGAACTTTTGAAAACCCACACAGGATTGATGATTTGGGAAGACATCTCCCTGTGTGATAAGTCAAGGTCGTGGTTATCCATGAATGGTGAAAGCCGAAGAAGGGACTGACAAATCTGATCGGGGTCTTCAGTGTGCCCTCTCCTGAGAGTGAAACTTCAAAGTGTAGAGAGATTAATTGGTTGCCCAGCATGTACTGAGCATGGATTAGAGGACACGGTCTCAGATGCTTGGGAGGGTGGGGACCAGACACTGGACATTGTTCTTACCCTCCCAAGCCTGGTCTAGGAACATTAATTTTGTGGTCTGTGTAGGTTGTCACACTAAACAAAAAGGTCTGGTTAGACTTCTGAGTCTGTGATGGCAGAGACTCAGTAGCTCCTGCAAAAACTCGTGGTAGTTTAAAGAAAAACTGAGGCAAGCAGAGCAAACTTGAATTCTACTTACATCCAACTGAGTGCCCCAAACCTTGGTAGAATGTTTCCTGGGCATTTTTGCTTGTAGTTTTCAACAACTTTTGTATTAGATTCAAGCCTTGCAAAAGATGAAGAAGATCTTCCAAGTTTTGTGTGCACGGACACGATTCCCCTGTTTTTGAGGAATAGCTGAGATTAATGTTGAACATGATTATTAATATTAACACATTTCTCCTCTACGTTAATGTTTATTTCTATCAAGAATTCTTATTTTACAAATCAGTGTCTCCAGGAAGTAGTGGTAGAGACGGTTAGAATTGAAGTATTTTGTTGACTGTTGTTTCTCTTCCTCTATGCCATATAGCTTTGGCTCCTTCTGGGATATAGTGTGAGGAAACAGATTCCAGGAATTTACATACTGGCTGTGAAGTCAATATGAAGTTCATTTGGAAGTTCAGAAACAACAAATGTTCCAAGCACACCTTCCTTCTTCAAGGATCCATTCTGTCTAAGTTCTTAGCCAACAGGGAAGCAATAATGCTATTTCTTTCCTCTGAGTCTCTAGCAGAGACAGCACTCCTCAGTTTGTACTTCCCCAGGGTTACATGGAGACAAAGCACTTCACACTTCCAGCAAAATCCAGAAACATAATTGTTTTCCTTCCTATCTCAGTGTAATTAAGATACCTTCTTGTTAAATCACATTACTTTTCCCCTGGCTTTATATTTTTAAGAATGCTCCCAGAAAATATCTCAGGCTTATAGAACCCTTTTATAGACATGGTAGAATCAGTTTTCCTAGAGATTCTAGAAAGCTGGGCCAAGAACAGCCTAAAGCGGAAAGGAACCACGGCAATCATTCATTTTACAGATCAGGGCAGCAGAGTCCCAAAGATTAAGTGAAGGATCTAATATCACACAGCTTGGAGGAGGGGGAAAAAAAAAAAAAGTGACAGCCAAGCTCGAAACCACACAGTTAGTGGTTGCGTCAGAATTGGAACTCAAGCCTCCAGCTCCTGTGCAAAGGAATTCAAGCGGCAAATCTCTCCCTTGTGACCTACTAAATTCAGAAGCAAGAGTGGCAGAAAAGTGTGCATTACAGAAGGTTTTAAGAATAAAATCAAAAGCTTGTTTTGGTGCCAGTCCTGGTGGGGAGCATGTGAGCATGTCCCATATTTCAAGGGTTTCTAAGCAGCATCCCGATGGCGGAGAACATTTAGGTCACTACCTGGAAGCATCCCTCCTTTAATTCACCCCTCCGATGGTAGAAATAAACTAAGGGACCCAGAATTGCTGCGAGACAGCTTTTAAAGTTAAAAGGGCATAAAAAAGAGCTACTCATCAAACCAAATTCATCTCGAACGACTTAAATAGATTTCACAATCTGTTCCATTCTCTAGACAGGATTCAAGAGAAACACCCACTTAATTTGAATTTTAAGGCCACATCACATCCTGTTAGAGAATCCAAATAGCCAATAGCATGACCTGAATCTTGTTACTGGGGATATTTAATTTTGAGTTCAAAGGTGGAGAAACAGCCGTGAACGGCAGGGAGGATCCACTGAACGGGTTTACAACTCGGCATCGTGAGGGTTATTCGCCTTCACGTGCCCGTTAGGCCGCGCTTTCTTTTCTGTGCTAGACGAGATCCTACCCACTCCCCGCTTCGATCAGTGGTTCCTGGCTCTGTTCAGAGATGGACACATCCTGCCTCACCCTTTACTAGATCTGCTGTGTTCAGCTCTTCTGCTGCCATTTCTTTCCTCACCAGTCATCCTTTGATTCGCATTCACTTCTTTGAATGGACCAGGGTTTGACTCTGAATGTGCCCAGGCCTGACGGGGCTGCAGTCCCCTGCAGCAGCTGTTCAGAGTCCGCTCAGGCAAAGTCGTCCCTGAAATCGGAGCGGGACAGCGGGAAGTCTCAGAGAGCAACAGCGAATCAAATATCCCTGTTGAAGATAGTCTGAGAGGAAGTAATTTGCCTGATTCTACACCCCACCCACCCCCGTCCCGCCCCAGGATAGTCCCCTGAATTTCCTGAAAGGGCACTGCCGACAAGCAACTTCAGTTGACATCACTGTCCCTTCTGCTCCTCTCTCTCCGCTGACTTTTTCTCTCTCCTCAGACAGAGAAAGCCTGCTGAGAGGAACTGGGGATTACCTTTCTATGGGCTCTGAGGTTTGCAGAGCTGCTCACGCCCCTGGTTCCTCTTCACCTGTTGCTTGCCTCACTTGGCAAAGGGGAAAAACCAAAATGCAAATCCTCCTCCTCAGAAATTCACTCAAAGCTCAGAGCTTTGAACACAAGAGATTTCCCTTTAAAGCGGTCTCCTTTGTGTGGATTTGCCTATAGCCACTATGCCTTATTTTTATTTTCCGGTTCTGAGAGTACATTTTCTTTTCCCTCTGACAGGGTGATGCACTGCGGGTGGACCCCTGGGCGTTATGGTCCAGGCCAGCGAATGGTGTCAATCTCAGAGCATCTCTGATCTTGGCTTTATCATTGCCATGCTCACCCACTTGGTGTCCCCTCTCTCTGCACTTGACCTTATAGGATGCCCATTCCTCCTTCTAAAAAAGGAAGGACATAACCTGCTTTCGGCCTCCTATGACCCAGCAGCGCACAACAGTCTCAGTTCCATGAGCCACCCATAAGGTCCCAACTCTGTACAGGATCAAGGGGGTTGACAGCCAGTCTTGACTACAGGCAAGTGGGGTTGGGGTCCATCCTAAAGCTGGGCTTTTCTTTGACTTTAGTTAGTAAGCCCGTTTTTTTGTTTTGTTTTAATATAACTTTATGGCACAGGGAAAAATAGCGGCAGTGATTTTTGTTTGGGATCTAAAGATGTCATATTTCAAAAATGCTCACCTTTGCAGTGCTCAAGGTGCCTTTTATCACTCAGGGTACACCTGAAGGTTGGAGGTCTTTCTCTGCTCCTTGCACTGCTGGTGGGTAGCACTGGAGGGCCTTGTGCACCTCCCTGAAAGTTGCAAAGCGTCACATATCTGCTGCCTGAAGATCAAGGGCCAGAAGAGGTCCAAAATGTGATCTCTGTTGAACACTGAACACTTCTCAGCTGGCCAACTGCCTGGAGCTTGATAAAGAGCAAAATATAGGTTAAAATAAAAACAATAATATTAGCCAATACTTATTCAGAATTTACTATGTTCTGGGCATAGTGATGAGTTTTCCATGCACATTCTTTTTTTTTTTTTAAAGACTTTATTTATTTATTTGAGAGAGAGAGAGAAGGGGGAGGGTCAGAGGGAGAAGCAGACTTCCCTCAAAGCAGGGAGCCCGATGTAGGACTTGATCCCTGGACTCCAGGATCATGATCCCCAAGCCGAAAGCAGTCGCTTAATTAACCAACTGAGTCACCCAGGCACCTCTTCCATGCACATTCTTATTTCTTCTTCATAATCATCTTGTGGGGTAGCTGCTATCATTATTTCCATTTTACCAAAGCTGAAAGAAGCTATGTGACATGTCCAGTCTCACTGCCATGATATAATTCCAGACTCCTCACTCTTAACCTCTATGTATTGACTTCCAGGTTCTGTCTCATTCTAGAATTTTGTCATCATATGTGATGCCATGGTGGAGGGTCCCCTATGATAAACAGCGACAACAGTGCAGGGCTAATTAAACTGATTAGAAAGCATTGCCTTCAGGGTTCTGGTCTTATCAACTACTTAGTAAGGTTGGTGTCAGTATTTCCACAGTGCTTGCATTTCTGTCTGTCCTTGGCACTGGAAGGACCAGTTTGATTTTGTGTGGCATATCTGAGAATTCACTCGTGCATCTTCTCCATCTACAGTAAGGCTCATTCTTTTGTTCAGTCAACAAATATTTATTAGTTCCTTGCTATATGCAACCTACTGGGCTAAGTGCTAAGGAAAGGAGGCAAAGAGGTAAAGGGCACAGTTACTGCCCATCAGAAATTGCCACCAGTGGAGAATTAAATTAATTAGAATCCTACTGAATAACTAGTTAAGCTGACATGGTGAGAACAGTGGGCCTTTTTAAATGCTAATATATAATTCACTTTGCCAAAGTAGACAACAGGCCAGGGGCTTCAGCACTCCCGAATGAATGGGAATGTTATTCTTTATACCTTATCAGTAGGCTATATTTAAAAGTTATTTTTCAAATGGTGGGGATAAGTATACACTGATGTTTCCTTGTGTAGTTGGTCCAGTCCTTATGGTAAATAATAACAGCAGATCATTTAGAAGGGGAGTAGCAATAAAAACACAGCTTCTTGTCCTGTGGATCAAAGATAAGTGTTATCTATATCCTATATATCCTATGTGTATATCCTATAGAAGGGCTAAATCCATGTATTTCCACTCTCCGGGCTGACGTGTCACTGATTATCTGCTGCTAATTCATTCTAAATGAAACATGACAAAGAGATTTTTACTTCTCCTATGTGCAGTCCTATGATCTCTTTCAGAATATCAGCATAAGCCAAATTTGTTTTCCCCACCTACAATGTACAAGGTGGTGTTCTAGGCACTGTGGACAACTACAAAGAAGTAGAATACCCAAGTCCTGTCTTCAGGGGGATTATAATCAGTCTGGTTAAGAGGGCAAAATTAGAAGCATAAAGTCAGGTAATTAACAATGAAAGGGTACAATGGGATTAGTTCAGAAGTGAGAGATAAACTATAGGAATCTGAAGGAAGAGGATCTCTCTGGGTCCCACAAAGATGCTGGGCTTTCAGTTGGTCATCAAAGGCAGGCTAGGATTTGGACCATAAAGAGAAAGGACAAGGGCAAACCAGTTCAAGGCAGTCCTATGGTGTGTGGAGGGCAGGGGCTAGATCACTGTGGCAGGAAAAGGTTTGTTTATGGATATAGTGGAAGGTAAATTAATTGGGAGCCAATTATAGAGGCTCTTTAATGATAGGTGAAGGGGCATGTACCATAGTCAATAAATAGATTTTGGAAAATCGTGTCCACAGAAAAGTTTTAGGAAGAGTATAGCAGAGTATGGAATGGATTGAAAGGGAACTCAAAGGTGACCAAGAGACCAAATAGGAGGCTGATCCTTTAGGGAATTGCCAATTTCCTGGAGGGAGGACTCTGCCATGAGTATAGTATTTAGGTCAAGCTATGTAGTCACCTTCACTGCATACAAGCACACAATGATGCCATTATTTGATGGTATAGCTAAATTCCCCATTTACCCTGGTCTAGATCCATCCCAAAATGCCTGTGGAAGCCAACAAAAGATCTTCCTAATGTGTTGACTGTTGTTAAAGCCCACACAATGAAGAGCCTGAAGATAAAGACCTTGAGGCCCAAACAGGTCAGTTGCCTAGAGATGAACTGTTTTTATAGTATAAAGGGAAAACATCTCGTTTCATCAGGCATTTAACAGTTTAGCAGAGTCTCAAGCACAATGATAAACTTAACTGGAAAAAGAACAGAAAACTGTAAGAGTTTAGTAGCTCAGTGGGCTCCAAGGATTTCTTTTTTTGAGGGGGAAAGATTAAAGTTTTTTTTTTTTTTATTCTCTTGACTATTTGTAAAAGTTGAATTATGTTGCTTTTTTCTTTGCAATATGCTTGTTGATACATGCCAGATACTGTAATAATACGATTTTATTGTCATTTGGCCACAGCACTAGATGAATTTCATAATGAAGGCATGGAGTGAAAGTAAGCAAGAATGTTTACACAGAATCAGAGAAATGTTCTCTGCACCACAGTAAGGCTGAGGCAGGCTAGGTCTTTACTCTCTTGGAGCTTAAATTTAAAAAAAAAAAAAAAAAAAAAAAAGAGAGAGAGAGAGAGAGAAACCTTTGTATTTTTATACAGCAGTCATATCGTCTGTTATCCTTCCACACCTCCCTTCCCCCTGGCTACCATTCTGTTCTTTCTGGAAGCAGGATTGGTCTATGACTGTCCAGTGCCATAAGGACATTTAAGGCATAGGAGGGATTCATTTTTGACACGGGGTTGCAAACTCTCCATTTCACCCATGAGTTATCCCTCCAACCTCTTCTTCCTCACCCCTGTGACCTGTCCCTAGCCACAAGCTCCAGTGCTGGCCCCACTTCTCAGGAGGATTGTCAAGGATGTAAATACAAGTTAAAGATCAGGCATGAGTGAGTGGCTGGGAGCTGCCCAAGGAGTTCAGTCAACGTGGAAACATTCCCCTGAGGTGTGAAAACACTTTGACATGACAGGTATGGCTCATATTTCCCTCCCACTGAAATAAAGTGTAACTGAAAAAATTAAGTATTCCCTATAGACCTTGACGTGGGACAGGGAAGAAAGTAAGGTCTCTGTGAGATGAAGTCTGTGGGACAGAAGACAAAGCTCCCTTCTCTCGCTAAGCTCCCCCTCTTCTGTATCAGCAGAGGGCTCAGTTCACACTTCAACAAAGTGATAATCACTGAAAGTCACAGAGGGGAGCCCCTCCTCATCTCCAGTTCGGCTTTCCGTGGTTTCAGTTGGCCATCCGCAACAGTGGTCAGGAAGCCGCTGCTCCCTCTCACTCACGGTCCACAGCCAGCGCTACGTCATGTCGTCTGCGTCATTCCCCTGCGTCAAATCCCTGCGTTGTTCCGCTGCGTCATTCACTACGTCATCTCATCATGCCGGCATTTTACCGTTTCCTGTCCTCACAGGAAGAAGAAGGGTGAGTGAGGTTCATAAGAGATTTCAGATAGACCGCGTACACGTAACTTTAACACAGTGCAGGCACACCTCGGGGATCCTACAGTTTCGTTCCAGAGCACCGCGATAAAGTGAATATCGCCACACAGCAGGTCAAAGGAATTCAAAGGAATTCTATGTATTTCCCGTGCATAGAAAATTTATGTTCCCACGATACTGTCATCTGTTACGTGTGCAGTAGTGTGGTGTCTAAAAAAGTACATACCTTAATTAAAAAATACTTTATCGCTATACAGTGCTAGCCATCATCTGAGCTTTGCGCGGACCGTAATCACTGGTCACAGATCAGCATTGCAAATACAACGATAGTGAAAAAGTTTGGAATGTTGTGAGATTACCAAAAGCAGGCATGAGGTGAGCAAGTGCTGTTGGAAAATGCTGATAGACTTGCTTAGCACCGGGTTATTACAGACCTTCCAGTTATGAAAAAAGAGTATCTATGAAGTGCGGTAAAGCAAAGCACAGTAAAACGAGGGATGCCTGTATGTTTTTATAATTATTTTATTTTATGATTAGTTTTTGTTCTTAATGTCTTACTGTGCCTAATTTGTAAATTGTACTTTACCATAGGTATGTATGTATAGGGAGAAAAAAAAAACATAGTAAATATAGGGTTTGGTATTAACAGTGGTTTAGTAGGGGTCTACTAGGGGTCTTGGTTCTATATTCTCCATGGATAAGGGGGTCTCCTGTATACGTGGTTAGGAAATGTAAGTGTCCATATACTATATTTAATTGTTTAATGTAGTCGTTGTAATGCAAGTGCTTAATGTAATAGTTTTATGTAATTATTCTTTTCATTTTTCCCATGAGTCAGAAGTATGGTGTATGTACGGGAAGGGTGTGTATATGCACAGTTACACTTCTAATTTTGTATGTATACACCTGTTTATAACATATGCATATTCATGTCATGTGTATGCTGCCAGTATGCACGCAACCAGCCAGGAAAACCTTCTTCATCCCAAATGACTGTGATGATCTCAAGGACATTATTGGGCTTTGATCTTTGATATTCAGCACCCCCCTGCTTTCTAGAATCTTATCTTCAGAAACTGTACTCACTTTGACCCCCACTCTTCTTCTCCAGGAGTTAAAGGTAAAGGCTACAAAACTGGACTAGAGAAGGTTCGTTTATCCTCTCCTGCCCTAAGGAGTCATTGTGTCTACAGAACAGATGTGGGATGGGCAGGAGTGGAGTAAACTTATCCCCTCTCCTACTGGAAATCACATTTAATTCTGACCCAAGGGGCCTCTGTTTCAAATGGAGAGGTAATTAAGCCTCCAGACTCTGAGCCTTTTGGGGTGAGAGGGCTTTGCTTTTCATATATATATCCAGTATATTTTTGAAGAGCAGAGGGTGGGGGCCAGAACGGCATAGGAAGCCTTGAAGAGAATGGAAAACAAGATGACAGGTGTTGGGCGTATTGCTGTTAGGTGGCATGGGTAAATAGAACACATATTTAAAAATTAATTCCAGTTTTTAAAAGCTCGAAGAATTCTACCAGCATTCTTGGTAATGTGACAGAGGGATGGGACCACCACCTTGCCAGTGAGTGCTCATGGGAAGGAGAGGGGGCTGGAGTACCCCTTCTACTGCTATTATTATTATTATTTTAAAAAATTATTATTGAAGTGGAAAAGTTCCACCTGCAGAGACCTGGAGTGAGACCTCGAAGGACAAGAGCCCTCCGCTGGTAACAACACTTGGTTGTTAACCAACACAGCCAAGGACTGAGCCCAGTGACCTAGAGGGAGATGGCTGAGGTAACCAATCCCCAGGAGTGGTCCTCTGAGGCTTGTTGGTCCCATTTCAGCCACTGCCAGCAAGGAACATTCCATTTGCCGCTGTTCTATGTTGATTTAGACCATTCCTCTTGGGTGTGTGGCTGCAGTAGAGCTTGGAAAATCTGAAGCGAGCAAGAGGACTTGGGATTTCCATTTAGGAATGTTGACACCTTCCCCTAGTCAAGGGACATGGAGTGTGTCTGTATGTGTGTGTGTGCATGTGTGTGTGCATGCACGTGTGTGCCTTTGGTGGATTTGTGTAGAAGGTAGGGTCAGTCCTTTCTCCACCACCCCACTGTGTTAGGACTGGTGAAGTGGAAGGTGCTATTGTACACTGCATACTCTGTCCTCCTGCCACCCTCTCTTGGAACCAAGCTGAGAGAACTCTTTAGCATGGGCACCCTTGGATTTTTTTTTTTTTTTTTTTTTTTTGATGGGCCAAGCTTACAGTTTTCAAAGTGCTATGACAGGATGGTTGCAAAAATAAAAAGCTAGTGAAAGCTTAGTCACAATATTTCTATAGCTGGCAATCAAAAGATCATATTGCATGCAACTGGCAAAATCATCATAGGGAAATTATGCATTTTCCAGAATACCTTATTCCCTTCTGTGTATTAAACATTACTTTAATATTCTGGTGACAATGTTTTATAATTAATCTAAATGTAAGGGAATGAACACACCAGAGATTATGTCTCAGTGCAAAGAGGTGAAAAAGGCTTTTTTGCAGTGGCAGACTGGATTACTGACTCAACTCCTTTCACTTAAGAGCAGCCACAGATATCACTAAGGGCTAATATCCCGCCTCATCCTCCAGTGAATGCAAACATTCTGTACACTTTGGGGAGTAAAATCTTTTCACTCATAAGGGTGTTAATGTTAACACAGAAGAAAAGCATTTTAAAAATTGCATTAGTGCATAGACTTACATTGAACTCATGAGGGGGAATCTAGCCCCAGAGAGATAAAAACTAAAGAGCTGAGCTATAAACCAGTATGATAACATCCTTATTATAAGATGCAAATTGAGGGACCCAATTCACTAAAACACATGTTACTGGTATTTAATTTTGCTTGTGGGAATATATCAGAAGTTGGCCTATGCCTTTTGTACAATGTACTTAAAACGAGGGCGAGTAACTTTAGCTATTAAAAAAAGTGATAAAGAAGCACAGGGCAAGCCAGGATTGAGAGATAATTGCAAGGATCTAATTTAAGTGTCAGTGTACACAGCTTTCTTCCCTGGCTTGGGCTTAGAGGCACAGCACTGGTGTGGGAAGGCAAATGGGGCTGTGCTCCTGGGTGGGGAGGTTGGGGTCCTGAAGCAGGGCAGTGGAATGGCAGCCCTTCTTGGCTGGCCGTAGCCTGTGTGGTGGGGGCCAGATGAGGCTGGCCCACGCCCAATGGTCATCGCAGGAACTTCACTTGAGCTAGTATGTTTGGGAGCCTGTGGTTTGGAGAAGAGAAGATACACTTCCCCATGTGAAAAAGGTCAGTTCCTCTTTCCTCGGGTGGCACAAACAGCCTGCTGGGTGTACTTGGACTTCCTGCCACTACTTCCACCCTTGGGTAGGTGAATTATGCTTCCTTTTCAGGGTGACATGGTGAGGTTGTACCCTGTGTCTGCCCAGGTGGCCATTCTTGTGGGACTACACAGGCAAGAGAACTATTCCTAAGCTGTCCTCCTTTTAGAAGCCTTCCACACCTGGGGGCTCTAGGGAAGGGACATCTCCCCTCCAGACTCCAAGTGCTATCAGTGGACCCCAGGGTATGGGCATCGTCAGCTGGGAGCCCATTAAAAATGCACAATCTGCAGTCCCTCCCTAGAGCTGTGGAGTCATGGTCTACATTTTAACAACGCGAATTAAGTTTGAAAAGTGTGGCCAACCCCATCCTCTGGCCTACTGCATGGGCCCTTCATTTGGCATTTATCATTTAGGGTTTTCAGGGTTGGTATAGTGAAGAAAAAGTTCTCTAAACATCTATTTTTTTGAAGGGGGGGATTTAAATCTTTGCAATTAGAGGGAAAAATAACATAGGAAGCATAGGGATTCATTGGAAATTGTCAAGGCACAAGGATGATGCACTGTGAGATGCTACCTTAGATAACATTGGGGTCACCTTGATGTTGGCTGGGGAGGGAAGGGAAGTCCAGCTGTGGGGATGTGTTGGGTCTGCTGAAGGATACATTGTTGGGAAGATGCATGTTATGATGGGCATACAGTATTGTGAGTATATTTGATGCCACTCAATTGTATAATTACAGATGGTTAAAATGGTAAATACTGTGTTATATATATTTCACCCTAACTAAAAAAGCTATTTAAAGGAACAAGCAAAGAAAACCAAAATAGAAAATAACAAGAACAAGGGCACCTGGATGGCTCATTTGGTTAAGTGTAAGCCTTCAGCTCAGGTCATGATCCCAGGGACTGGTATTGAGTCTGGAGTTGTGCTCCTTGCTCAGTAGGGAGCCTGCTTCTTTCTCTCCCTCTCCCTCTGTCTCTCCCCCTGCTTGTGCCCTCTCTCTCTTTCTCTCAAATAAATAAATAAATGAATGAATAAAATCTTAAAAAAAAGAAAAGAAATTAACAAGAACAAATGGCAACAAAGTAAACACAAAACAGGAGACAAGACTAGCAAGAGAAAGCAAAGGAATAAGGACAGCAGCTGGTATGGGAGAGGCAGCCACAGAGAGGGGAAAGAATCTTATGGGAGACAGAGGCACTCTCTAGAGTCTGGGGCACCCACAAACTGTCCAGTCTGTTGCAGCCAGAGAAGGGCTGATTTTCTTCTACTGCCTGACAGGGTTCCTGGAGTTTAGGGTCAGGATCACCTCCCTGGGGTGGGAGAAGTGTCCACTTCCAGCTTATTTATGTGTGTTGTCCTGAAAGTAGTATAAATGGCTGTGAAGCTGACTTGATATTTATGTCCACTTGAAGGCAGGTGGTTGATATGAGTGCTTTCTCGGTGAACTGCACCCTCAGAGCCATTTACTTTATGGAAGGTTTCTGTTGGGGAGGACTGGGAAAAATAATCAGATTGCAAGTTTGCTTCTTCCCCTCATTATAATCTCACTTCTGAATAATTTCTGAGGAGTTTGGAAGTATAAGAAGGGGGAACCTCTTCAAGGTGTGGGAACATTCCAAAGACAGGTAAGGTGTTTTCTACCCTGGACGGGCTCTTTACTATTTGTTTGCAAAATCTACTATCATCATTCTAAAAGTTTCTTGTTGTTCATTCTGCCCATTTAAAAAAGTAGAAGATCATGGCTTTTGTTATTTTTGAGCTGGATCAGGGAAGACAGTCTTATCTTGTCTGACCTGTTAATTTGTTTGGTCAGTCCTTGCTTGTTTAAGATTCCCTCCCCTCTCTTTTCTCCCTCAAGCAACAACATAGTATAATCATAGCCCTTGCCTGTAGAACTCCCTGCTTGTCAAACTCTAAAGGGTCAGGTCTGTAGACAGAAAGAGGCTGGAATGCAAGGTGTGAATACTGGGATAAAACAGAGTGTGGGCAAGAGTTTTCTCTTGTTGCTATTGGGCTTTAAGAACTTGCAGGTCAAGAACTGGGCTCAAAAACAAAACTTGAGAGACTTGAAGTTATATTCTGAGACCAGGGGAGAGGACTCCAAGCTTTCAACTCTGTGACTTGCTCTCAGGTAGCATGTAGCATGTATTTGCTGGTGATGGAGGTAGATGCTTGGAATTTATTTTTTGCCAAATGATTTGGTTTTCTGAGTCCTGAGTCCTGGTCAAAGCTTCCCTTTTAATCTTGTTTTTTAAAAAGTCAGTTGGTACAAATTGGGCTTAACTGCAAGGGAATTTGAACAGGAGGGGAAGCTAAATCTTTCAAGCTATCTGGTAAATCTGAGAGTTCTCTGAAAGCGTTCCGAAGAAATATGAGTAAATGCCTGGGAGGAGGAAAAGGAAGTGATTGCATTATTACTAATAACATAATGAGGTATCACCTTCGAAAACTATCTTTACCTTCGTTGAACAGTTTTTACTTTCTCATTTTGCCCCTATTCTAGCAAGGTATTGCCATTAACCTCACTTCTCCAGTGAGCAAACTGAGGCACAAGGCAGTCCAGAGGTTTGTTGGGGGCCATAGAACTGATTAGGAGAGTAGGCAAGACTTGGGACCCAGGCACTATGACTAATTCTGCAGACTTTCTGTGAGGTTTTTAATCTTGTCCTTTCTGGACATGCTCTCTCCTGGGTTTAGACTCATGCTGGGTGCTAGGTGGGCAGGTATTGGAGATAGTGAATAAATATGGGTGTAGGCTCTTGAATGTCCTAACATGCTCAGGCTGGAGCTGGTGCTAACCCTGCCACAGTGAGGTGATAGGAATTGAGGACAGACTCTTTCCTGGAAGGGAGGAGTGTGAGTGTTGGGTTCATGATACTGGTATGTGGTTCTCAGTAATTGCATTCGGCCAAGAAATCATGTGGATCCACATACAGCCTGTATTTCCTGGGCCGTTTCTGAGCCTGGCCAGTTCCCACATCCCTCTAAAAGAATGGCTTACTCAATCACCCCCTGATTCAGATACTTTCTTCTAAAGATGCTGCGTTGGTCCGGATAGCAAAGCCTTCAGAAGGCCCTTGTTTTAATATTCTCAGATTATCTGGGAGGAGTCATTAATCTCCTTTCCTCAGGTAGGCTGGTTTGTCAGATATTGCTCATCTCACTTTAACTTGGGCTCTTAGAAACAAAGAGTCTAACCTTGAGAAAACAAAATATAGGGAAGTCAGCTAAGATAAGACTGGAGTCTGCAGAATGATGGGTGGGAGGACGATAGCCACTAGGAGCCTATCCACACAGACATTTTGGAAGCCCCACTGAGGCACTGAAGGCAAATGCTCTGGACTTCCCATGTGACCTTCCTGGAATGTGTGCTGGGGGGAGGGGCTGCTGACCATGTCTTCAGGTCTTGACACTAGGGACTGAGCTCTAGATTCAGAATCAAGACCCTTGGGTTCTATCTAGTCTCTGCTCTCCATGTTCATTTTCTTCTCTGGGTCTTATTTTTCTCATCTGCAAAATGACTAGATGAATTCCAAGGTCACTTCTGACTCTGATTCCATGTGACTCTCCCTGGAAGGAGAACTTCGGAGAACAATGTGGGAGAATGCTGCTGTGGTGGCCAGGTAGACAGTCACCTGGAGCAGCGATAGGAGGAATCAGTGAACAGCTGCGAAGTCACTGCCATGAGCAATCTGTGTTGAGAGGAGTAGGCTTAGACCAGCCAGGGAAAGAAGGCCACTCTACAGAACACCAGGGAAGCTATATAAGAAGGTTTTTCCTAAGTGACATACAAGTAGGTGCTGGTAGCAAATAAACCAGCTCAGGGTCTCCACTTGGTCAGGAATGGAATGCCTTTTTTTTTTTGGTAAGGAAATAAATCCAATCAGATCTTTTATCTTGTTTAGAAATCATAAATTTAACATGTATTGCGGTTAGTAGACCAGTTCAGGGGCTGTTTGGGGCATGGGTTCATTAGGCTGAGAATATTTATGGGGCAGGGTTTAAAGGACACCGTTTAACAATCCTTGGCCCAGGCCTGTTTTGGCTGCAGTTTTTAGCAGTCTTTTAGAGTTCTGTTTTGTTGAATTATACCTTAGGACACAAAGAATTAAATGACTTTTGAAAACATTTCCCTACTGCTCTAGCTAGTTAAATTCCTAACACTTTGGAATCATGGCTATAATTCAGTTTACAAACACAAATAGAGTGCCTGCTATGTCTTACTACCTGGTGGACACATTTTGAGGTATTTTGAAGGAAACAATGGTAAATGATACTAGGGCCATGGCAGGTGACTCAAGCAACATTTTTTGTTATAATAAGTTTGGGGAATTTTTCTTTTCCTATTAGAGGGCACATCATCACACACTTATACCACAACCGCCCCATGTCCTTTTGCTACAGAACTTGGTCTTGATTTCTAGAAACTTTTTCCACAATCAATAGGCTAAACCTTGTCCTAATCAAAATATGGTAGACATGTCTCGGCATGAATACTGCTGAAAAAAAAAAAAAGACTCTGGAATATAAACTCGTTTAGACAATAAATGAGTGCGGACTCAGTGGGTACTTGGTGAAAGTAAAGGACTCACTCCGTCCTTGACCACCTGTTATTTGTATTTTATTTATTCCTCTGAGCCGTGTCGTATTACTGCCATTTTCCAGGTAAAGAAACTGAGGCTAGAACTGGTTAAGTGGCATGCTAAAGATCATCTAGTTAGTGAGAAGTAACATCTGGTCTTTTTTTTTTTTTTTTTTTTAAAGATTTTATTTATTTATTTGCCATAGAGAGAGATCACAAGTAGGCAGAGAGACAGGGAGAAGCAGGCTCCCCGCTGAGCAGAGAACCCCACGTGGGGCTCGATCCCAGGACCCTGGGACCATGACCCGAGCCGAAGACAGAGGCTTAACCCACTGAGCCACCCAGGTGCCCCACATCTGGTCTTTTGACTCCAAAATCCATGTTCCTATTTACCTATTCATCGAACAAGTATTAATTGAACATTTCTCTTATGAGGCATTCTGTATACCTGAATCATGAAACAAGAGCACAGTAGAACACATTTTGTAATTAAGTGCTACTTTAAAACCTACATGAACTCAGAGAAGGGAGAATGATGTGGGTTGTAGAGGCTTGGCAAGATGTCTTAGGAGGAACTTAAGCTGGGTCTTTGCAATGTCACAGCCTTTTAGGTTTAAATGTATCTACCTGAAGTGGACTTCTAATCTCTAAGATATTGGAGAGGTTGGAAGTGTTATTGCACTGTGTTACTCTCATCTACCTGAGTAACAACAGTCTCTAAGTCCAGAAGAGGGACCTGGGACGGGTGAGAATATAAAATAATTATCCCTGATGGCAGTTTCCACATGATTTTTAAACCTGTATCCAACCTGAATTACCTTTTCTATGGGTACGTCTACATAGATGAGCCTTAATAAAACTGAAATAATAATAGGAGAAGCCATAAGAGTAATGATTTTAAAAGTCCCGTGTTCCTAAGGGGTATATACTACCAGCTGCACAGACTCTTTCTATGTGTGATCAGAACTTTTTTCATTCCCTTTAAAAATAAGACATTGTAAGTAGGTGCTTCTTTGATTGAAGAAGTAGTTGCTTGGTGGCTGGTTTGGTTTTTGAGAACAGCAGTGCTGTATCTATAGAATCAGCTTGAGCTGTGTATTTCATTCAGCTTCTCAAAAGTTACCCATTGGGATGCCTGGGTGGTTCAGTCAGTTAAGCGTCTGCCTTTGGCTCAGGTCATGATCCCACGGTCCCAGGATCTAGCCCCCAGTCACATCGGGTTCCCTGCTCAGTTGAGAGCCTGTTTCTCCCTCTTCCTCTGCCCCTCCTCAACTTGTACGCATGCTAAAATCTTTAAAAAAAGAAAAAGACTTTAGCGATGCCTGGATGACTCATTGGTTAAGCATCTGCCTTCTGCTCAGGTAATGATCCTAGGATCCTGGGATTGAGTTCTGTGTCGGGCTCCTTGTTCAGTGAGGAGCCTGCTTCTCCCTCTGCCTGCCATTCCCCCTGCTTGTGCTCTCATTCTCTGAGAAATAAATAAATAAAATCTTTGAAAACAACAAAACTCTAAGGAGATTCTTGGTGAGGCTGTTGTAGTGACTCTGACTTACTGCATCCCATGTGTCTCCTTGCCCTTTTTTGGTCTTTTCTAGCCCCCGTATAAGCTGAGAAAGTGGGATAGGAAGGAAGTACAGGCAAGTTTAGGGCCCTGATGTTGGTCAGGAGGGTTTGGAGGCTGGGAGTGGAGCCCCAGAAAGACATGGCGCTCATGGTGGTGTGGTATGGCCTCTTGGACACCACATGAATCTCCCCAAGGGGAGGCTGCCAGTGCCATCCTTTCCTTTGTCACTGGTGGTGACTATTGGGAGCATTTCTCACAGGATTTGGGAGGGATGTCCACCATAATCTCTTGGGGCCCATTAACTCAGTTGCTTGGGGATTCTAGTGATGGAGTTGTGTGTTGCAGTGGGAAGAGCTTAGTGAGAAGTGAGAAGAAGTCTTAGTAATTATTAGTATTATTAGTATTCATTAGTCATCTAATCACACCATGGCCAAGTCTTGCCCTGGTTTCCACATTTCCTCCCATTTCTCATTGTGGGCCTGGGAACAAGTAACCTTTCTTCTAAAACTGATGCTCTGATTGGGCTGCTAAGTTAGAAATGTGTGGCCACAATAGAGCAGGAGCCATAAGAGATGGGTGCCCAAGATACAAGATGTCTTGATTTGGGTGATTTATTCTGGGAGGGAGGGTTCTGAGAGTGGCCGTAAGAGTCTAAAAAGTCTGTTTGGGCACAGCTCGTATTCTGTTGCCAATAGCTACTCTTTGTAAACTATGGCAACTTTTTTCTAGCACTTGGATTCCTTTTCCCCTTCAATGCAAGTGGTTTCCCCAAATTCTTCTCTTGTCATCTAACCCTTCTTTTACTCTTAGCTTTGTTTACCTTCTCTGTCTGCTCGGGGGACATAGAACACCAAGCAGCCACTTTCTAATTTCTAAAATCTATTCAAATGATACAATTTATATACAGATATGTTTTTGTTGTAAAAATTCAAATTTTGTTAATCCAGTGGATGAGAATAGTACATTCTTGGTTTAATTCACATTTCCCTGGGTCCCTGAATGACTGTGTGGAATAGTTCCTCCTTCACCACCCCCCACCCTCTGCAACCTACACTGGACTGTGATATAAGCAAGAAGGAGCCCTTTATGATGTTAGGCCACTGAAACCGGGTTTGTTTGCTACAGCAGTTGGCCAATCCTGATCCGTTCAGGGCATTGCAAATCATGGCAGAATACCAAAATCCTTCTGATCTTTTAAAACCCTACTATCTAGGCCCTGCCCTACTTGGTGTGTATATGAAGTTAATTTCCATTTCTTAAGACCAAGACTATGGTTTGAAAACCCAAGTAACTGCTGAGAATTGAAATAATATTTTTTCTTCTGTTTCTGTCTCCTTCCTATAATCATCCTTTCCCCCGTTATCTTTGTGAATATTCTTTTCCTTTCTCCCAATTTGTAGAAGTAAAATGGAAATGTTCAAAGGTTAAAATGGGCCAGTGGTTCTTTGGCTGTGTCAACACATAACAGATTGGGGTGGAGAATTTTTACAATTAAAAATAAATCTTCTTGAATTTTCCTTTGGCCTTAAATACCATCTAGATAATTAACACCACTGTGGTATCTTTTTTCCTCTCTTTGGGTGACTAAATATTTGTACCTCAGCTCCCTCCTTCTCTTTGTGTATGTGTATAGAAATAATTTCAATGCCCTAGCTTAAGATCTGGCAGAGAAAAATATTCTTATCCCCTTGGAGAAGGTCATCCTTTTCTGGAAAAGCTGCCTCAAGAAAGGACCATATACATGTTTTGTAAAAGCATGATTATTAAGTTTCAGGTTTATTATCATGCAAATGCTTCTATTTCCCCTCTTACCCCACCCTATCCCCTCCTTTAACTGTGAATAAAATGACATCTGGGACATTGGGAATTTAACCAGCCAGTCAGGAAAGCAGAACAGTGTTTCCTTAGCCAGTGGTTCATGGGGGTTCTCAGAGGGCTTTTGCAGGGAACTTAAGGAGTTGTTCCTTTAAACAAGGTGCCAGCTTATCTCACATTTTAAAATTCCCTTTGCTTTCAGAGTTAAGTGTTTGTCTCCCTGGGAATATGGATTGGTACAATCTTTTAGGAAAGCAATTTGGCAACATGTATCAGGAGCCTTAAAAATGCTTATAAACTTGACCTGGAAGTCCCACTCCTATGGCTTTATTCTATGAAAATCATCAGATATGATCACAGATGCTTATCACAGCATAATTTATGAAAGCAAAACATCTGGTAGTAGCCTAAATACCAAAAAATAAAGGTAGAGGAAGTCTCCATAATGGAATACTATGCTGCCTTTAAAAATAGTGTTAAAAAATTGGTAACATGGGAGAAATGCTCATGATAAAGTGTTGAGTGGGGGGAAAAAGGATACAAAACAAATTCTCCCTTTATTTAAAAAAATTATTTAAGCACACGTACATAAAAGATAAGGGTCAAATACAAACAAAAAGAGTTATGTTCTAACCTCAGCCCTGAAGCACCCTAACTACTTAGTATTGAACAAGTGACTTAAACCCTCTGAGTTTTTTTTCAGTGTTGTGGAGAGGATGTGAAAGAATGTTTTCAAAGTTACGTGCACATAATGGTTGCTCAATAAATCGTAGTAACTGTTATTATTCTGATTCTTACCACGATTATTTATTAGTGGTAGGAGTTGGTCTGTGACAAACCTCAAGAAAGAATAGTTTTGTGGGAACAATCTTCCTGTTACTGACAACTAACTTCCCATCATTGTCTACCCACTATCTTCTGTGAGGTGGTCCAAGCCCCAGAGTGAAAATTGCAACAGGGATGAAATGCCTGGAAAATGTATGGGTGGGGACATTTGTAGGAAGCAGAACTTCCTTTGGCTGTTCAAACAAAGCAATTTAAGCATTTAGGAAAGTGAGTTATTTATTGGGTTGAAAACACTTGATAATGTATATCTGTATGGCCCTGCACTATTTAAAACCCTATTTTAAATCTTAAGAACGTGTTTCGGTGAAGTAGCTTATATGCTTTGATATCCTCATAGGTAGGTTACCTATTGCAATATTATAAAAGACTACCTCAAAACTTAACAGTGATATCAACTCACATTTATTACCTCACAGTTTCTATGGGTCAGGAAATCTAGGTGCAGCTTACTTAGCTTGGTTAAGGGTCTGTCATTAGGTTGCAATCAAGGTGTAGGCCAGACTTGCAATCTTCTTGAGGTTCAACTGAGCAGGCTCACTTGAGTTGTTGACAGGATTCAGTTCCTTCTGAGTTGTTGGCCTGAAGACCTCAGTTCCTCACTGGCTGTTGGCTGGAGGCCATCTTAGGTTCCTTGCAATGTGAGCCCCACAGGGCAGCTCACAATATGTTAGCCAGCTTTATCACAATGAACGAGTTGAGAGAGAGAAAAGTCATTATCTTTTGTAACCCAAACTTGGAACCGACATCCCATCACTTTTGCCATGTTCTTTTTGTTAGAAGCAAGCCACTATATCTAGCCAACACTCAAGGGGAGGGGATTATACAAGGGTGTGGATAGCAGAAGGCGGGGCATTGGGGCCATTTTAGAAGGCAGCCTACCACATCCCCTTTTTATAGTAGAGGAAACAAGTCTCAGTAAGGATGTGTGACTTTCCTTAAATCATCTACGAAGTTAGACTTCAATCAGGGTTGTTTAGGTTCCAAAATCTATACTTTGTTGTCCATTCTATCATATAAATCTCTAGTCATCTTCTTCCAACATAATCTTGTGCATAAAGGCATGTATGCTGTAATTTATTGAGTGCGTAAGAATTTTTATGTAATAAAAACATCCTAAAAAACTCCATTTTATGATATTTTAGAATGGGGGCACATTTTGGAGACAAATAGAAAAATGTAGTGATAATTAGAAAAATATACAGAGGCTCCATTACCTACAAATGCCATCCAGAGTTTTCACAGATAAGGGCCTGGAAAATAGTTCTTTAGGCCATCCAGGGTAGCAGCTATGATTAATTCCAAGCTGTTAACACATTTTATTATGCAAATACTCCTCCAGCAGCTCAGCCATGGAGAAAGTCTGGGCACCGCCCCCACCCCATTCACTCTGGACACTCAATTTGCATGGAAATGTGGCATTCTCACTAGGAGAGGAGACAGTTTGGTTCTCCTTGGGGGTGGGGGGGTGGGGGGTTAGGAGGTAGGTGGGGGAGGTGGCTGGAGGGAGATCAAGCTACCCATTAGTGACATTGATCATTTTAACACCATTTGTGGTTGGAAAAACAATGATATTACCTTAATTTAGTAATTAAATTGCTTCAAGCAGGAGAGATAAGCAAAGCCTGGAGTCAATTGCAGTAGCATTGAATTTGGGGCCTTCTGGGAATGGGAGTTGAATCTTATGTTACCAGGAAGAAGGCTGTTCTATGAGAGTAGTGTTTAGTCTCAGCAGAAATGGGGGGATCTCCTTTCTGGGGAGAGAAAGGCAAGCAAAAGGAGCATGTCTCTGGAAATGAGATGGCCATTTATCTGGGAGTTTTTACTATGGGTAGTATTTGATATCTAGGAGGTGATCACTGATGACTCTTACAGTTCTTTGCCTCCTAGTAGTAGTACCTGGGAGGGCTCAGAACTCTATTCAATTACTGAACCATCTTAGTTTAGGCATAACTGATTTACAGGGGAATTTAAATAGCCTTGGATTGTTGGAGATAACTATTGAGGAGGCAAAGCAGGGGCATGACTGGAACCCTTTCAAGAGATGGGCCAGGACACTGGCCTAACTTTGGAGGGAGAGTAGGGGTGCTGCAAGTTGAGGGCACAATTACCTGGGAGTAGGAGGGGCTTCTAAGACCAGAGCAAAGATGCACTTAAAGATCTCTGTGCAGGTTTTATTTCCGATAGAAAGAGGGAGGTGGGGAAATTGGCAGAGAGTTGGAATGTCCACTCACCCATACACACAGATCTTCTATAGGCACTGGGAATGAAAGGGCCCAATCAAGTTTTCCTACAAGCAGAGATGAGTTCCATTGTGAGGAGAGAGTATGTATGCTGGACATGCTCCTAAACCTCCTTTGTAATTTTTGCTTCTGGCAGTGAGGCTTCAGAAAAAGCCTGCTTTCGGTACCCCTTTTCTTCATCCCTGTACCTTCTACTATATGCCGGCTTATAAGTATTGGAGGGCACTTCCACTCTATTTTCACCGTATCGTCACAGTGTCTTTAAGCCAATAGAGTAAGTGTTATTCTTATTTGTCAGAGGTGAAAAACTATGGCTTGGAGAAGTTCAGTGATTTGTCCAGTGAGCTGGGTGTGGCAGGTGGTCCAGAGACCAAGTCTCCTAACTTCTGGCTAAGTCCCCTTCTCATTTCCCACAGTACCTGGGAAAGCCAAACCTGGATTGAAGCAAGGGGCAGAGAAAGGGAGCTTGATTGTAGTGGGGATTTGAAGAGAAGCCACTAAGGTTTCTTGAAAACGGCTTCTGGTGATGGGTAGACAAAAAGGGAGAAAGCATGTGGGGAGAATTTAGACCACCCTCTGACTTTTTGGAACAACTATCTGATCAAATTCTTAGAGCTCCAGCTCTGGAAGCAAATGGCTCTATAAGTTGACAGGCAAGAGGGGATACACATTGCCAAAGAAAGAGGCTGAGATATGATGGAAAGGTCTCTGACCTTGGAGATAAAAACCAGTATTGTTTTCTAATCCTAGTTGTGCTACTAATTCATCATTTAACTTTGTGACCTTAATCTCTCTAGTTCTTATTTTGTTCACTTGTAAAACATGGACTAGATGATCTCTAAGCCCTTTCCAATTTTTGCTAGAGGGAAGCTGGAGTTAGGCAGAAACATAAACTTCCATTCCCTTTCTTAGTGATTGATTATGAGATCCCAGTCTCTAAGAACCCCAGTTTCTTCCTCTAGAATTTCCAAGTTCTGGACATCTGGGAATTTGTCCTGATTGTGAAACACAGGCTATGTGAGAAACTGACTTCTTCCTAGTCACCACTTTTCTTCTGCTAGTCCCAGGATATATGCAACCACCCAGTAGTTCCCATTCATTGTCCTCATGTCTGCATTTGACTCCACACCATTCCAGACCTGTGTTCCTTCAGCAGTGCCTTCTCTCATTCTGCCCTCCACCTTCCCTGCCCCAACCATTGCCACATGTCCACTGAAAGATGGATATTTGACTGTATTACTCAGGAGCCACGTGGAAATGTAATATAGGTTCCTTGTCCACCAGGAACTTTAAACATAATTGAGAGAGAAGTTGATCAATAGATTTTAGTGCGTTTTCAATGAAAATCCCAATCTCAATTGTTGAAATTGAGAAACTGATTCTATAATCTATATAGCATGCAAATACCTAGGATAGTCAAAACAATTTTGAAGGAGAAAAACACAGTTGGAGGGCTTACACTACCTGATTTCAAGACTTAATGTAAAGTTAGAATACTCAGGACATTGTGGTGTTGGTGTAGAGATAGACATGTGGATCAATAGAACAGAATAGAGTCCAGAACTAGATGCCCACATATGATTAGCTGATTTTTCTTTTTTTTTTTGCAAAGATGGGTAAAGGCAGTTCAGTGAGGAAAAGATAACTTTTTCATCAAATGAATTAGAAACCATATACAAAAATTAGAAACCATATACAAAAAATTCAATTTTTATTTATACACAGAAATTAACTTGATATGGATTGGTCTAAATGTAGGAGTTATAAAAGAAAACATTTATGTGATTTTGGGTTAGGCAAAACTTTTTAAACAGTACACAAACACACACACACACAAACTATAAAATAGAATAGTGATAACTTGAGCATTATCAAAATTGAAAATTGCTCTTCAAAAGACACTTAACAAAATGAAAAGACAAAGGGGGCGCCTGGGTGGCTTGGTCCGTTAGGTGTCTGCCTTCGGCTCAGGTCATGATCCCAGGGTCCTTGGATCGAGTCCCACATCGGGGTCCTTGCTCATCGGGGAGTCTGCTTCTTTCTCTGCCTCTGCCCTGCCTCTCTGCCCACTTGTGCTCACTCTCTTCTGTGTCAAATAAAGAAATAAAATCTTAAAAAAAAAAAATGAAAAGAAAAAATAAAGACAGAGAAAATATTTGTAAAAAATATAACCGATTAAGAACTTGTATCCCAATTGAAGAACTCTTATAACATAGTACTATAGGAAATCCACAACCCAATAAAAAAGGGTCAAAAAAAGATTTGTACAATAGACATTTCACCATATGAAATACACAAATGGCAAATAAACACCTGGAAAGATACTTAACATTAATAGTCATTAGAGAAATGCAAATTAAAACCATGAGGGGACACTACTATATATATAATAAAATGATTAAAATTAAAAAGACAGAAGAAACAAACACTGGTGGAGCAACTGGAACTCTGATATGGCTCTATAAGTTGATGCAAGATAGCACACTCACCCTGGAAAAGAGCTAGGCTGTTTCTTGCCCAGTTAAAGACATGCTGACCATGTGACCCAGCAATTTCTCTGCTGACTTGAGAAATGAGAATGTATGTTCACACAGAGACTTGTACTTAAATGTTCATGACAGCATTATTTGTAATGGTGAAAAATGGAAACAACTAGGATGTTTATCAGCCAGTGAATGGGCAAACAAATTGTGACTATCCATGCAGTGGAATACTACTCAGTAATAAAAAGTGTGGAAGTACCAATGTCTGGAGGATAGGGATGAATCTCAAAGACATTCTGCTGAGGAAAGACACAGGAGTACACACAAGACTGGTTGACACAAGAATGCATGCTGAATGATTCCATTTAAGGGAAATTCTAGAAAAGACAAAACAATCATGATAAAAAACAGATCACAGGATGCCAACAGTCAGGGGGCCTGGAATAAGGGGTTTACTGCCGTAGAACGAAGGAGACAATGTCCATGTGCTATACTTGATTGTGGTGGTGGTTACGGGACTGTATACATTTGTCAGAACTCACTGAATTGCACACTGAAAATTGGTGAGCTTTATTTATGTAAATCACACCTCAATAAAACTGATTATGGAAAATACCACAGGGAGAGAGAAAACATGTTGGCATGAAACAAGCAATGTCAGGTAGAGTAAGAGAGAATGCCCAAATATGAGGGGCCAAAGGAAGAGTATGGAAGTGTAAAGATGAGACCTAGCTTCCAATGTGTGCGGATGATCCGGTAAAGTGGGCAGAAAGGAACCTTGTGTGGATGAGCCTTTGGGCTTGGCCAGGCTGGCACAGGAGGAGGGTGGGGCAGGGGCTTAGCTGTGGACCAACCCCTGGGGAATGCCAGCTTCTAAAGGGCAGCAGAAGCGGTTCCGGCTGTGGTGGTTTTGGTCAGCACCTTTACAGTAAGCTGTGGGGAAGTGTGGGGTTGCTCGAGTGTGGCGGCACTTTTGGCCTTGAGCCCCACACACAGGTCACTTTCATCAGAACAGGAAAACGAAACAGGCTCCCCTGAATGATTTATGGGAGGGCTTGTATTTTGGGGATGTGATACTGCAATTTGTGTTATAGGATCAGGACATCTGTTTCCAGGGAGGTGTGTTCTCTTACCATGAGTCTTTCCCACGAGGGATTTTTTGCCCCTTCAAATAGTTACATGTTTTATCTTGGTTGCTTGTTAGCATAAGCGGGCCTTCTGGTGACAAGTGGCCTCACCAGTGTGAGTATGAGTGGTCTGGGGCCAACTGGGAGGTGAGCAGGAACGGCTTTGGTCCCACCCTGCCCCTCAGATGGCGTCCAGCAGTGCAGTAAGCTGTAGGATTAGGGAGTGTGCCATCTGTCAGATGGCATAGGCAAGCTCCCACTTAACAATTAAGTTTTAGCCATTTATTTGATTAAATTCCAGTTATGCTAACTGTCCCCTTGTGGATTAATGTCCCTTACTGGGGAACTCTACTGCCAGCAGATCTTGGCCTATAACCCCTTCTCACCAGGAGGCACATTTCCTTGGGGAGGTCTGAAGTAAGAAGAGATAGAATCAGGGTATCCTGGCTAGAGGAACTTTGGCAAGCTTCCTGTTCAACCCTGCACTCCACAGATGACAAAATTGAGGCTAGCTGGCCACAGGGAGCCAGTAGGGAAGGGACTTGCTCAATGTCACACAGCCTGTTAAGTGTTGAGCAGGACCTGGTACCTCCAGCCTCAAAATTCTTTCTAAATCATGCAGACTTATTCCTCTTGGTTTACAGAGGGTGCAAGCATAGCCTGGCATGTGTGTAGATGGAAGCATGTGTGTACCTATGGCAGGCAGGTACCCTAGTCCTTAAAAATTCAGTTTGAGAGGGAGGCCCAGTATAAGCACTCCTTTTTTTTTTTAAAGAATTTATTTATTTATTTGACACAGAGAGAGAGAGACCACAAGCAGGCAGAGAGGCAGGCAGGCAGAGAGAGAAGGAGGCAGGCTCCCAGCTGAGCAGAGAGCCTGATGTGGAGCTCGATCCCAGGACCCTGAGACCATGACCTGAGCCGGAAGGCAGAGGCTTAACCCACTGAGCCACCCAGGTGCTTTCCCCTTTTTTTAAACAAACAAACAAACAAACAAACAAATAAACAATATCTCCTTCTGCTTTTAAAGGAAATACAAATTCTCAATTCTTGGTGAGGAAGATCTTTGGTTTAAACCTCAGGGACTTTGTTTTGTCAGAAGGGTGTTTGAGATTCTGGTAGCCCCACCCTGCCTGGTTTTTAATACTCCCCACTAATCCCTTTTCACCCCAAGGCCTTGTCCACATGGTGTTCATGGTCTCCTAGCTTGTCTGGGTGAATACTCCCAGCTCCCACCCTGAGAACCTCCTGCAACCCAGAATCCCCATGAACATATTATGCAAGAATGTGTGTGTACAAGCACCTCCCCCCACACTGTATGTGGGATCGAATATTCATTGTATAAGTCAAATTAAAATGTATTAACTTTCCTTCCAGATGCCCCCTGATAGCAAGTTTAATTACTCTGGACATAATTAAATGAGTTTAGGAGATTAGAAATATAAGGGGGTAGTGAAGAGCATATATTTATGGGAAAAAAAGGAACATTTAATTCTGAGTCTTTTGTTACTTGGTGGGTAGAATGCTGGGAAAAGTGAGATGGAGGAGATGCTTGGGTAGAGGTGGAATGAAGAGGGTTTTAGGAGGGTTGAACCAGTTTGGATGTATCAGGATCTATCAGTCTCTTGACCTGCAAATGTAGACATGTAGGAGGCTCTATGACTGGGCATCTTTCTCTTGATTCAGGGTGGTTTTTTCCTGTGGAAATTCAGTGAGCTTGAGGCAGATTGACCAACTAAGGGGCTGGGCAAGCAAGCAGGTATGTTGAATCCCGCTCTCTCTACTGCTTCATTCTAGGACAGGGCCTCACCTTGCCATTGACGTTCCCTCTTGGGGTAGGCTTTTCCAGGGACTTGAGGTCAAGTTCACAAACATCAGAATGTCTTCAACAACGGGAAATGTCTCCCTGGAATGTTTGCTGTTTTGTGTTTCTGTGGCCCTTGGCTCATTGCATACCTCCAGGTACCTCAACCCCAATCTTGCCCTGACTCAAGGAGCAAAGGGTAGTGCGTGGGTTCCAGGTGAAGCCAGTATGTCCCTAATCCAGCTCATAAGATGCTGGGTTACTCCATTAAAAACCCAGGCATACACACACACACACACACACACACAACTATGTGCACACATGCATGCACACAAATATACCCATGCTGATATACACTAGTACATTCACACATACATATGCACACTTGCATGCACTCACATGTCCACACATTCATAAACCCACACACTTGAACATATACCAACACACACATAGACACATACACTCTCATCATAAATACATTCATGTAACACACATTTATACACATAATTAGACACATGTGCACACGTAAGTCACGCATTAACATGTACACTCTCATGTATGCTTACTCACTTTTACATATTTGCAGAAATATGTATGTATGCATAAACGTCTATATACTCAAACACAGACACACATACAACTAGACACTCAGAACTCAAAAGTGAATGTTTTGGAGGAGAAGATATCCTTTTGTGGTTAATATTCCTATAGATCCTTCTCTTCAGAATCCAGTTTTTCAACTGGAAGGGATGTCTTGCCTCTAAGTGGAAAAGGCAGTTGTGGTTTGTTAAATTTTTCAGCTGCACAGGGCGGAAGGATATTCTTCCTTGTGGTTTAGAATTACACTCTAGAAAGTTGCAAACAGATTTCCACACCCTTTCTGAAGGTGCCTTCCTCTGGGCTTGGGCTGTTTTCATGAGGCTGGACAAAGCTCTTTGAATAAGGTCCTGATATGTATGTATGTGTATATGTATGTATGCATGCGTGCATAAGCCCTAAGTCATTGAATGAATAGTGAAAGTGAAGGCAAAATAAGCCTGAGGAGATAAAGTGAAATTCTCTTACATTTGAGCCTCGGGTTGGGGGGTGGGGGACTGAGAACTGCTAGAATGCTGTTTAGAATTAAAGAGTCTGTGTTATGTCTAGTGGTCCTAGTATTTTGTGTTACTCTGACCCTGGCATTGTATCATTTCAATGCAGTCGGGTGTGCAAATGTTCAGTTCTGGTGGGTGAAAGGTATTTTGTATTCAAGCCAAATCTACATTTCAGATTTGAAATGGGGGGAAGCTAGGGGAAAAGGGGGTGGGACTGAAAGGGGGCAAAGGTCAGTGTTCACAGGTCTGAGACCATGTTTAATATCACATGACACCTTTGTCAAACAGTGTGTCACTCGCCCTCCCCTCCATACACACAGGCTGTCTGGGTTTCTGTACCTAAGGGACCTTTCTCTGTGTTGCCTTCCTGCCCAAACTCGGAGACTTGCTTTACATAAATCAGAAGAAATGAATGAAATTTGATCTATCACCTTTTTTTTAATGTGGTGGCATGAGAAGCCCTGGAGGGTCATGTGCTCCCTTCCCTCTCTGGTCAGGCCCGCCTCTGCCTCCCCTTCCTGGGCTCCTGTGGGCTGTCTGAGGCCTTGGGGATTGACAGGAGGCTAGAAGGAGGGAGTGGTATTATATTTCTTACTCACAACCTTGAAGGTGAGCCTGAGTCTGCAGCCCAGGGTCAGGTCATTCCCTGAAATCTCAGAGGTGATGAATGAGACTGGGCAGTCAGATGCATTCGAAGGGTCTTGAGAGTGGCAGTGAAAACTCTTGGGTTCTGGGGCCATTTGCTGCCCTTCTGTGTGGGGGAGAAACAGGGTAGCATGGGCTAGTAATGGCCTGCCTTTCACCTTGTGCACCAGAGTTCACCATGGCTTTGACCTTCACCTACACCCTGGTGAACACCTGTCCTTATCACCACAGTTCCCACATAGGCATGGCTGCTCTGCGTGAGCATCCTGACTGGGGTGGTGCAGTGATACCCCTCTCTGTGTCTAGTGTCTCTGGGTCTCCCCAGAAATGCTTTATAGAAGAGGGCAAGCCTGGTGGATATTGTAATCATTTTCCTCCTTCACCTTTTGGATACTGAGGTTTGAAGACCAGGGAGAGGCAGAATGAGCCACCAGAGTAAGCACTTTCCCTGTGAAACTTTACCCGAGCTTTATGAAAGAGAGGTAGCTCTATTAATGGGCATAAATCAGCAAAGGCAGGAGGACTTTGGAAGCACATAGACCTGGGTTCAAATCCAGAGTGTCACTCGAAGTGGTAGCTTTTCTGAAATTCTTCATTTCTCATCTGGAAAATGGGGATAATAATAACATGACTGTGAGGTTATTATGAGCATTGTATGAGTTATTGCATGCAAAGTGCCTGACATGGATTTGGCTCTCAATATATGTTAGTCATTATTTATTTCTTAAAATTTATATTTAGCTCTTATTTCAAAGAGTTAGAGGCAGTGTCTACATAAATCTGTGGGGCAAAGGCAGAGTTTTAAAATGGGCATTTGGAAGAGGGAAAACAAACATGCTCAGGAATGAAGCTTGAATTCTTCAATCAGCCAACACTCCTGACCAAATCATAATTTCCCTTATTTTTAGGAGCTGAGAGGAATTCTCTTCTGCTTGGTACATTGTGGTGGGAAGATTCCCTGCAGAAACCAAGCAGTACCCTTGGCTGCATGAAGATTCAGTGCCCTGTTTATATCAGTTTCCATTTTGACAGTTGTTCTTAAATGGATCAAGGTCGTTTTTACCTGCTTAATGATCTGCTTGCATGAAGACACAAGATGCCAGGAACAATTTGGGAAGACTAAACACCATGCAGAAAAACCATAGCCTTGTCCTCCTCCCTAACTCCCATCTCCCCCATCTCCCAAGTCCTGCTTCTAGGCTATAGAAGTTGCTCTTAAAAATGAGTATATAATCTTCACAATATGCCTGAAACATCACAGATCACCCAGAAAGCCAGTAATTCCTTTGCATATGAGCTTCTTAATTTGTTAGTTGTTGTTCAAAAACTTCAGTTCCTTTCAGTGTAGGAGATATCTTCTCACAGCCAATTTTGAAAGTCCTAAAATCAAGGTAAAAGCAAGAAAATTATGATATGGTAAAGGGACCAAGAACTGGATTTCATTTCTGGCTCTGTCACTAATTAGCCAATTAGCTATCTGATCTTGGGCAGGTGAATCTCCTCATTCCTGCCATCTCAGTTTTTAGATCTATAAAACATGGTGATGGTATCTGCTCTGTCTCATGGCCTAGTTTGGCCATGAGCTGAGATAAAGGATGGGAGGGGAACAAATTGCTCTGCATGTTGTTTGCCACCCTTACCTATGATTCTTCCCTGAAGAAGGTAAACCCAGCTTCAGTTCATATGACCAGTTAGCCTGGGGTTGAGACTCAGCACATTTTCCCCATGTATTAGCAGTAGTCACCAAAAACCCTAACAAAGGTTGACTTACTCAACCCAGTGGCAGTCTGAAGGGCTTGACAAACTGGTGAATGTACCCAAGATGCTGTTCTCCTTAATTCTAGTATGGAGACTCTAGTCTTCCAGGTACTGCAGAATCTTCAGAAGTAGCCCTGTGATGCTCAAAAGAAGCCACAAGGGGCGCCTGGGTGGCTCAGTGGGTTAAGACTCTGCCTTCGGCTCAGGTCATGATCCCAGGGTCCTGAATCGCACTCTCTGCTCAGTAGGTAGCCTGCTTCCGCCTCTCTCTCTGCTTCCCTCTCTGCCTACTTGTGATCTTTCTCTCTTTGCCAAATAAATAAAATCTAAAAAAAAAAAAAAAAAGCCACAAAATGAGGGACTTGTTGATATAGAACAGGGATCAGCAAACTGTAGCCCAGGGACCAAGTCCAGGGCATTGCCTGCTTTTACAAATACCGTTTTATTAGAACACAGACATGCTTGTTCTTCTATGGATCTGTGTCTGTCCACCTCTGGCTGCTTTCAATGTAGAGTTGAGTAGTTGTGACAGAGACTGACCCTCAAAGTCAGCAATATTTACTACTTGGCCCTTCACAGGAAAAGTCTGCTGACCCCTGGTGTAGAATACAGATCAAAGTAGGCTGTCACTCAAGTCCTCTATGAGTGTGTGACTTTCCCAGTTATTTGACTTATTTTACTAATGAATTCCTATTTATATCTCAGAAGAGGTTAATACTGTTTCTGGGCTCAATGGTGAAACAAGTAAAGAATTGTTTTTTTTTATCCTCCTACCCTTTATTGGGAGTTTCCTCCTTGCAAGAGACAGAAGAAAATTGTTCATTTATGCACCGACCACTTAACATATGCTATCACCTTTACTTTTTTTTTAAAGATTTTATGTATTTATTTGATAGACAGAAATCACAAGTAGACAGAGAGGCAGAAAGAGAGAGAGAGAAAGGAAAGCAGGCTCCCTGCTGAGCAGAAAGCCCAACTCGGGACTTGATCCGGGGACCCTGGGATCTTGACCTGAGCGGAAGGCAGAAGCTTTAACCCACTGAGCCACCCAGGCACCCCTATCACGTTTACTTTTTATGCTAACCTAGTGAGTTAAATATTTTACATATGGAGAAGCTGATCTTCAGAGACATTAAGTAACTCAGCCAAGATCACAAAGCTAGTATGGAGTGAAGTCAGGTTTTCTATCCAGGCCTAATTCTGTATATCAAATTCATCCCTTCAGAGGTTGCTGCCTCCATGGCTTCTGGCCCTCCCTCTGATATTTCCCCAGAGGCCAGTTTTAGACACCTCCTATGCCTTATAGGCTTGAACTAAAGCCAATGAATGAATTACTTCTTGCGGTATTCCATAGCCTCAGCTCCAATTGTGGAGTATAAGGCTTTCTAATTTATGGAAGGGAATTTAGACATCAAATTGAAAGAAGAAAAGGATGTTTTTGGGAAGAGGGGATTAGGAATGTGTGGCAACCTTCCCTGAATCCTAAAATCACCTTGAGGGGTGATTGCCTTATCACTTGTGTAAAGAGCAATTTAGAACTGTTGCTAGTTTATGGAAATTGTCCATGTAACTACCCCAGTCCCAAATGAATAGCACAGTTTCACTGCATTAGCAATACTTTATATACCTACATTTCTCTCAGGTGAGGGGTAGAGATCTGTTAAATATGGCCTGGGGGGGCCCAGAATCCAATAGCTCCAACCTCATCCCATAAACATGTGTCAGTCCACCCCACAGTCTCTCTGTAGCAGAGCAAGTGTCCTTGCTGGCTTGCCATCTACGGTCTTGTCATTGGCTCTGTTTTTGAAGGCAGTGGAAAAGTCCTGGATTCTGGAACCAGCCTGGACACAGGGAATGGTCTGCGCTGGCTGAGCTGAGCTTCTGGACAGATGCCAGCCCAGTAGAAGAGGCATCTGATCTGTGATAAGGACGAGGGGCCAAAGGCGGCTGCAGCTGCCCTTGGTCTGGCCCTTTTGCTTAATATATGGTCAGTCTTCTGATGAAAGAGTTGGGGGTTAAAGGTCACCTTTGAGTTGACTGTTAATATACCTGCCCTCCTCTTGTTCCCTGGGGGAGGGATTTTTTTCTGTGAGGTTAATTTGGGGTAAACGCATTTTAGGAAGAAGCAAGAATGGTAAAGACATTTCTTAAAAACTTAACAAAACAAAACAGGGAGAAGGCCAGTGATTAATCTGTTGTACTCTGGGTTGCAGATCTTAGCAGCTCACATGTCTAATTGTGTAAAGGCTCAAACTCCCAAGCTTATAAAGGGATGATAAATAATAAATAGTAATTAAATTAAAGATGTGCACACTGGTCCCTCTGCATTCCAGGAAGTTTGAAAATGGACTCACCCTTCATCATGATGAAGCCCTTCCCTGAGGATGTTCTGGTGGTACTGAGTGGAAGAAGATGTCATAGGAGCTTCCCCACAGACTTCTCAAGCTGTCACAGTTTAGCATCTCCTTTCCGGGCAAAGAGAGGTAGAGAAAGAAAGGGCCCTAGACAAGGGCTGAGGGGACTGTGGCTGCCCTGGCAGTAAGTAGAAGAGGCTGTACAGCATACTGACTGATGTTTGTGAGAGGTGGTTGTAGCTATTGGATCATGGGGCCATATTTATCAGATCTACTCCTCATGGGAGAGAAATGTGGTATATAAATGATTGACAAAGCTGTGAAACCATGTGATTCATTTGGGACTGGGGTGGTCACATGCAAAGTCCACTTAAAAGTCAAGCTGAGGGCACCTGGATGGCTCAGTGGGTTGAGCCTCTGCCTTCGGCTCAGGTCATGATCTCAGGGTCCTGGGATCGAGCCCCGCATTGGGCTCTCTGCTTGGCAGGGAGCCTGCTTCCTCCCTGCTCTCTCTCTCTCTCTTTCTCTCTCTCTCTGACTACTTGTGATCTCTCTCTGTCAAATAAATAAATAAATAATATTAAAAAAAAAAAAAAAAGCCAAGCTGACTCCTTTGGAACAGTAGCTCCACCATGGGGGGCTGCACAGCAGGGACTGAGGGGGCCACTCCTTTAGCCTCAGGTGGAAATCTTGAGCCACCCACTTGTGCACCCAGTGTAACACTTATGCACCCAGTGTAACATCGGGGGGACAGGCCATGGCTCTAGGCATAATCGGCCAAGGCCACTGCAGCTCATTTCTCAGGTTATATGGTTTGAACAAATCTGAAACACTGAGATAATGATTCTTGGAGGAAGGAGGCCCTGCAGCCAGAGATGTGAGGGTCAGTCTTCATACAAGAGAAGGATCAGAAGTGTTGATAGCATCTGGATGGGTGCGGGTGAGGAGGGACAGAGTCATGGGAAAGTCTGTCTCCTGCAGTCACTCGTGGGGCTGAGGGAATTGATGTGTGTGTGGGCTGAGGTGGGAAGGGCTGAGCCTCTGACCTCTGGGTTAAGGAAATGCCGTTTTCTTTCTTTCCTTAAAGAAGAAACACATACACTCACACACACACACGCATACCAAAAAAAATTCCAACAGTTCATGGTCCTGTTTATTCTCAGACGGGGAGTGGATGGCCATTCAGAGGTGTCCGACTGTGCCGTCCAGCCAGACTGACATCTGTGGGAGTTCAGGGTTTTAAATGTTTAGTCTGCATGAGACCCCCAGGTCCCAGTGGGCTCAACTCCTGATAGGCCTGACTTAGTCATCCACCCCCGCCCCCTCCTATGAAATGGAATCATGGGGGTTTGGACAAGGGAAGTTTGATTCCCTCTGAAGTCCAAGGGCAGTGCGGGGGGGGGGGGCAAGGCACAGGGTTGTCATCAAAGTTGTCAAGAACCTAAGCCTGGGGACTTAGTAAAGGCTGTAGGTCAGCATCTGCCCCCCTCTCCCCTTCTCCCTCATAGCAAGCCACCATTTTCTCCTCTGATATAGGGCATGGTCAGGGAGGGGCCTCTCTTTTCGTTTGGCCCTTCGTACTTACTGCTGTCATTGTACTTACACACAGCCCTGCAGTGAGTTGTCAGCATGTCTGCATCCCCCTGCCCCCATGGTTCTGTTCTTTATTTCCATTTAAATCTCCAGCTTTAAACACAGTACCTGGCACAGAGCTTTTGTGCGGTAAAAACTTTTGGAATTGGCCTTGAGCTGAACTCAGCTGGACATGCTTGTCAAAATCCTGAAGATTTTACTGGGCATGGTGATGTGTGGGACACACATAGGGAGAGAGCTTTGCAGGTCTTTGAGCTTGCCAGTTACAGAGTTCCTGGGCCACAGCCATTGAATAGCCAGTGGGTGGGGGTTGCCCTCTGACATCTGTGCTGTGCCGGGGCTAGTTTGGCAATGGAGGAGGGACACCTGGGGTCCATGGGACAAGGAGGGGATGACTCTTGCACCACTATAGCTTTTCTTTTTATTTTTAAAAGATTTTATTTATTTATTTGACAGAGAGAGATCACAAGTAGGCAGAGAGGCAGGTAGAGAGAGAAAGAGGAGGAAGCAGGCTCCCCGCCGAGCAGAGAGCCGGATGCGGGACTCGATCCCAGGACCCTGAGATCATGACCTGAGCTGAAGGCAGCGGCCTAACCCACTGAGCCACCCAGGCGCCCCCACCACAGATTTTCTAACTGGAAGTTCTGCAGGGGCTGAGATAGGGACACCATGGGAGTGAAAGCAGGTTAGATCTAATAATCACCTACTTAGTTCTTGCCTACTCTGTAGTAGCAGCAGGCAAGCCTCAGTTAAATAGGTTTAAAACATATGTTGTTGCTGAAAATATGCTTTTTTAACCAATTTATGTAATACTTTGCCCTCTCATAGCTCCCAAAGTCTCAAGTGTGTGAAGATGCCCAAAGCAGAGCCAAACAAGTTCAGAATGCAAACTGATAAATGTGATTTATACAAATCAATTAGAATATAAGTTGCAGGAAGGAAGGGAGGGAGGGAGGAAGAAAGGAAAAGAAGAAGGAAAGAAGGAAGGAGGGAGGGAACTGTGTATTGAAATTATGTCTGATGTATTTAGCTAAATGCCTAATTTAAAGGTAACCTCTGGGAAAAGTGCTCGCTCGTCCTTCTGGAGTTTCTCTTTGGCAGCTCCTGTTCCCTGTCTATGAAAGCTGTAGGTTTGGAGATTCCACATCATTACATGTCAACATCTCATCTTAGTTTCAGTGATCTTCAGTCTGCTTTGATATTGATCTATGTGTCTCTCCTTCCATCTAACATTTATAGTGGGCCTACTGTGTGCATTGTTAACATTGTGACGTTATGAAGTGATTCTGAAAGTATGGAATGTCCCTACCCTCAGGAACTTACTGTCTAATTCAGGATTTCTTAACCTCTGCACTATCAACCATTTGGGCCACATAATTCTTTGTTGTTGGGGGCTGTCTTGTGCATTGTAGGATGTTTAACAGCATCCCTGGCCTCTGCCCACTATATGCCTATGGCACCCCCTCCCCACTCTGCCTCACCCTCAGTCGTGATCATCACAAATATTTCCAGACATTGCCTGATGCCCCCTGGGTGCAAAATCACTTCCAGTTGACAACTGCTGGTTTAATCAGAGACAGACACTCCTGACATAGAGCAAAGTGTTATGTACTTTAATGGATGCATGTTCAAAGATTATGGGATGAAAAAGGAGGGAACAGGGGATGTCTGTGCTCCACCTTGAATGGTGCAAGAAGGTTCACTAGGCACAGTAGCAGTGAGGAAAGGGCATTGTATGCAGAGGGAACAGTGTGCAAGGTGCAAAGGTATTACAGAGCAAATGGGCTTGGGGAGCAGAAGGAGCTGGATGTGGTTGTTATGTGGGCTGAATGATGGGTGGGAGGCCAGAGAGGAGACTGGTAAAGTAAACCAGGACTAGGTGGAATAGGATCCTGTAGGCAATGATACCATTTCCTGACAGTGGAACCAATAGAAGTCTTCACACGTAGTCAAGCCTGGGATGGGCTGGAGGGCAGCTGGGATACTACTCATGCACTAACCAACCAATCAAACTAAAATCAAATTGGGGTATGTGATTTATACTTAGCCTTCCTCTTTGCTCACCGCCACAATTTTAAAGAGAAATTAGAAGTCAGTTGAACTGAACGTAGTCTGTCTTATTCATCATGTATAAACCAAGGTTTTTTTCCTGGGAGCGTAAGATTCTGAGTTACTGTGGAAAAGATAGTCCCTTTCCATGTTATAGAGTTGTCACTGAGAAGACGCTACATGTCTCTGTCCCCTTGTTGCATCCACGTAGAGACATGATAGTTTCTCTTCAGGGGATGTGGGTGGACGTGAACTGTGCCCCTTCTGGGTCAAGACTCTCCCATGTTCTTTTCCTCTTTCACCGACCATAGGGGAATGAAACTTTAAAGCATGGCAGCGCCAAATGGCAGAAGGAGCCAGGATCTTTGAAAGACTATATGGGAGGGAACTGCTCACAGACCAGAGCACTTTTCCAAGATCTTGTGTGAGCAAGAAACAAACTTCTGTTGTGTGAAGCCACTGCAGCTAGGGTTCATTTATTCCTGCATCTAGCATATCTAATCAAATGCAGAGGCTACATTTGCTTCTCTGGTTCTAAAAGCATAGATGTGCACTCTGTTGCCAGTGCTGAAGACTGGGCTCTGAGGCTGAACAACACATTTCATATGGTGATGGCTCAGGTGATTTTGGGGGTAGATAAGATGTGGGCTTGATCCTCCTTTCCACTTCTTGCGAGAAGAGTCCCAGATGGTGGCTTTCCTCTGGACTTACACCTTTCCCTACCCACCAGCACCTCCTTTCACCCTCCCCTCCACTATTCTCTGTATTCCCTTTCCCCCATTTACTAGCAGACCTCCCCATAAAAGCTGGGAGGATCCAGCCTTTGGTTTTATGCTAAGTCACCAGGCAGAGAGCTCCATGGAGGTCATTGGAAGATATAAATTCCAGTGCTTTTTTTTTGGTGGTCTGGGCCCTAGCACTCCCAGGCCACTTGTGTTATCTGGTCCATTTGGCTGCTTCTAAATAGTAGGTTGCTTCTCATGCTCCTGAAAACAAGGGGGCTGCCTGGGGTGTGTGCGCGCATTTGTGTGTACATGTACCTGCAGGTATATGTACTATAGGCCTGATATTAGACACGGGCAAGTGAGTTGTTGTGTTGGGGATCGGATGACTGGTTATGAGGAGTTGCAAGGTATGCATGGATTCCTTTTACCTTACGGCTCCTGGGGAAAATGACCTCTAGGATATTATATGGAGCTTTGCATATGCACATTAGTGACTGTTGGCAACAAGATGGCATGAAGATTTCTGAACCCCCATTCCCAATGATTCTTTTTACCCAGTCTGCCTTACCTGCTTGTATACTGTTCATTAGAGGAGGAGGGGAAGGAAGAAAGTAGGGGTGGTGGTGAAAAAAAGAAGGGAAACTTGAGTATGCGTTTTTCTTCTCTTTCTCTTTCTCCACCTTCAGCCATCATTAACAGAAAAATATTTTTAAAAGATCCCTTGATGGCATCCCCAAATGCAAAGCCTGACATTTTCTTTGCTGATGGCCTCCTTCATGAAGGTATTTTTTGTCCTCCCAGCATGCCTGCTGGATCCCTGGTTTGCAGCAGTTGCTAAGGTAAATACTCTTTCCATTAAGCGCCACAGCCCAGGAGTGGCCTAAAGCTCAAATAAATGACCAAGGAGCAAGTTAAACATTCCCTGGGGCGATTTTAACCTATGCAATGGCTTTTTGGGAAAATTGCCTATTTTTTCATGTTTTGGCCAGGGGGGTGTCTCTTATTCCCTTTTTTTTCTCCTTTCTTTCTTTTTTCCCCTCAGCTGAGTACACCTTTTCTTTCATTTATTCATGCATTAGATGAAGGGTGGAAGCAGGATTAATAAATCACAGAGGACTACCCTCCCTCCTCCTGCTACCCCCATCTCCCATCTCAGCTCTGTATTTGTAAAGAAAGAGCAGAATACATGCATTATGTTAACTTTGGGGGGACCTGGGGCATGTAGCCAATTTGAAGGGCCCCTGCTTCCCTTTCCTGTGAAAATACCACAGCACAACAGACACTAGAGAATGGTGTCCTTCTGGAAGACTCCTCTGACAGGAGGAGGATTCAAGGATCCTGGTCCTCAGTGACATTTTGAGGTATGTGTACCCAAAGCTTTATAGGATGGTGTGGTTTTGCTTGTTCTCCTTTGCTTCAAGAAGGATGTGTTCATAGGCCTCAGGGGGGGAAATAGTGTCCTGACAGTTGTCATACTTCGTCATTTGATTAAGAGGCCATGGAGACAGCCTTATTTTATTTCAATCTTTTGTGACTGAGAAAGTGTGACTGCCTGGCAGAGAAAGCAGTGTTTGACCGAATGAGGGAAATTAAGAGTGGGCAGTGGCCTCTTGCTGCCTGCCAGCTCCGCCCCCCAAGAATGGTTCACCAGAAATCCACTCTCAATTCTTGCCTGATTACTGCATTTGACCTTCTGCTAGATGATACGTTCCCGTGTGCCAGAATCCTGACTGTTCCACCCATGCTCTTGTTTGTCTGCTACTAATTAATTAATTAATTAATTTTTTTATTGGGGGCGGCACGGGAGAGGCAGAGGGAGAAGGTGAGAGAGAATCTTGTATACTCCACACCCAGCATGAAGCCTGAGGTTGAACTTGATCCCACGACCCTGAGATCATGACCTGAGCTAAAATCAAGAGTCGGATGCTCAGCCAAGCATCCCTATATGTGAGATTCTTAGCAAACCACCTGAAAGCATCTCTTGTGACCACAGAAGTCAGTCTCTGAGGGGATTGAAGACCATGATCATAATTCCCCAGGTTAGTGGTTTTCAAACCATGTTTCTCAGAGCTCCCAGGACAGGGAGGGTCCTAGGCTGTGGTTGGGTAGTTCTATGCAGGCCAGTGTGGTCTTTTTAAAAATGTGAATTGGATCATGTCAGTCTACTCATTGTACTTAGAAGAATACTGCACCCTGAGTTTGGCAGCCAGGCTTTGTGTATGGGGCTTCTCCAACTGCATCTCATGCCCTTTGCCCTGTGTGGGGCTGTGGGATGTTGGCCTCCCCCACAGTAATGGCCTCAGCCAGGAAGGCTCTTGCCCATGTTTCACCTGGCTATCTTCCCTGTATCCTTCGGGTTCCCCTTATATGTACTCTGAAAGGTCCTCCCTAACCCAGAGACTAAGTTAGTGACCCCAAGGTGCACATTTTTTTTTTTTAAGGTTTTATTTATTTGACAGCAAGAGACACAGAGAGAGGGAACAGAAGTAGGGGGAGTGGGAGAGGGAGGAAGGAGCCTGATAGAGGGCTCAATCCCAGAACCCTGGGATCATGACCTGAGCCAAAGGCAGATGCTTAATGACTGAGGCACATAGGTGCCCCTCCACCCCCGAAGGTGCTCATTCCAAGAGCCCTGTGCTTTTTTCCATTGTGTGAGGCCCAACTGAAATTACGTAGGTGTTTGGTGTGATTATTTAGTGTTGTCTTCCGCATTAAACTATAAGAGACACAGGGGTAGGGGTAAGCCTGTTCCATTTGCAGATGTATCTGTAGCCCATGGCATGTAGTAGTAGGTGCTCAATAAATAAATGTTTAGGACACCTGGGTGGCTCAGTTGGCCAAGTGTCCACCTCTTGATTTTGGCTCAGGTCATGGCTCACTCAGGGTTGTGGGATTGAGCCAAGCATGGGGCTACGTAGTCAATGGGAATACTGCTTGAGATTCTTTCTCTCCCTCTACCTCTCCCCCTGTTCTCTTTATCTCTCCCATAAATAAATAATTAAATAGATAAATAAATATTTAAAGGAAGAGGGAATGATTGAGTGGCACTGCTTCTCCCTGTCTTTTCTTTTCTATTCTACAATTTGTCTGTCAGCTGTCTAAGACAGCAGATCAAAATATTTTCACCAGCACTCTTTTTTAAGGGGAGGGCTGAGTGGCCCTTTTATTTATTTATTTTTTAAAGATTTTATTGTCTTTTTAAAAAGATTTTATTTATTTGTCAGAGAGAGAGATAGAGCACAAGCAGGTCGAGCAGCCGGCAGAGGGAAAAGCAGGCTCCTTGCTGACCAAGGAGCCCAAATGTGGGGCTCGATCCCGGGACCCTGGAATCATGACCTGAGCTGAAGGCAGATACTTAACTGACTGAGCCACCCAGGTGTCCTAGGGTGGCCCTTTTAAAGTACCTTGTTTAGGCAGCCCTCAAAGAGTATAGTCTTTATTTCCCTTCCTGGTGTGGGAAATTGGAGCTCCCAAACGGTATGCACAGGGTCTGGATCCTGGAGATCTTGGAAGTGACCTGGATGTCCTGGAGGCTATCCAGGGCCTGGAACCAGATGAAGAGGCCCCACTGCCCTTTGCTGAGTCCTCAACTCCTTGTTCAAGCAACACCTCTGCCAAACCACCTCAGGCTACAGCACTAGACTCTGGAGCAAGACTTGGATGGAGATATTAGAGAATAGTTCTGACACCCACCTCTTTTTTCTTCTGAAAAATCCCAACTTTATGGCCCTTTCAGGAAATACGGGAGGTGAAGGCCCAGAATGTAACTGGGGCAGGAGTAGGGGCGGGGGCAAGATGGAGGAGAATTCTTATGTTTTTCGTTCTTGACTCTAAGTTAGTCTGTTTTTGTACTTGTGTCTTTTAAGCTTTTCCACATGTGCCCCAAGGGCCCATCGGTGAATGTGTTTTATAAACTGGAAAAATGAATAAAAATAAGACCCAGAAGGGAAACACCAGAAGGAGTGTGAAGGGAAAAGTGTTAGTTCCTCTGTACCTCCCAGCTAGGCCTGCCCTGCATTTGTGGGAGTCCCAGGGTCAGGGTTATTTGGCTTTATGGGTAAAATGTGGAGTCTTCGCTTAGAGAAAGCCTCATCAGTTTTGTACTTGGCCTGCTCCGTTCAGCATTAATTAACTTCAGGAAAGTAAAGAGTGATCCTTTTTTTATTTGGCTATCTGGCTCCACAAAGCTCATTGGCTTCCTGTCCCATAGGTGTTGGATTGATGGGACTGCAAATGTGTAAAGTCTTGCGCAGGAAGCCCCCCGGCACCGCCATTCAGAGGCTCTCACCTCCCGCTGGACCCCGAACGCCAGCAACCAGGAGGCCCAGATCCCATCTCTCAGTTTGCACCTTAGGAAATAGTACCTGAAAGAAAACTATTTTCTTCTCCTAACATGCTTCAGCCAAAACAAGAGCCTGAGGAAGGGGCTACCTGGAAAATTAAATTCTCCAAATTGCCTGAAAAATTAATCACGACCAAAGCTCCAAATATTTTAAAAAGCAGTGTATTTAGGAATTTTGAACTTTGAAACTCCGCAGGTTTTTGTTTACCCCACCACAGTCTCTGTCTGTGACCTAAGGCTTTATCCTCTAAACCCGGCTTAAGCAACGTTTATTGGTAAAAACATTCTTGAGAATGTATGCTTACCATATGTTTATTTGTTTATTTATACTTTATGTACACATATATTTTGTACTCACATGTTGCATATATTTAAAAATAAACTCCTGAGGGCACCTGCATGGCTCAGTGGATTAAGCTTCTGCCTTTGGCTTAGGTCATGATATCAGGGTCCTGGGATCGAGCCCCACATCGGGCTCTCTGCTTGGCAGAGAACCTGCTCCCTCCCTCCCCCTGCTTATTTGTGATCTCTGTCAAATAAATAAATAAAATCTTTTTAAAAAAGTTTAAGAAAATATAAGTAAATATTTAAAATAAAAATAAACTCCTAAATAAAATTTTAGGAATTGATATAAATGAAATAAATATTTTAAAATAACAATTTTAATCTCTTAACAACGTGAAAATCTTTTGTACTAAAGTATGTTATCAATAATCGTAATTTTAGTGAGAGTAATAGGATTGGATAGGCACATTATTTTTGAAAATCTTGGTATAAGTTCTGTGATATACTGAATCAAAAGTCTGCTTCTAGATATGGTTTTTCAACACCTGGGATGTGATAGCTAAAAAAGTATAAGATATATAAGCTCAAATGAAAGGTGGGAATTGGAACTCTCATTTCTGAATCCCAGCCTCTGTGGAGGCATAAATTTTAATCTGTCGTAATGTGCTAAAAGCAAACAAAAAAGTGAGGGTGTTGTTATCAACTCCTCCTTGTATGGGATTCCCACCTTTCCCTGATGACACATTTAGTGCCATATTTGACACTGATTCTCTATCCGAAATCTGCAGTCTATCAATATTAGTAAAGCTTACTTTCTTGGTAATTGTGGTAGGCAGAAGTTTCTCCAAAGGTGTCTTTGCTCTAATTCCTGGAAACTGTAAACATGTGACCTTACATGGCAAAGGAGACTTTGCAGATGTGATTAAGGTTAAGAACTTTAAAATGAGAGATTATTCTAGAATATCCAGGTATGCCTAATCTAATACCACGAGACCTTAAAAGCAGGGAACTTTCTCTGGCTGGAGTCACAGCGATGAGACAAAGGGGAGGTCAGAATGATTTGGAGTGTGAGAAAAAATCAGCCCACTGTTGCTAGAGGACTCACCATGGAAACAATGACTAGCAATGCCTCTAGGAGCAAAGACTGGCCCACAACTGATAGCCAACAAGGAGACAGTGACATCAGTCCTATAGCCACAAAGAACTAAATTCTGCCAACCACCTGAATATCTTGGAAGAGGATCCTGCCCCAGGGTCTTCAGTAAGGAATGTGGCCTTGCCCACAGCTTAATTTTGACCTTGTGAGACACTAAACAGATGACCGAATCAAGTCCAACTGGACCGTCAACCTCCAGAATTTGTGAGAGAATACTTTTGTGTTGTTTTAAGCTGCTAAGCTTGTGGCAATTTGTTATGTAATAATAGATAACTAATTCAATTACATGTAGAAGAACTGTAAATAGAAGTTTTAATCTTTTCTTCCCATACCTCAGTGGTTCATCCTGTTCTCCCTTTGGGATGTGGGGACACCATTTTGAAACTATTGTCATCCAGAATTATAGCCCTGACCTGGGAAAAGAGACAGAGATAAGTTTTAGGTTGTATTTCTGGGCCATTCCCAACAAACCTAGAGAGAAGAGGTGTCCTGCCTAAGCACCAAGCAGCATGACAATAAATTATGCATGTAACACCTTTAACAATTGTCACCGCTTCTCCAAATGTCCACCCATCATATCAGTCTATTCTTTCTGTCCTCATGGCAGTGAGAGTAAAGTGGTGATGAGGCCCAGGATCTCAGCTGTCATGATACTCGTGGCTGAAGATTCCATTTTAAATGGAATGCCCTTCTTTCTCATGGCCTGATGTCATCCTTTCAGGTTTTATAGCTGGTTTACTCCTGATGTTCATGTGGCAACCATTTCTGTGAGCACAGAAGATGTGATGATGAAACAAGTTTGCAGAACTCTTTCCTACTTAAAGTGACTCAATGTAGACTCTTTCTTAATATTTACAACAGTGGGTGAGCAAGAAGGATCATCAGATAAATGAAAGCTCAGAGAGGTTGAGTGACCTGCCCAAGTTAACAAGGCCAATAAGGCACAGAGTCAACATCCTTGGGGAACCTGTCTCCCACAGGGGTCTGGAAGGAGGGAGAGGCAGCAAGGGGCAGGGCTTACATCACCAGAATAGTGGGGGAAGAGAGAGCATTTGACACATGGGGCAATGAACATCCCTCACCTAGGACTGACTATGTGGCTGTGTTCTGGTGAGTGGAAGATGCTGCACCACCAGGCCTCACTCAACCCAAATGTGTCTTGCTCATTTTTACTATCTTAAACCCGCTTATTCCAGTCTGTTTGTTTGGGATCCCCTTCTGCTTTCTCTCAGCTTCTCAATCCTTCAGAATGCCACCTTGAAATGCTTCTCCTAGGCTTTCCCTAAACTTTCTTTATTCCGTTGAATTACCATTTTGTTAATTGTTCAAAAGATTCTGGCACTGACCGGGGGTGCCTGGGTGGCTCAGTGGGTTAAAGCCTCTGCCTTCAGCTCAGGTCATGATCCCAGGGTCCTGGGATCAAGCCCCACATCACGCTCTCTGCTCGGCGGGGAGCCTGCTTCCTCCTTTCTCTCTGCCTGCTTCTCTGCCTGCCTGTGATCTCCTTCTGTCAAATAAATAAAAAATAAATCCTTAAAAAAAAAAAAGATTCTGGCACTGACCAAGTGCTCCTTTGTACTACTATTAAAAAAAATAGCAGTTGTCTGGCTGTCTTGACCTCTGAGGTGGACTTTCTATGTCATGCTTTAGACCTTTTCATGGCCCTACTGTACCTGTCACAGTGGCACATGCAAAAGGGGCTTAATAAATATGGATATGTTGAATGAATGAATGAAGAAGTGCTATTAAATTTCTTTTTCACTTTCTCTGATTTCATTTCTTAACCATGGTTTCCCCCTTTAAAAACAACAATCGTCTGACTTATGTATAGGTTTAAGTGGGGGATGTAAGACTCTGCAGCCTGAGCTGGATGAATAATAGCGTACCCATTTCTGCCTGAATCACAGGTGCTAAATCATTTGAAAGGCACTACATGAGAAGGCCAAGCTGGCTTGCAGTAGGCTCAGCCTTAGAAAGAGCCACAACACGAACATACCAGTTTCCATGTTGTGTCTGATTTCAGGCAGCAGCTTTGTCCATCCTCCCCTCACCCACAGCCAGAACCAGACTGTGAAATGTGCTACTCAAAGACTGGCTCTCGAATAGAGCTACACTATGACCCAGCAATTGCTCTACTAGGTATTTACCCAGTGGGTTAAAAAATACTGATTGGAAGGGGCACATGCACAGTAATATTTATAGCAGCTTTATCAAAAATAGCCAATTATGGAAAAAGCCCAAATGTGCATCAACTGATGAATAGGTAAAGAAGATGCGGCATGGATATGCAATGGAATATTACTCAGCCATAAAAAAGAATGAAATCTTTCCATTTGCAATGATGTGGATGGAGCAGAAGTGTATTATGCTAAGTGAAATAAGTCAGAGAAAGAGAAATACCATGTGATTTCACTCATGTGGAATTTAAGAAACAAAAGATGAATGTATAGGGGAAGGGGAAAAAAAAGAGAGGGAGGCAAACCATAAGAGATTCTTCACTATAGAGAATAAACTGAGGACTGTTGGAGGGGAAGTGGATAGGGGATGGGCTAAATGGGTGATGGGCATTAAGAAGGGCACTTGTGATGAACACTGGGTATTATATATAAGTGATGAGTCACTAAATTCTACTCCTGAAACCAATATTACACTGTATTTTTTTTTAAAGATTTTATTTATTTATTTGACAGATTACAAGTAGGCAGAGAGGCAGTCAGAGATAGGAGGAAGCAGGCTCCCTGCTGAGCAGAGAGCCCGATGTGGGGCTCGATCCCAGGACCCTGGGATCATGACCTGAGCTGAAGGCAAAGGCTTTAACCCACTTAGCCACCCAGGTGCCCCAATTACACTGTATGTTAACTAACTAGAATCAAATAAAAACTTTGGGGAAATACAAAAAAGCCTAGCTTTCAAGCTTGGCTCCCAGCAGAACTCTCTCTCTAAAGGTCCAATCTAGCAGCATGATGGCAGCATTGACCACTCGAGACCTGCACACACAGGCTACATCTGAAGACTCATTTTGGGCAATGAGGCTGCCAGTGTTGCATCAGGCCCCTGAATGACCTGACCTTACCTCTGGCTTGGTTCTGTCAACTCCCAGGGTCCCACCAAACAGGCTGAGTTACCACCCCTTCCAGGTAGCTCTTCCCTTCTCATTTGGATTGGTCCTTCTTGGACTCCCAGTTGCCCGGCAAGCCAAGCCACATACCTCTGCCTGGCATTCAAAGCCCACCAAAATGACTGCAAATTTTCTCTCTCTCCTTTATCATACAGCTCCTGAGCTCCAGCCAGTCTGCTCTCCTGGATTTCCTGTGCACGCCATGCCACACCTGACCCTGAACCTATGTCATCACCTTCACACAAGCATCCATTTTCCCTGCATACCTTCTAACTTTAAACCCCACATTGCTGAGTACCCTGACCTAGCTGACAGATTCACTTCTTGGTTGCCTGTGTGTCCCATTATCTGTCCCACATATTTTGCCCATAAGAGTCTTTGAATTAAATTTAAAAGTATATATTTAAAATATTTTTTAGGGACTCCTGGGTTGCTCAGTCCATTAAGCCACTGCCTTCAGCTCAGGTCATGATCCTAGGGCCCTGGGATCTTGAGTCTTGCATTGGGTTCCTTGCTTGGCAGGGAGCCTGCTTCTCTCTCCACCTCTGCCTGCCACTCTGCTAGCTTTTGTGTGCTCTCTCACTCTCTCTGACAAATAAATAAATAGAATCTTTGAGAAGAAAAATAAATAAGTAAAACATTTTAAAAAAACACTTAAAATTATTAATAAATCCTCTTCCTGCTTCTTAAGGGGGATACAGAGGAATCCTCTGTAGTCAGAGGAAAATGGGCCACCAGGGATTGGACACTCAGTAGGTATCAGGCCTGGTGCTGAGTTCTTTACGACTCTGGCATTGTATGATGAAAAAACACCCCATGACTGGGCGATTCTACTTGCAGGAGCAATCCTAGGGAAGGAACTCTCGTTCACGTGCACAAGGAGATATATGTGGGGGTGCTTTCTCCTGCTTTGTAACTGTAAAACAACAGAACAATCAGAATGTCTGTTGTGGTAAATTGATCTAGTGAAATCTTACACAGCAGTTAAAATGAATAAAGGTATAGGTAACAACTCAGACAAATAGCAAACATAATGTTAAAAAAGTCATTAGTTGTAGATGCAAATGTACTATAGAGTACCATTTATATGAAATTTTGAGACACACCACACAGTAGTCTATATGGATATGCAGATTTGAAACTGCAGCATTAAAATATGTGTGGGAATGATATATGCCAGGGATTGATTGGCAAACTACACCCATGGGCCCAGTCCAGCCTGCCACCTTCTTTTGTATGGCCTGTGAACTAAGAAGGGTTTTTACAGTTTTAAATCGTTGATAAGAGTTATATGTCAATTGTGTCTTAATAAAGCTGGGAAAAAGATATAAGAAGTAGTTGATAAGAAAAAATCAAAAGAACAATATTTCATGACACCTGAGAATTATATGAAATTCAAGTTTCAGTATCTATAAATAAAACTGATTGGAACACCACACACTCATTCTTTTATGCATTATCTGTGGCTACCTTGGCGCTTCAAAAGTGTGGTTGAATACTTATGGCAGGGACCCTAGAGCCCACAAAGTTGAAAATATGTAGTATCTGGCCCTTTATGGGAAAACTTGACCAACTTTTGTTCTATATTAGATTCAGGGGACTGCTTACCTTTGGGAAGAGGAAAGGAAGAATGGATGGACTGGGGTACAAGTGGGGTGTCAATGATTACATTTTATTTTTTAAACTGATGGGTTATATATTATTACTTATAATTTCAATTTTGAAAATATTTCATTATCTTAAAAGAGCTAAAGTATTCTCCCCCCCCCCACTGCTGCCAAATAAAATTCCCTTGAATAAGTATTTTTATTGTTCCTCATTCACAGATGAGGAAGCAAGGCTTGGAGCTGGCACTGACCGTAAACACTGGAAGAGGAGTAAACTCAGGACTATCTGTCCAGGAGCCTCAAAGCCACTGATCTGTGCTGCCTGCTGGGCCTGCAGGCTGGCTGGGAGGAGAGACTTCATGCAGGGCTGCTGTGGAGTGAACTTTTGCCTTCAGGGGACAGTTGTTTCATGCAACACACATTATTGGTATCTTCTGTGGGTGAAATGGGTGAGATGGACAGGTCACCATCCGGGTTGTCAGCGGTGACCAATTGCGTAGATGGTCGTAACACCCTCCTGGGCTTTCCCAGAGCTTTCTGTTTCTCCAGGTGATTCCTATAGGTTCACTCAGGAACCCTGGGAGGAAACAAGGCAGTTGTTATTGCCGCATTGTAGAGATAGTTAGATAGAGATTCTGAGTGCCTGGTCAGTTCTTTTTTTTTTTTTTTTTTTAAATATTTATTTATTTATTTGACAGACAGAGATCACAAGTAGGCAGGGAGACAGGCAGAGAGAGAGGCAGAGAGAGAGGAGGAAGCAGGCTCCCCGCTGAGCAGAGAGCCCAGGACCCTGGGATCACGACCCGAGCCGAAGGCAGAGGCTTTAACCCACTGAGCCACCCAGGTGCCCCTGCCTGGTCAGTTCTTTAATATCCCCAAGGGCTCCGTCAGGGAAGCCTGACTTCCAGCTCCTGTGGTCACCCAGCTGAGTGACCTTGGACAGGTCCCACATTCCCTCCAAGTCTCAGGAGCCACATCTGTAAGACAGAGACAATTCATTCCTACTGCATGGGCCTGTTGTGAGGCTTAAATGAAATCGTGCATGTCAAGTGCTCAGTGCTGTTTCTGGAATGTGAGAGTCCCTACATGCCACCTGTCGCATTGCTGTTGTTTTATTATTACTCAGAGACCAGCCTTCCTCCCCACAGAGCCATTTATCTTTGTCAACTTGATCGAGCTAGGGATGATTCATCCTGGACATCACTCTGGTGGTCGTTTATACTACGTGATTCCCAGTGTAACTATAAGGAAACTGAGTCTCAGAGAGCAACTGCAGTGTCTTTGCTTTGTGTGTGGGAATGAGTGCCCTGTGTTCCGGGTACTGGGACCTACCTGCTTCTCCTGTGTGAGCATCAGAATCCCAGAGTGTCCCAACAGGGCAGTACAGCCATTACAAAACAGTTACAGGATGTTTATCGAAGCAGGACATGGTTTCCTTTCACGTGGTACACAATTTGTGGCAGTTATTCCTCTTTGAAGGAGGGTTATTTTTTCCCCCCCAGTGAGGAACTTACAGCAAAGATGGGCAGAGAGAGGCACTGGAGTGAAGGGTTAATGGTGGGTGTGGGGGAAGTGGGATGGGACTGGTGCGGTTTCAAGACCAACAGGCCAGAACAAGGGGGTGACAAAGAGACACAGGAGAGAGACGGAGGGATGAAGTACTTGCTCTGCTCCACTGGTCTTAGAGTTTGTGTTGTTTGGTAGTCAGTGGTCAGATGGAGCAAGGAGCTTGGTATTTAAAAGCAGTGACTGCAGGATCTTCAAAAGGGCTTGACCTAAGGCAAATGCCTTGGCTGGGATTTGCAGGCAGGCCTCTTTAGGTTGCAAGTGACAGAAACTCAGCTCAGACTAGTAACAAACCAAAAAAGGGAATTACTGGCTCTTATAACTAGGAAAGGCAGAGAGGAATGGGGATGCAGGTGTGGCTGGATCTGGGAGCTTCACTGGGTTGTGAGTTCTGTTTTGCTGTCCCTCAAGATAGTTCCTTAAGGCAGGCAGCCCTCAAACTCACAAGCAGCAGCTGACATGGGAAGATTCTGTCTTTCTAAATGATGCTAGCAGACTCTAAGAGAGGGTCTGACTGACCTGGCCTGGGTCACTGGCCCCTTTCCCTGTTAGGAAAGGAACTCTTTACTCTATAGTATAGGGCAGTATGAACTTCATATTCTTTTCTGCCACCATGCCATGAAAAAGAGGATGATTTTGGTGGTGAGCACATTCCTTCTTAATTTGCCTCAGCATCCTCTATACAAACTAGAAAACACAAATGGGCACATACTTTTTAGCTGTTTTTAAAGGGAGAAATGGATAGAATTTGTAAAACTGGAATCTTAGAACTACTTATAGAACTACTGTGTCCTGTGTGAGGTGTACTTGGGCTACCTCACAGTTACTCCCTGAGGCCTCCTTGCTCTGCACCCTTCTTTTGGCCCAAGTTGGGGATGAGTTCTATCTTGTAAATGTAGACAAAGTCTGACCTCCCACCCCCAGTACATCACAGCTGTGCCCCCAGGGACCTAGAAAATGTGTGGCTTTCCCTAGAGCCCCAACCCGAGGTCCCTGGAGACAGACTGGCTCTCTGGACCCTGGGAAGGGATCCAACTTCACTTTGTGGTGTGGATGTGTTGCCCAGGGAAAAAGCTCTGTTCCTCCTGTAGTAAATCCTGTCTCTTCCTTCCTTCTCCTTCGATAGGGGATAGAGCTGGTCCTTTGCTTGAACATGAAAGATACTAAATATGGCTTCAATAATTAGCTTTTGGAGGTTTTAGTTATGGAGCAGAGTCTATACTCGTGGCTCGAGTCTGCTGACTGCCCCATTTTGGAGGTTGCAGGATCAATAGGTAAGTCCATTCATTTTCCGGAACAGTGTCTTGTAGAATCCTTACCAGTTTTGCTTTAAGACTGCTGGAAAGTTCATTCGTGTCCTTCCTTTGCTCTTGGCTGGAAGGTTTCCCTCCCCACAACTGGTATGTCCACCTGGAGCCATGTTGGAGTAAGTTAGAAGTATTTTCCTTTTATAGGGAAGCCTTGAGTCTCATTTTGAGTGATGGCTAACACAGCTCTTTTCTTTCCTAAAAAGCTGTTTGTGGAGTCCCAACTCCTCACATGGTGGCTGAGAGAACTCTTCATTCTCAGCCTTCCCATCCTTTCTTCTCCTCCCTCCTTTCCTCTTCTCCCTCTTGCCTATGCAAATCCTTTCCATTCTTTATGGCTTTATTTAAGATCTTTATAATCTAAATTTCAAAATCATTTCTGATCTGTGCAGGCCTCTTATTTTCCAGTGTCATTCTCTATTTATGTGGGTCCCCTGTGTGTTTTTACTCCTGTGCTAAGCTACGGGATGGAAGGGCTCATGGCTTCTCCTTTCCCCATCTTCCCACCTCCTGAACTCACCTTAATATTGGGCACTAGTAGGAGCTGAGGAAGTACCTGTTGAGATATTTGAAAAAATGCAATAGAACTCTTCAAATGGAATCTTAAGTGGAAACTGAAATGTGTAAAAAAAAAAACCACACACACACACACACACACACACACACAAAAAAAACAAAACACAAGTGGAAGTATTCTGATGGAATGAGAAGCCTGGAGTTCCACCTGCTTGACCCTCTCCCTTTCCTGGTACTGGCTCCTCCCATGACCCCTCCCCACTCCTGCTGCTGAGCAGTTTCTATGAAAGTCTTGAGGACTGGCCCGAAGCCATGCTCCCTACATATCTATTGATTTGCTTGATTGGTGTTGATATTCATGGCACATAGCTTCTGTGGCTTGACTCGCTGGCACGAATTCTCACTGTCTGTGCTGAGCGCTTTAGCTTTTATTTCCTCCTTTAAGGCTCAGAAGGGTGCACGAGGGCCTTTTAACCTCCTTTAGAGGAACTGGTGTTTTCTGTTGTCCCCACAAGCCACATTTTTGGGACTTTTGTGTCTCTATCAGCTAGATGTTTCCAGTTTATGGAACTTTGACCTCACTTTAGATGATGGAGGACTATTACAAGGATGTACAGGTAGCAGACACACAGGGAGGTGAGGAAGAACAGAAATCTGAGCAGTCAGAGAGCAGCCTTCACCGAAGACCAGGACATTATCGTGTCCATGTGGGACTGTAATGAATCTAATGAATGAAATCTCATGTTCCATGATCACACTGCCCAGTTCAAATTCCAACTCTGCTAATTTAATAGCTGCGCTGATTCCTTAACTTCACTTTCCCTATCTACAGAAGGAGGATAATAATGGTACTGACTGCATAGACAGGTTCCTTGTGAAGATTCACTGGTACCACATGTATAATGGCCTAACACTGCCAGGCACAAAGTTGTGCCAGCAAGTATGGTTGCTGTTGATAGTGGCTCTGTGGAACCCTGTTTTTATCAATACTTGTTATTAATAGGGGTTCTGCCCCCTGAGGTAGGTATCCTTATTGTGTTGGGTAGTTGGAGCGATTCAGTTACTTTTTCTCTTCTCCTGTTCTGTTTTTTCTTCTACCATTACTTGCAGAAGATGGTTTCTCATGTCTCACAGCCACATGTCCAAGAGAAGATCTGTTGACTCTGCCAGACATTATCAGTATTAGTCCTGCTGGGCACAGTTTTCATACTAGGCCACTTCACTGGCCCTCCTGGCAGTCTATCAATGAATACCTTGTTTAGTCAGTAATGGCCAAGACAACCTATGACTGGGAACCCCCTCAGGCTGTGGGCAAGAAGACACCCTGCAAAGCCTGTCCAACATGACACTCAGGAGGACCCAATTGCCCATCAAGAGACCTACCTGGGTTATATGAAGGCACTTGTGTTCTGCTGGTGAGGACCCTATTTCCATCTCCATAATAAGCATCCCTCCTTGCCTCTACTGGGCTTTCATTTTTACTTTTCCTCTCACATGTTCTCAGCCTGGAATGAAAATAAAATCTACATTAGAAGCTAGAAATGTTGAGTCCCAAAGCAAATTCTTCAGAGAGGGTCCCCTTATAGCAATGTCTCTGGACTAAGACAGATGAAGATGGAAGGGTGTCTTTAGCACATTTCCTGCTAAATGGGTGCCCCCATCTTAACTGAATGTCTTTCCCCTAGATGGTCCCTCAGTCACTGAAATGGAAATTGTAGGTAAAAGGGGTGCTTGGCATAGCTTTGAAAATCTGCTAGCTCTCTGGAAACATCCCCAGTGAATGAATAGGGAGTTTTGTAGACTGACTTCTTGGAAACCCTTTTGGGGGTTGCCTCTAGGTAATATGCTCTTAGGTTTTTGGTAGATTTTAGTTGAAGCTTCAAAATCTCCTTTCTTTTATTTGTTCAGCAAAGTCCCAGCCCACTGACCTTTGGGTCCCAGTGCTGAGCCCAGCTCTGGATTTATCTACCCCACTGGGGCCAAATGCCTGACTTGTTAGCCATGCTGAATGGTTTTATTTATTTTCCTTGTGCATTTTTATCATTTTTGTTCATGTGTCTGGAGGCTTTCCTTAGAAAATGATGGATGCGTTTTCATAAATCAAAAAATAAATGAGAAAGAATATAAAGGCAAGAAATAGACCCAAGCCTGGAATTTGCCTCTCTAGGTCGGAAGGACCTGCTATAATTTCCCAGTGAGCATGCACTTTTTGATTTTACAGGGTTAGATCCTGACTTATTTCAGAGTCTAGTTTTCAAGAGTATTTCCTAATAAGAATCCCTTTAATAATGATATGATAATTCCAACTGTGCCTAGTACAATGCTAAGTGCTTTGCATACATGATTACATTTAACTTTCAAAACTACCCAGGGAGCTAGATTCTATTATCCCCATTATACATATGAGTAAAGAGAGGTTCACGTGGTTTTGTTATTTAACCAAGATCCTGTGGTTGTTAAGGTGTAGGATTAAAACACAGGTTTCTCATGCACTTAAGTGCTACACTGAACTCCTTTTTAGTGCCTGCTGAATATACTGAAGGATTCTGGCACCAGCAGAAATTCCCCCCTCTTCCTCTGAGAGAGAACCAAGTTCCCTTCTTCCCATTAGGACCTGTGGGAGGCCAGACACAAGCTAGAATGCAACTGGTTAGAGTCGACCTGCTTACTCTATTAGTTACAAGTCCTTTGGTTTTTAAGTCACAGAGTTACCATTGGGACCAGTTTAAGAAGAAGGGAGGTATGGCACGTTGATGCATTCACACGACCAAGCAGAAAATGGTTTTTCTTCCTCTTGGGGAAGGATCCTGATTTCCCTGCTTAGTCCCATGCCAGTCATTGAATCAGTCAGACAGATGGGGAAACTGATTGGCTCAGTCCTGGTCATGAGCCTGTTTCTCAGCCAGAGGACGAATAATTATGGTGAGCTGCTGGAACCCAGTCTGGTTGGAGGAGGTTGACAATAAAGGGGATTTCACTTCCTGCAGATAATCAGGTAAGTGTCCAGAACATTTTCTATTGCTTTTCTTCTATTCTTTGTCTGGGCTACAATATGTCCAGCCCAAGTAAAGTTGTGACATAAATCTCTGATGAATTTTTTTTTTTAACAATCCCATTTCTTGTTTCCCTACCCAGAATGATCCTGAGTGCCCCATCCCACTGGGCTGTGTTTTGCAGTAGGTGTCCATATTCTGTCTCAAGCTTTGATCAGGTCAGATCCTGTCCTTTGCTCAGCCTTGGGGTCATTAGAAACTATGCAGGATTGGAGAGGGAATTAAGCCCAGAACGTTCCTAACTCTATGGCCAGGATTGGAATTTTCCATTCAGCAGAGCTTTACCTCTGTGAACATCTGATAGAACATGAATTCTATCATGATTCTATGGTTTGTTTGTTTGTTTGTTTTAGAGTTGGGAGGGAGGGGGTAGTGGGAGAGGGAGAGAGAGAATCTTAAGCAGTCTCCATACTCAGCATGGAGCCAGATGCAGGGTTTGATCTCATAACCCTGAGACCATGACCTGAGTTGAAATCAAAAGTCAGATGCTTAACTGACTGAGCCACCTAGGAGCCCTATGGTTCCATGTTATTTTTTCAATGTTTGAAGAGCAACAACATCTGTAGTTTTGCAAAAGTTCTTTCACAATTTTACGAGTGTGTGTAAAAGGCTAATTAGCACCGTCACTGACCATTTCTTCAGGTACCTGCCCCAGGAGCATATCACCCCTTATGAACCCCAGACAAAATGAGACAAGGCAGACAACCACCTTGACAGGACTTGGCATAAGGAATTTCAGAACCCGGCCCTCGAGTTTTGGTGAGGAAGCCTATTCTTTTGTGATGGGCAAGGATGACGTTTTTGGGGACTTTCTAAGCAAAATACATATATATTTTTAAGATTTTATTTATTTATTTGACAGACAGAGATCACAAGTAGGCAGAGAGGCAGGCAGAGAGAGAGGAAGACAGAGAGAGAGGAGGAAGCAGGCTCCCTGAGAAGTGGAGAGCCCGGGGCTCAATCCAAGGACTCTGGGATCATGACCTGAGCTGAAGGCAGAGGCTTTAACCCACTCAGCCATTCAGGTGCCCCAAAATACATATTTTTTTTAAGCAAAATATTTTCTTTATTAACATATAATGTATTATTTGTTTCAGAGGTATCGGTCTGTGATTCATCTGTCTTACACAATTCACAGCGCTCATCATAGCAACATACCCTCCCCAAAGTCAATTACCAGTCACCCCATGCCTCCCACCGCCCTCCACTCCAGCAACCCTCAGTTTGTTTCCTGAGATTAAGAGTCTCATGGTTTGTCTCCCTCTTCGGTTTCGTCTTGTTTGATTTTTTCCTCTCTTCCCCTGTGATCCTCTGCCTTGTTTCTCAAATTCCACATATCGTGAGATCATATGATAATTTTTTTCTGATTCACTTATTACATTAAGTAAAATATTTTTAAAAGCAACTTAAAAGAGAAAACCAAGAAACTTCCAGTAGCCATCGTGAACCTTTATGGTAAGTGATTCTTGCACTGTTTCTTGCCCAGTGACACTGTCACACAATGATATATCAGCTGCTCTGCTCCGCCCAAGAAGCAGTTTAGAGCTTTGGCCAGATCCCCTCTTATATTGTTCCAATTTGTTTTTCATGGTTGATCTTATCTCTCCAAAGGTGTCATAAGCTCTCTGAGAATACAAAGTCTATCTACTGTTTCACTGACCAGGCACAGGGTTGTTCTTGATAAGTCTTCCTTGCCAGAGGATTTGTAATTGGGTTTGCATTGGGGTGAGGATGGTAGTATGTATTAGTTTACTAGGGCTGCCATAACAAGTACCACAGACTAGGTGGCTCAAAGAACAGAAATTTATTTTCTCATAGTTCTGGAGGCTGGAAGTCCAATATTAAGGTGCTATCAGAATTGACTTCTGCTGAGGTCTCTCTTTTTGTCTTGCAGGTAGCCACCTTCTCATGGTGTCCTCACATGGCCTCTTCTCTAAACGTGCATGGAAAGAGGTCTCTGGTGTCTCTTGCTTGTCTCATATGGACATCAGTCTTATCAGATTAGGGCCCCCACCATTAGGACCAAATTTAACCTTAGTTACCTTCCTAAAGGGCCTGTCTGCAAATACGGTCTGGAGGCTAGCATTTCCACATGACAATTCAGTCCAAAACAGGGTGGCAACTGCCGGCAAGTGCTCTGAGATTCCTGTAGCACTTATCTGCTGGGAGATATTTAAATCATATACATAGAGATTTTAATTTGAGGAGGGTGGGGTGCTGTTTCCTAACTGTGCAAATTTCCAACTACTCTTCCCCTGCCATTGCCAGGTCAGTGCAAGCTCTGAACTGTGTGTTGGAAATGTGACTGCTCTCCAGCACAGTCATGTATTTACATGGGACAGAGCTGAGGTCAAACAGTCCTGGCAGTTATTCAAAGCCTTCCTACCAATAACCTCCTTAAGTTAAAAGCCACTCATGCGCTTGACCTGTTGTTCTGGCTTCTCTAAAGCCACATTCCATCCCTTCGAAATGTTTCTGTATGAGATGTAGGTGTGTGCCATGTGAGAGAGGGTGTGTGGGGAGAGCCAAGTGAGTTAGAAGGGAAGAAGGGGGATCTCTCCCCCTGCATTTCTACATTCTGCTTTCTTCTGATGAGTCTAAATGGGTTTACGGGATTTGATGTGGCCACACGAAAACATGCCTCAGAGAAAGCTAAATGTCAGTGTTTTGAGGCCTTTCCGTTGGGGAGGGTGGGAACACCGTGGTCACTGTGTGTTCTCCTTAGACCAGGCAGGGGAAAGGGAAGTATGTGTAAGTCTCTGATAATTCTCTTCTCTTTCTTCCCCTCGTTTTTGTTCTTCAATAAATCACTCAGGACAATCTGCTTCTCTTTAGTGGTGTGTTTCCTAGGGTTCAGCCTTTGTTTGAAATTCTAGAACAACAGAGTTGCAGTAAATATGGTCAACCTACGTGTAATTATGCTGGTATGTCAACTTTGCCCCTCAGAGTTGGGTCTACTCTGGTTAACCAGAGGCCCCCCTGACTCAGAAACGAGACCTCCTGCAGAACCCTGTGGAGGGCCGACCCTGAGCCCTGCATCGGAAGGCGGTAAGGGAGCCCATAATTACCCTCATTGTTTAGGTCGGAGCACAGGAGAGTTTACATTAAAGACCTCAGCTGGCACACACAGCATGCCTATGGAAAAAATGAACCAGTCTCCTCCTCTTGCTCCTCCATCCCAGCATTGCCTGTCCAAGGGCTTTGGGTTTCACAGACGCCTTCCGTGACTCCACTTTCTGACCACTCCTGATTAGAAGCTTGGATTCCCCCAGTTCCAAGAGGCATCTCAGCCTCGAGGTCTGGAAATGGAGCCATGAGCTGCCTTTGGGAATCACAGAAGGTTTGGGGAAGGACTAGGAGGTGGTCTCAGCTGTATCTCAAACCTTAAGGTTCACAAGAATCACCTGGTGATCCTGTGAAGCCGCAGAGCCAAAGGCAGCAGTCCTGGGTGGGGCTGGAAAATCTGCATTTCTAAAAAGCTGGGCGGGGTGGGGGTGGGGGAAATTGCTGGGAGGGAGAATACCCTGCAGCTAGTTGTTGGACTACTCAGAGTAACCAGATTCTAAGCTAAGCCTTTCATTTTAAGAAGAGTAAAAGAGAGGCCGAGAAACCTGAAAGAGCTTGTGAGGCTGAGTAGAGACCTGAAACTTTTTCTCATCGGTGGCGTGGTCATGCTCCTGTGCTGGTGCTGCTGGCAGGGATGGGATGGGTTTTAGCAGAGGATGTCCTTCTGTGACCACACCTGGGATCCGAAAGCATGGGCCTCTTTCCCCAATGCTCTGGGGGTAAAAGTGGATCCCCAGAGCACTTACACAAGCCTGCAGGCCTCAACAGCTGGGCATCTAGATGGAAGTGGATCCCTGTGTATTCCTACTTGGTCTTTCAAGGGGTTTGGGAAAGTGAGGGTACTTCAGGCATGCTGTCTGTTGAGAGGTTTGTGCATTCCCTAACCCCGGGAATTTCCCCACTCTGGGAAATGTTAGGTAGGGCGAATATGTTTTGGAGGGGAGTATACATGGCATCATGGTAGAGGGGAATGAGTGTTTTTAGTAGAAATTGGAGGACATTAGGCTTGATTTCTGTCCACACCTTGATGAGACCTTAGGGAAGAGAGTAAAATGCTCTAGACCCCATCAGTAAAATAGGTGACTTGTGTTACCTACCTGAACCCAGGATCTAGGCTGTATGCTCTTTTGAAGTTTATTTTGACCTTAAATTGAAATTGTAGATTTTTTCATTCTATCTATCTATCTATCTATCTATCTTTTTCTACCTTTATCTTTGTTAAGATACTTTGGTATGGCTGTGTACTGAAGAATTAAGCTTACCTTACCTTACCTTTCCGAACCTTAGCAACTGGGAGGTAATCTCTAGGTCCCTGAGATGTCCTGACTGATAGGAATGTCTTTGTCTGGGGGCTTTGCAACTGGACAGTATAACAGTGTTGATTTATGGTGGGTCTCTAGGACATGCTCTATCAATTCTAACTTCCAGAGAATGTAGAAACTCAAGGTATTGGTCTGAAGCTCTAGGGAGGGTTGGAGATTGAAGTTCAACTGTGTGGGCAGTGTGTGACTGGGCCTCAATAAAAGCTGTGGTCACCAAAGGCTTGAGTGAGCTTCCTAACTGGCAGTACTTTGCATGTATTATCACACATTGTGGCTGGGAGGAGTAACACCATCTGTGACTCCAAGGGGACAAGAAAGCTGCAAGCTTTGCATCTAGACCCCTATGCCCTATGCATCTTTTCCCTTGACTGATTTAAATTTGTATCCTTTCACTATAATAAAACTGTCATTGTTAAGTATAGCACTTTTCTGAGCTTTCAGTCATTCTAGTAAATTATTGAATCTGAAGGTGTTTAAGGGGGCCCCCAAATTTGTAGCCAGCCAGTCTGAAGTGAGGGTGGCGCTTGAACTTGCAGCTAGTATCTGAGGTGAGGGCAGTCTTGTGGGGACTCTGTCTTACAACAGCAATGTGTCTATTTAGCAAATATTTGGGGAAAAACAAAGAAATAAATAAACTCCTTTTTTTTTTTTTAAAGATTTTATTTATTTATTTGACAGACAGAGATCACAAGTAGGCAGAGAGGCAGGCAGGCAGAGAGAAGGAAGCAGGCTCCCTGCTGAGCAGAGAGCCCAATGTGGGGCTCAATCCCGGGACCCTGGGATCATGACCTGAGCCAAAGGCAGAGGCTTTAACCCGCTGAGCCACCCAGGCACCCCTAAATCAACTCCTTTAGGCAAAGCCTGCTTGGTTGTAAAGCAGATCAAGGAGTCTAAGCTATTCGCAAAAAGCCTGGGCTTTGGAGAAAGACAGATGGAGCTGGGCATCCCTATTTATTCATTGATTTGGGCATGTTACTCTATGTCTCTGAGCCTCAATTTCCCCATCTATAAAATATTGAAAAATATTGAAAACATGTTGAGAAGGTGAAGCATATATATAAAACACAGAACATAAAGGAAGTGCTAATACATATCTTTTGTGATAGTTATTGCTATTATTATTTCTGGCTTTATTCGTTATATGATTTATGTGTTTACTTAATTATATACTTATTAATGTTTTACCTTGTTCAAAATGTATTTGAGTGGCTCACATACATGGAAATAAGATAGCCTGATAAACTACCAAGAATAGAAAAGAAAGTGATCTTCCTGGACTTATGATGGGGTAACATCCTGATAAATCCATAGAAAGTTCAAATATTGTAAGTTGAAGATGAATTTAATATACCTAACATGACCGTTATAGCTAAGCCTAGCCTACCTTAAACATGCTAAGAATTACCCTAGCCTACAGTTGGGCAAAGTCATCTAACATAAAGCCTATTTTATAACAAAGTGTTTGTGACCTCATGTAATTTATTGAATACACTACTGAGAAAAATGGGGTGGTTTTATGGGTACAGAATGGTCGTGGTTGCGTAGCTAACTGGGAGCTGTGGCTTCCTGCTACTGCCCAGCGTCATGAGAGTGTATGATATTGCCTATCCCAAACTCAGGAAAAAGATCAAAATTTGAAATTTAAAGTACGGTTTCTACTGAATGCATATCACTTTTGTACCATTATGAAGTTGAAAATCATAGGCTGAACCATTCTAGCTGGGGCCGACTGTATGGGGTAAATGGCAGTGGCAGCTGAAGAAGTGATCCCTCCCTGCGGGGGGGTCTCTGGGAAGGCCAGGTTTGGCTGAGGAATAGGCTGCAAGACTGGGCCTGGTCATCTACCACTAGGAGAGCTGCCAACAAAAGCATGGTGACATGTCCTTTATGTCAGTGTAGTGCAAAATCTTGTGGGGGCCAAGAGTTGAGAACAGCAACTCTTGGTCTTGAGAGGGAAAGAGAGACAGACTTGCATCTTTGGACTCACTTGGTCATCCTTATAGCTTCTATATGTTTCTATTTGGGAAGTAGACTGTTCATTAATAGAGGTATGAGGAGAGAATAGAAGTGACATTTGTGTTTGGAAAACTCTTTTTTCTTTTTCCTTTTGTCAATTCTGGGCATTGCCAAGTCTCTTCAGGAGCTATACCTTTTCTCATTTCTTTTTTTCTATTACTTGATAACTAAGAAGTTAACTGAGGGTTTTAGACATTGCTGCTTCCAAGAAGATTTTGTTTTTGATGGAAGTGGAAAGGGGTCTCCTTATGAGGCAAAAGAATAAAACTGTAGTAACTGAGTTACTGTAGTGACAGAGTTACTGTAGTAACTCTGTTGATAAAAGATAAAAGATGTGAGACTTAAAAAACAAAACACATCACTGCTCCCCATACCCTCAGATCCAGTCCTGGAGAGTGGCTACTGAAGAAGCTCTAAATAAGCATTGCAGAACCCACAGATAAGAGCAGAGTCTGGAATCACAGCTCTGAAATTGACTAGCAGACCACTTAACTTTTCTGTGCCTCAGTTTTCTTATGTGTAAGATGGGTATAACAATAGTATCCACCTCATAGGTTTGCTAGGAGGAATAAATGACCTAATAATATAAAGGACAATTAGATTTTGGTGGCCAGTGGTGTTTTAATAAAAACGAACAAAGATACTGTGTTATTGTATTTCGGTTTTTGTCCATAAAATACTTGAAATTGCACAAGTTGACCACTGTTGGGGTCCCTCAGACTTTTAACAAGTGAGGTGGCAGTCAGGCAAAACAGAATAAAAATTTGGAAAACAATGTTCTTTTGTGATTCATCAAGTCTGATTAGCAGTTGGAATGTGCATGGCATGGATCCTGTTTAGTTAATAATGGAAACCAACATTCTTTTCCATTTGGCAATGATACATTGAGGTGTTGGGGATAAGTAGGCCCTGGTTTGATGGCAGGTCCAGATTTCCCCAGCTCTCTCTTTGATCCTGACCTTCTATTGCTGGATCTTGAACCAGAACACAAGAGCAGTGGAGAAACCTGGGGAACAAATGTCAAAACTGAACTGTGGGGCTGGATTAATCACAGCTTCTGTATGTCTTGGTTTCTCCATCTCTAAAATGAACACTATAAAACTTCCTTCATAGGAGGAATAAATGAGATGATGCACTTGAAATGTTTTGGAAATGATTAAGGATAAATGCAAATGTTTATTATTGTTTTGTCCTTGAAATTTATTGACTTAATGTCATTGCTTCTAGAAGGAGGCCCAGAAGGGTTCAGTGCCTTGCCCAAGATGAATTAGAGGGAGGATGCAGTGTGCCTTGGGGCTACAACTGGACTAAGTTTAGCAGTCACCTCCCACAACTTGTCCAACATGTGGGCTCAAGCGTCTGCTGATCGGGAACACATTTGCGTCTGTGGGTTTTTTGGTCTGCTTAGTTGAATTGTAAGTGTCTTTGCTGTGTGTTGGATTAGGTTCCATTCTGTGTCCAATCACTGATTAATTGTGTGACTCCATTAAGTCATGTACGTCTGGTGTCTTCAAGAAATGGGTAGCCTTGGCTCTCCCTTCTTAGAGGGAATTTGGAGCATAAAGGATGGAAAGTAGAAACATTCCTTGCAAGACATTTCCATTCTAGGGGCAGGATAGCATTGAGATTAAGTGCAGACTCCTGAGTCAGATGCTCTGACACTGACTACCAAATCACTTAACTTCTCTGTGCCTTGGTTTTCTCACCTGAAAGTTGAGGATAACATAGGTAAGTTGGGATTGTTGTGTGGATTAAATGACTTACTAATGTAAAAAGCTACAAATAGTGCCTTTCCCAGCCAGATGCTCTGTAAGAATTAGTTGCTTGTAGAGTAGGGCCTATCATTAGGTGTCCTTCAATGGTAAGATTCCTGTAGAAGAAATCAATACAGGTCTGTCTGAAACCCCTTGGTCCTTATTTTTCTGCATTATTGCCTTGTAAGGCTCTGGTAAGGGGACAATTGGCCAAGTGTTCTGCCAATCTTTGTAAAAAAGTGTGGGAAAATGTTTAAGGATAAATTCCTGAATGTCGACTCTTCTCTATCTCTTCATAGAGCCTAAAAAGCAGATTTATATTTATATGAACTTACGGGGAAAGAGGTTGTTAGTGGCTAAATTAAATCATACAATGGTTTGTTCAGTGGTGCTTGCACCATTTCAGTCAAAATCTCTTCTGATGATTTAGAACAGATAGTCATGATGTAAGGTTCGTCATTTAGTCTACTTTTATTCGTAAAGTCTATCTTCCCAAGGCTGAAAGAATTGCTGTCTGTTTTCTGAGATGTTCTTCAAAGTTCTGTGCAGACAGGTAGCTGCCCATTTTGTATACCAGGAGCCTGGGACCCAGAGGTACATTTATTGGCCATTTTCACAAGTGCTGGTAATGATTGTGTTATTTTGAATCTAGTTTGGGTAATTTTTTGACACTTGCTGGATAGAAATCCTACTTGAAGGAACTTTGTTGGGTTTTATAGGAGAGCATGCTGGTCTGGGCCTGGTTTAGAAAGGTTCAGTTTTATTCATTATGATTGTTTATGGGAAAATTCAATCACTATGAGATTCCTGACACAGTGCTACACAAAGAATACCAATGTTGACGTAACATAAAACACTGTCCAGATGCCTGGGGTCCCATTGTGGTCCTGGACCTGGACCTGCCCACATCAAGTTTGGGTGTCCTTGTTAAACTTAGAAGGAAAAAAAAAACAGAACCAGATGAGCAGGATCACCAGGAACTCAGGGTTCATGTGTGTGCAAGGGCTGCTGGACTTAGGACAGGGCTATGGGTATGTGCCTGGTGGTTTGTTACTGGTGCAACAATGAAATTCCCAAGAAAGCTTTACCTTGCTCTGGTCCCTCTCCTAGAATTGTTTTTGTTATTGTTCAGAAAAGAATTATTATTGTTGTTTTTTCCAAACACAGGTGAAATTTGTCCACTGGATTCCAGGCTTTGGACCAAAGGGAGAGGAAATATCATCCTAGCCATTTCTTATTTGCAACTGTAGTTAAGGTCTGATGTATGTCATTGTCTAGGGTATGGCACAGTGCAATATTCTCAGCAATTGTGGGAATGTTAGGTATGACCCTTGGCATTTTAGATCCAGGAGCTGTGTCACCATTTGGGCTGTGGCATACTCTTACCTGTTCACTCAGCAAGTTTTTTTCTTCCCATTTACTCCTCATCCTTTCTGGAAGAGATACATCCTTTCTAGAAGAGAATGTTTTGGAACATCTGAAGGTCTTGTAGTATATGTGGTGGTGGACTACCCAGCTTCTGCTTCAAGACCAAAAGTGCTGGCTGCAGATAATTGAGAATTATTCTCTCTTGAACCAACCCTGGAGGAAGCAAGCTGTCTCAACCAATCTTGCTCCCTTTCTATTGGAGGCTTCCTGCATCCAATTATTAGTTGACTTGAGAATAAAAAAGCCTGGCTGTGTTGCTCTAATTTGGGACAATTCACAAAGACATCCTAAGTCCAGAGCTCCATATGGGATTGGCTGAAGCCTTTGTTTCATACAGCTATACCACACCTCAATTCCCTAGCCTATCCATTTATGCTTTCCCCTTTCTCTTTGGGGGTATCATTCCCAAGAGTGCTTCCTAATTTGCTCTGCACCCAAATCTTTGTCAGAATCTATTTCCAAGGAATCTGATCTAAGGTAGGTTCTTTGGAGCCATGATTAGGGATAAAGTGGTGACATTGGTCTCTGACTTTTTCCATCTTTTCTGGAAATGTTCCCCAGCTATTTCTTTCCTACCATGATCTCGGAGGCAGGGACTTCTGAACCTGTCCAGATCAATATTGTGTATGCATATATGTGGAAAATCTGGAAGGATACACTGAGCTGTTAACAGTTATTATAGGAGAGGAGGTGAAGAGTGAATTTCTATTTCAACTGTATAAACTTCAAAATTGTTTAAATATTAAAATGAAAATGCATTAATGTATCACCTGTATCACTATTTTATTTCTTGCTTATTAGTTGCCCTTAGTGTCTGAGGGTGACTGTCACATCAGCCCATGTGTTCACCAACCCCACCCTTGCCCTTCCCTCCTTTCTTCCCACCTCCCTCTTCTTATTCTGTTGAGGCATGTGTTGCTGGTCCTCCAACTGTTTAGTGAAGGTACTGTGATGGGATGAGGGATGGTAAAGTGGGGATGACTCCCAACCATGGGGGTCAGCTTCCTTTACCTACTTATTGAGATGAGCCAGAGCAGTGTGTTGCGCTATACTCTTTACCATGATGGGACCCTCCTACTCCAGTGTTTGAGGAAGTGTTTTCTAGAGAAAACTGGAAAATATCTCATGTGATCAGGAAAATAATAAATGATTGTTGTTTTACGATGATGATGATGATGAAGAAGATGATGATGATCTTGTTGTTGTTGTTGCTGTTGTTGGTATATTTCAGTTCAGGTCACTAGCTCTGGAGTTTTTACCAGAAGGACTCCCCTTCCTGCATCTAGAATTCCATGTTGAAGCAAGAGAATTTAGTGTAAGCTCAGCACTGTGCTGGGTCTCTGTCTCTTCAGGTTTTTCATGGGACAAAAGATTGTGTGGTGTCCCTGGTCTATTGATGAGGAATGGTTAGGAGGAAGGAGGTGGGGAAAGCTGCCCTTTTTCCTGAAAATTTCCTTCAGAGTTTAGGGCTACTTCTTTGGCCTTACCTATAATGCAAGGCGTCAGAGACTGATCCTTTTTCACTGGGGCAAGGACAAGTTCTTTACACTTTGGGGAGGGGGAAGAAGATTGAACCCTCATATACCTCCCACCTCCTTCTGTCTCTAGTTTTCTGTCCCTCTATTTCCCAGGTAGCACTGGGCACAAAATATCAAAGGACAAGGAGGGCTGCAGAAGTTGAGCCTGTTAAAATAACTTAACCAGTTCAACAGTATTCTTCTAAAGGAAGCCCAGATTCTATACCCTGTTCTGAGAAAATTTACCCCCTTCCCTGTTCAGTTTATTCATGTGGGACGTTGAAGAAGTCAGATAGAATTTGGAGGGATGGGGGTGTCTGTTTGTAAAGTGGGACCTGGGGCAAATTTTTATACCTGTCCTGCCTCCTTCACAATGCTGTTTGGGACTTAACTGGATTAATGAATGTGGCTGTATAAAGCAGACTGTATGTAAATATAAAATAGTCATCAATGAAAAATATGGTTTATTTGCTTGAAATAGGCTCTTCAAATGAATGTCTTCCTGGAGGTCAAATGATATAGTGCAGCATTACCATAATAGGTAGATGTGGATAAAAAGAGGCTATTTTGCTCTAGGGTACTGTTTTCCAGATGTGTTCCAAGGCAACTTAAGCACAGAAGATGTTGCTTTGAAAAAAGGCTTGCCTGTATTTGTGTGTGTGTATGTATGTATGTATTTGTGTGATTAACATGTTTGGGAAATAATACATACAAATTTGGAAGGAGGGGAGTTATAAAAATAAATTCATATATTGGAGGAGTATATAAATAATAAATTATACAATTATTAAAAATGCTGACAAGTGCAACAAGCATGGAATCTAGAAAAATAATATTTTTATTAATTGAGATATTTCTATGATATTTTTCTTCTATATTTTATGGCTATACATTCTTTGTTCACCTCTTCATATGACAACAATTTCATAGTATTTTTGACTGAAAGAATAGAAAGATAACTTAGTTTTTCTCTAACATGGTTGATGGAAATTTTTACTATTAATAAGTAGGAAAATGTCACCTTTGCCCCTTGTTATTGGTAATATCATGTATATTTTTCATTTGTTAGCAAATTTGGGACAACCTCTATCAAGTTTCCTTTGTGTGTGAGCTGCAAGATTTCAGGATGTTTAAAGTTTTCTGATGTAGTAACTCATTGGACTCTTTATATTGGTAACTTTCATTAACCTATTCAAGTCTTAGAAGGACCCTGTCTAGTGAGGGACCTTGATACTTAAGCTTTATCCACTTCAAGGTAAATTTACCCCTTCCCACACCCCAAGTATTTATTTGGAAAAATTTCAAACCTAAGGAAAAATTGAAAGACTAGTGCAATAAACACTTGTATACTATCAACCAAGATACATCAATTAACATTTTCCCACATTTGTTTTGCTTCTCTTTCTCATGTTTATTTCTCCCCCTTCCCTATCTACACACACACACACACTTCAGACTATATCTTCAAGGAACAGGTCATTTTCCTGCGTAACTACAATACCACTTCCATGTTTAATAAATGTAAAACACATATGATAATACTAATGTATACCCCATACCATGTTTACATGTCTGCTATTCCATCCAAAGATTCTTTGTGACCTTTTACTTTTTCCCCCTCCCCTCTCCTTTCCTTCCCTTTCTTCTTTTTAATTTTTTTTTTACATATGTTATTCATTTATTTGACACAGAGAGGGAGAAAGCAATCACAAGTAGGCAGAGAGGCAGGCAGAGAGAGGGGGGGGAAGCAGGCTCCCCGCTGAGCAGAGAGCCCGATACAGGGCTGATCCCAGGACCCTCATGACCTGAGCTGAAGGCAAAGGCTTAACCGCTGAACCACCCAGGAGCCCCTCCCTTTCTTCTTCTTTCCTTCCCTCTCTCTCCTCCCTCCCCTCCCCTTTCTTTCAGCTCCTTTATCCTTTCATCATGTTTCTCTTAATTTTTTTGTACTTCCTTGCTTTCTGGATCAAGATATTCCATGATCACATACTTCATAGTTTCAGACCTGGAATCAGTCTTTTTGCTCCAAGGAATACTCGTTCAAGGGCCTCTTTTAAGTAGAGAATACTTACTAACATCGGGTGATTGTTAGGACATCACACGTTGCAGGGTGAGTACCATCCTCACCCTGATTCAGTCTGAATCCTTGTGCCCTTCTCCCCTCCTTTGTAAGTCAAGTCCTTAGGCCTGCTACTTAAGTAGCAAGGAAGCTATTGGTTCCCTTGTTATCTGGAGACTTTTTGTCAGGTATCAGACAGATGCAAATTGCTCCACGGAATAAAGCTGAATCTACATACCTGTTAACCTTCTCTTGTCTACTCTTCCTGTAGTTTGGGAAGTGAGAGGAGGGGAGGCTAGACCAGAGAGACAGCCTATAAAGGAGGATGACATTTCTGGAAGTTTTCTATATCCAAACACTCCCCTGCCACACACAATGGCCAAGCCTTTGTTGAAGGCCCTATCTGGTGTTATCTCTTACAGCTTCAGTATCATGTGTTTGGAAGTCTTGGGAGTCAGTCTTCACCTGTGTCTGTGGGGCTTCTTTATGGTGGTAACTCATGTAGAACACTGAGAAGTTTTTTGCCAAGGCCCCTAGCTAAGAGTTTAGATATTTTCCAGGATGAGATATTTTCCAGGATGTCCCCCCAGGACACCTCGGAGGACAGCTTTGGAAACCTGAGAACACACCCTGAGCTGAGGAAAGCCAATAGGCCTGGGCCCTACGGGGTACTACAACTAAGGTGGTACCACCAGGGTGCCTTACGTGGACTTGCTTCTCTAGAGTCACTTCAGAGTTGTTAATAAGTTTCTTTGGAGAACTGCTCTTTGAAAGAACTCCTAGGGTGGGCTGATTCTGTAGAGTGGTGCTACCCAGAAATCAGAGGGTAAAATGAGCTGGCTGAGGAGGTGAGGCACCCTGGGGAGGCCAAGCAGGTATTTACTGGCGTGCCCGGGAGAGGCCCTAGGGAGGCACTGAGGATGTGGGAATGGGGATGGCCACTCCTGAGAGATGCTAGTTGTGGGGACAGGACAGGAGAAGCCACTCCACCTGATGCCACAGTTAGGAGCTTACACTGAGACCAGGTACCCTTGCAGGAAGCCCTTCCACAGGAAGCAGAATTTCACATTTTTATTCTTTTTTTTTTTTTTTTAAAGATTTTATTTATTTAATTGACAGAGAGCGAGAGAGGGAACACAAGCAGGGGAAGTGGGAGAGGGAGAAGCAGGCTTCCAGCCAAGCAGGGAGCCCGATGCGGAGCTCCATCCCAGGACCCTGGGATCATGACCTGAGGCGAAGGCAGGTGCTTAACAACTGAGCCACTCAGGCACCCCTCACGATTTTATTCTGCCTGGGCAAGTGATTAAGGGAGAAAAAGAGTTTTGTTGCTGTGGCTTCCATGGGGAGAGGTTAGCCCAAGACATAATTAAAGATGGAATTATGACCACTTAGCAACAAACTTCAGAGCACAAATTGATATTGATATCTGTATATCCAGATATACACTGGAGGAGAGTTATGCTTTCCACTTGTGCCTGGCCTCCGGTTGCAACTGCTTTTCCTTTAGCTCTCTGAGGCAGCAGGTTGTGGCAAGAGTCTACAGATCTGACTAAAGCTCCCAACTCTGCTGCCAATGGGTTATGTGTCTTGGGCAACTTCTCTGAGCCTCAGAGGATATTAGACTACATCATTGTTTCTCAGAGTGCCATGTGGAAGCCACCTGTTACAGAAGTGTGTGTGTGGGGGGCGGGGGTGGTGGTGGCTTCCAGTCCTTTACACTGAAGCAGAGTCTCTAGGACTGGGTCACAGGCTCTTCTGGTGATTTGGTGGCCACAACTAGATTAAAGAGTTCTGTTGTCATTCCAATTTGGTATCTCTTTTCCTGTGTGATCTCTTCACCTATAAACCAGGGGACTGGATAAGATGACTTTTGTGCCTTTTTTTTTTTTCCAGTGAGCAAAACGAAGCCTTCTATGGAAGTCCAATGAGGTAGAAGTGCAGCTGCTCTACTTGAAGAGGAAGTTGGGGCCCCAAAGCCTTCCCAGAAGCCCCACCCTTCACCTTCCTCCACCCCTTCTCAATGGCCCCAAAGGGAGCTCTGGGTTTTTACAAACAGATTCCATCTGGAATAAAAAATCAGAGGTCTAAAACATTTTCCTCATTTTAAACGTGCACATACAGGCAGAAAATCGATTATTTGGAATTCTGCATGGAATGCATTTGTGAGTGCTGGTATTGGAGGCACAGGAAGTGCCTTCAGCATCATGTGTTTAGATAGCTGGGGAGGAGAGCCATTGAAGGGCTCCAGAATCATTAGGACCGTTGGCTTTGACCAGGTCTAAGTGAACCAGATAAACCCGAGTCTTGGGTCTTGGCTATAGGAAGTTAACGGAACTACAGGGTCCAGGTCTGAATGCATCCTCGGTATCTTCTAAAGGCTCGATAACTCCTGTTCTGCTTATCACAGGTCCACACTGACACTGTGTAGAATAGCTGTAGGCTTCCTAGAAAATATGAGCAGTTCTGGTCGTTTTGAGAAGTTCTGTCATATCCAATGTTTGTCTTAGAAGAGGTTTTATTCATCCGATTTTTGCACAAGACCCATAAGGACTACGAGAATACTACATGAGACCTTGTGCTTCCAGGTTTTAATTTTCAAAGAACACCCTATGATCTCATTTGATATTCACTACAAATCAGAAAAACAGGGAGGGTAGGCATTAGGTTCATTTTTCAAATGGGCAAATGGAAAGCTAAAAGTGACAAGTGAATTTTTCTTAGACACAGGGTTGGCATTTGTTGAGAACGAGACCGGATTTTCGGATTCTGCTAAGTCAGCCACAGAACCCCAGTTCTGACTAGATAATGCAGGTGCCTAGAAAAGAGTTTTGTTGCTATGGCTTCCATGGGGGGAGGCTAGCCCAAGACATCATTAAAGGTGGAATTATGACCACTTAGCAACAAACTCAGAGCACAAATTGATATTGATATTCACTGAGGAGAGTTATGCTTTCCACTTGTGCCTGGCCTCCAGTTGCAACTGCTTTTCCTTTAGCTCTCTGAGGCAGCAGGTTGTGGCAAGAGTCTACAGATCTGACTAAAGCTCCTAACTCTGCTGCCAGTGGGTTATGTGTCTTGGGCAACTTCTCTGAGCCTCAGAGGATATTAGACTACATCACTGTTTCTCAGAGTACCATGCTGCAGCCACCTGTTAAAGGGGTGTGTGTGTGTGTGTGTGTGTGTGTGTGTGTGTCTGTCTGTCTGGGAGGCTTCCAGTCCTCTACACTGAAGCAGAGTCTCTGGGACTGGGTCACAGGCTCTTCTGGTGAGTTGGTGGCCACAGCTAGGTTAAAGAGTCCTAGTTGTCCTCCCACTTTGATACTTCTTTTCAGCAATAACCCTTTGCCTTGACCTTGGGAGGGTTGAGGTTTCTTTAGGGAGGAGGTGCCCTTGATTTAACTGTATATTTAAAAATCTGTTTTAGGGAATGACCTAGAAGAACCTGGGAATAAAGGGAGAAGTTACTGAGCAGGTGGCACAGGTTAGTGTGTGGGATGAGATGTTCTTTGTGCTTGTTTCAAGAACTGATGTAAGTTCCTAAACTCTGCTCATGCCAAACAAAAGTATGAGGACTCTCCTGGCTCTTATTTATCACTGTTCTGGAGAGATGTATCTTCCTCTCTGAAGAAGCTCTCTTAATTCAGCTGCTGTCTAGGGCTTGCCCCCAGAAGAAGAGTTAAATTCTTCCTTCCATTTTCCTGGCAAGACTTACTGAAATGACTTACTATGCTGACCAAAGAAGTGAGACCAGAAGCACTGTGATGAGGAAGGAGGCCAGCAAAAGAGTCACATTTTAAAATATGTGCAATACTTCTTATAATTGTTTTGTGCACCCTTATGGTGTGTTAAAAGATTTCACACTTTATAAGGTCTGGCTTCCAAACTGAATATGATATTGTCTTGTACTCAGGTTGCATATAAAAGTAGCTATAACTGCTTAAAGAGTGAGTCTTAGGAGGAGACTCACGAACCAACATTATGCTTTATGCTCATGAGCTTGAATTTGGATATTTTAATACACTGGGGTTGATAAAGTCATCAAAGGTGTCATGGCAAAAAGCCAAATCCTAAAGGGAGGCCATTGTCTTAAAAAAGGATTAGCATTTATAACTTATATGGGAACATAAGTTCTGCTCACCCAAGACTACAAAAAAGGCAGTTTTGTGGTACAGAAATGTGTGACCTGTATGAATTGATATGAAGTACAGAGTGTAGCCAAGTGAATGAGACATCTTGTTGAAAAAACTTATGGTTACCCAAATTTTCCTTGTATAATTTAGAAATTTATTTTTTGTTAGCTAATGCCTATAGATTATTACCAGCTGCCTCTGAGATAAATTTTAGGTATACTCTATTCTGTGGGATCCAGAAGTCATTAGCTTGGATCAAGAAGTGGGCTTAAACAATGAGAGGTACCATTTGGAAGAAAGAAATAAGAATGTCCCCTGCCAGTGATGCTTTTATTCTCATTCTTCTTAATCCTTCAGAGATCATGCATGGTGAATCCAAGGTCAAAGCCGCAAGTTATTTCAGTATCCTGGGATCTTACTTGACAGAGCCAAGGAGATTCAAGTTTATTTTAAATTGTGAGGTTCATATTCCCAACCCCTTATCTCTCCTATGTGGCCATTCCAGTATCCACCCATGAGCAGTCTCTCTGTAGCTGAAAACCCAATAGCCAGCCAACTGGATGCCAGCATCTACGGGTAAGCAGACTTCTGATATGCCAGCCCTCAGTTTCGGCTCCTGCTGCTTTCTCCTACCCAGTGAGTATATTGAAATAAACTGATCAGGTGGAATGAAAATACCTGGAAAGAGGGCAGTTAATCTGAGCTCATAGAAAAGTCTGCAGAAGGGAAAGCTCTTTGAGATGTGTGCCAGTAGTAGGAGCAATAGTATGGGGTGATGTTCATCTGGCCAGGGTCGCTATGTCCACGTGGGACATCTTAATTTGGGCTCAATGTGGGTAAAATATTTTGCATATTACTGGTCTTTATTTAAAAATTATAGCTACTTTAAAAAGCTAATAGTTCTTAATAATTTTCTGGGTTTTCCATTTATTTTTTAAATTATAAAGGATACATAGTATTACTGATAGCTTGAGAAGTAAAGATAAGGAAAAATAATCACTTGTAATCCCTAACACAATTATTATCTTTGTTTATTTCCTTCCAGTCTTTTTATATAAGTATGCTTTTATCTAGTTGTAACCACAGTGCAATACAATTTCTAGTCCCTTTTCCACTTAGCGTGTGTCACTTGCATTTTCCATGTTGCTATATGGTCTTTATCCTCCTAATGGTGGTATGATGGTCCATTGTAGTGTATCATAATTTACTTACCCATTTACCTATTTTTATCATTTTGATTGCTTCCAATTTCCCACTGTTATAAAGCATATTGTGATAGGTATCTTTGTACATATTGTTTTCCCATACTTTTGTTATTTGTTGCATTTTTTAAAGTGTCATTCAGGATCTAAGATATTTACTCAACAGTGGGAACCACATTTGAAGCTAATGGGGAGATGGGGCATTATTTAACAATTATAGTGGGAAAATAGGGCATCATTTAACAATTTGTTGGGTCTTCACTATTCTATAAATGGAGGAGGAACATGCAGCATTACGGTATTAGCACAATCATAGGTGTTTAGACACCTTAAAAGTACCTCTGATTTATTCAGAGGTCTTGGGTGTTGTTAGGACTCTTCTGTCCTTAACAACATGATTAAGTACTTTAGTGTGGTCTTCACTGCAATTTTAGAGCTGTATGCAGATACACAAGAAGCTATGTGGAAGGGTAACAATAAATCATCATATTTTTGGTCAATATCCTGCAGGAAGGATACGAGTGCGTGATATCCTATTTATCTGAACTTCACTTAAAGGTGTGGGTTTTGTGGCTGGAAAGCAATATCATTCTTGTCATGTTCAGTGTCAAAAATATGGTCCTTACTGAGTGTCCAAATGAAGGCTGTGATCCTTTGCTTAATACTCCTGAGGCACTGAATGTATTGGTCACTCACATGCCAAGTACAGGCTTGTAATTATAGTGACATTCTTGACGTTTTTTTTCAGCATCGCAAAAGTTTCCTTTAATGAAATGCACTTAAGACTAACTAGAACACTTTTTCTGTCTATCTCCATTTTCTTGACTCCCGGATTTCGTTCCCTCAGTGTGAATATGAAAGGGTAGGTTTTGGGAGGCAAGAATCTAGGGTTCACATTGGCAGGTCTCTGTGAGCTAATAGCAGTGAAAAAAAAATAAGCATTGCATTTTTTTTTTAAATGGGGGAAAAATCAGGAAAAAGGCATGCATAAAGGATTTATCCTTTCCATGAAAACATTGATTAATGAAATCTACTATGAACGGGGTGTCATGCCCTTTAAATATTAGATTTCATTACTTAGTGGATGGTAGGCTTCTGAAAAGGAATATTCTGCCTCTGCTGGCTTTTTACGGACACAAATGTTTCATGCCCTTGCAGTGATCAAGGATGAAAATGCCCCCGGTGACTGAATCACTGGATGGGGTGAAACATTGTGCTGGACAGATGTGTTGTCAGGAAGGGGCTTTTGCTGATAAAAGGGACAGCTGCCCTCAGGATGGGTTGGGGTGGTGGTGGGGAATCAAGCAAGAGGGAAGGAAGTATGCAAGGGAAGGTGACCCAACCACACGAAGCTAGTCTCTCGGGCCCCCAGCTGGGAAACTCCACCAGCTTGCTAGCTCTTCCGGTTCTAGCAGAGCTGGCCAGACATCTGGCCTTGGTTCTAATTAAGGTGGGCAACCAATTTGGTGGCTGCAGTCATGGAAACAGCAGCAAAATCCTGATGGCCGTAGGGCCACAAGAAGGCCCTACATAATTCTCCAAGATTGAGGTTTCCCAAATTATATCCATTTCCAAAGGGCCATTCAGTTCAATTCCTTGTAGATTTATTGAGTGCCAGCTATATACAAAGCCCAGACCTGGCCCTCAGGAAGCCCTTGTTTATTGGAGAAGGCAGACAAGGTGACAGCTGACTACGGTTTCAAGAGAAATGAATTAAACACCACGTTAGGGACACATGCAAGGTTCTGCAGGAATGTAGCAGAGGGAGAAATCTACTCTTATTGAGAGAAGCTGGGAAGGCCTTCTTGGGGAGTTGACGTTTGCTCTGAACCTGGAATTTTGAAGTTAGGTTCTAGGCAAACATTCTAGAGCGTTGCCATGAACAGAGAAACAAATTCCTTAAATGGAATTTCCCATCCAGAATTCTCCCCTCCCTTCATGGGACTGAGACAAAAGACTCATTCTAGTACAGTCACAGAATTTCTCACATCTCATCGTGGCAGCCCAAGGCCCCATGACCTCTAAGACTAGAGTTTAGATGGAGGCAGCAAACCAAGAACGTGGCTTTTTACCCAACTCGAATTGTTGGAGAAGGATCAGTTTGATGCCTCAGTATCTGGCTTATGTTTATGCCACAAACAATGTGTAAGGTAGCCTGTTACTATTAGGAATAATTAAGCCCAATCTTCCCAGGTTATCTCCTGCTAGGTAGTTAACCTTCGCTTGGCTCTGTTGGTGGCATTGGCTACAGGCAAAGTAAGAGCTGCCCATCTCATGTAAATGAGCCATTTGGAGCTTATTTGTTAACTATTTTCTTTCCCTCCAGTGCTCCCTCTGATATTCCTCTTCCATCCTCCTCTTCTCTCCAAGTGCCTAATGATTGGTTGGCAAGACTGTGCCAAGGATCCAAAAAACTCTGATTTGATCTTTGTTACTGAAGGTGAAAATGATCCACTATGTATATCTTATAAGAAAATGTGTTTTGTTTATAGCTCTACAGTCAGCTCTCCCGTTTCCCCCTGCACCCCTGCCCCTGCCTAATAAGCTCATGTCAGAGCTCTGAAGTAAGTTTGCCTTAATGGTAGCCTAAAGGACGTATTTTGTAAAAATGAAAAATGAACATATTATTTATATATCAATAGTGTAAAAAGCATTGATCAATGCAAGCAGCCTGATGTTTTGTTTCTCTATTTCCCCTCCAACCTTCTTCTGCCTTCCCCTGATTTCCCCTCCCTTCTTGCCCCAGGAGCCCATGGCACTCCTAACTAAATTTAGAAAGAGAGTTGTAGCCTGTCCTGGTCAGTTTGTGCTGGGATACAGTGCTTAATACAGAGCCTTCAACGGCTGAGCCTCCAAAATGACTCTCTGACAGCCAGCCATTAATTACCATCATCCGCGTCTAATTCATTCATCCCTCTCCCTCTCATGTAGAGGGACAGCTAGGGCTGAGGGCACTCAGGGAAATGTAGGCATGATTCCATGTTCTTTATGCAGAGAGGGCTGCCGGAGACTTTGTTGGATGCAGGGGCTTTAATTGAATTGGCTTGCCAATAAAGCTGTTGTCATTCAGTAAGTGAATTTGTTGTACTACTCGAACCACAGCTGCTGCAGACAGCCCGGAATTTCCTGAAGGCAAGCCAGACCCTGGGCTTGCCTGGGTTCAGCCTTTTTGATTGATCTCAGAGGCCAGGCAATGTGTGTCCTCCCTCTCACCCTGTGCCCCCTTACTAGTGTGCCTTGGTTTTGGCACCCATTTTGATGGCAGCAAGTTGCATAGGCAGGATTGAGCAGGAACCTGGTGAGTCAGTGGGTGTGGCCTTAGGAGGTCTCATAGGGAACAGGGAACCCAGAGGAATGTTAGAGATGTAATTGGAGGGTAGGGAAGTTTGCCCACCACAATTGGGTGTTTTTTTCAGTCCCTAGACAGCTGCTGCCCTGGGTTCCATCAAGCTGGTCATAAGAGGTTATCGCTTCCCATTGTAAAAAAGAAATTGAGAATATGACAGTTAATATATTTGTAGAGCCTTGTTTAAGAGGTTGGGCGGTATTGAGGAAATACCACAGCAGTAGAACTAGCATTTGTTATTGGGAGATCTTTGGGCCAGAAATGCTCTACCTCTCCCCACAGTTTATAAAACATGGCAAGATTGGCAGGTTGTGTGATTTATGATGGCTTTAACGTACATCAAGATTAAGGAAAGTTTTTCAAGGGACTGCAGGGCCATTTTTATTTTCCGTGTCCAAGTGCATGTAGGTAGTGGGCTCTTGTGAAAGAATGCAGGACCTGCAGGCAGATTTTCATGTTTTCAGTATCTTTACAATGTACACAGAAGGAGATCTCTCATTGAGTTCTTATTTCAAGGGATTTCTCTTATTGTAATTTGGAATTCTCTGACCAGTGCCCAGACCTTTTCGGGGAGCCTCTTCTCCAGTTGTAGAGAGTTTATAGAACAGAAGGATCTCAATCTGCTTTCAGTTATTCAAGAACAGAGGACTTTCCAGCTCTTTGCACCCGTTCTCCATAGTGTACGTACCTCTCGGCCATTTCATTGTTCCCTTTGCTGGGAAGTTGGAAGGAAAAAACCCTCTAACTCAAATTTAGTTTTTGTTTGAGTCCTGAAATTCTGACAACTCAGAAACTCTTTAAATTGAACTTATGTATTGACCCCATTCTTGGACTGACAAGTGAGAACTGAATTGATGTGTCACATATGTGGCTCTAAGATTATAAGAAAAAAAGATGGTAGTGCACAGGTGAAAAAGACTTTGGGACTCTCTGTCAAGCTGAATACATGGAGTGAGAGGATGAGGTGGAGAGTATATACACTCAAGTGTGTGAACATGTGTGTGAGAGAGAGAGTGAACAAGCCAGAGAGAGAGAGCGATGTTACTTTGATGTCTGACTTGGGGGTGAAATAGAGAAAACAGTCTTAATTCTAATCAGTAAATCCATTGACCATAACTTGCCCGAGTATAATCATGCCTTGTAGGCTCTTCTCCCAAATTAAATCATGGCATAAGATGTGATCATGGAAATAAAATAATTACAGTTTAGGGGCATCTGGGTGGCTCAGTCAGTTAAGGATCTGCCTTCGGCTCAGGTCATGATCCCAGGGTCCTAGGATTGAGCCTCGTGCCCGGCTCCCAGCTCAGCGGGAAGCCTGCTTCTCCCTCTTCCACTCCCCCTGCTTGTGTTCTCTCTCTTGCTGTGTCTCTCTCTGTGTCAAATAAATTAATAATCTTAAAAAATTTACAGTTTTGTTTCATGGAGATAGATTGAAGTATAAATCAAACTTAAGGTCCATTTTCTGAAGCTTCAAATTTATGCTATTTTTTCCCCCAAATTGGTTAACTCTTAAAGTCATAACTAAATTTTTCTCTTTTCAAATGAGAAACTCATCTGTCCAAGCCACAGATGTTCTGAAAGGGTTAAGTAAGAGAAAACAAATTAAAGATATTCTTCCACATGGCACAATTATACCTCCTGAGAAAAGGATTTTGGTGGCTGCTCTTCTCTTTTCCCATCACCAGATTCTTCTGCACTTCCTGTCTCTGTCTTTTGAGCTTTATATCCTCCTTGCTCCTTCTCCCCTCTGACTTCCTCCTTTGTCTTTCTTCTGTATCTCTCAATCATTTCCTCCTGGTTTCATCCCATCACATATCAAATTATCTAAGAATAATACTAAAATTTTAAATGGTCTTGTCTTTACATATATTATTTCCTTAACCTCTTTCCCAGAATGATTATTCCTCCTTCATTCCTGTTGGGAGGTTTGCACAATTTGTACCCAGTGAAGAGGCTACCAGGACGCTAGTGATTGCTCCCAGATGCTACTTTCTACTAGCTCCTGTCTTGGTTGGAAGTCTTAGATCTGTATTGAACTTTCCAAGGTAATAAATTAGGGGGAACTCAGCTGAGACCAACACATAATATTCTTCATTTGGGTTTCTGCTTCTCATAATGAGTGCCTTCTTGTACTTCTCTTTGATAAGAAGAATTAACAACTCCATGTGAGCTGGAAATGCTAAGTTGACCATAGTCTCTTGAGGATTTTGCGTCTTGCTCTGACACCTTCAGTGACTTCATCAGAATTTAGGTATATTAAGGGATCAAGGAGCTTGGCTTTTCCGTGTGTAGTTCTCAAGATGTTCTCAGAGCATGTTCCTAGGCTAAGTTCTGATGGTCCCCAAGGAAGAAAACCTTCCATGTGCCAAATGAACATACATCGGTGTGAAACCTCATGAGAAGCCAGCATAATATTGTAATCATTTTCTATCAGTGGCTATGGAAAATGGTTGTGGAAAAAATATAATCAGTATCCTTTGTTCTTCTCCTGCTTTGATAAGCATTATTTTCACTTCTCTTTCCAAGATTCAGAATTCTACTTTCATTCTTCTGTTGCTTTTGAAACCAGGGTATGTGGGGTGAGGTGGTGGTACTCTGAGTAAAACTTGGGGCTGTAGGACCAGCATGGTGATTTTCCTGGAACATTTAATTTACTTTAGAATTTTTTAGGAAGTGTTGCTGTTTGTAGTGGACATGATGGCTACAGGGTTACTTTGTAGAGTTGGAGCAAGGACATTGCAGGCCCTCAGGGTGTGTGGTCCCAATGGAGTCACCATGGGGTGCTCCATGGCACTTGGAGTTGGTGTTCCCACTGATGATGAGCAGATGACTGGGCTGGAGAAGGAGGTCATGACAGCTGCATGGAAGGGACTGAATCTGTACGATAATGCTAGCCCCCTATGGCAGCTTTAGGCACCAAGGAACACCCTCATATCGTCCCCTCTATCACCAACAAGTAAACAGTGGGCTGCACTTTTGAAGAGGACAATGCTGCTGTCATCTGGTTTTGGAAGCACAAAGGCGAGACCCAGCGATGTCTTAGTTTTGGAACTCATTGGAAACCGGTTCCCCGGCAGCTGGCCCACTGAGCCTTCACACTAGCTTACTCAAAATGTGATGTAAAGTTTCTTTTTTCCAGTAAGGACCAGCTATTGCATTGGCTCGTTTGCCCAATTAAAAAAATTTTTTTGTTTTTTTGAAGAAAAGTTAATGAATGGAAAGATTGTTACTACATTATGGAGTTGAAATTTACATTAATTTTAAATAAAATCAGACAACTTCAAATTCTGCTTGGGATTCTTTACATCAGTCTCCATTTTGGGGTCCCTAGAGTGTGATTTCACCCTTCTCTGAGTGAAGGGTGGGAAATCACATGACCCTTGAACCAATCACTCTACTGAATTTCTTATCAGAGCTGAGAAAGATTAATTTGTCTGACTGTGAATTTTAATATCTTTAGAATATGGATCTTATTGTATGTATAATGTCAAATTCAGTCACCCCTAATAATGGTGCTAGATATTAGAAGTTGTATTATATACAAGTGTAAGAAGGGGCAAGACTTCAGTCAATTTTAACTCTTCAAGGTTTATGATAATGTCTGGATGTACATATAGTCAGTCCATAGTCATTTGAAGACTTGTCATTTATATGTGGATCATCTCAGCTTCTTATGTTCCAAATTTCCACTTATTAGCTCTTGGGGGTTTCTTCCCATCAATTTAGTTGTGATGAGTTGAAAAGCCATTTAACCAGGATTTTAAACATGAAATTTTAGATCAGGCTCAAGGGAAATATGCAGAGTGGGCCCTCCTGGCAAAGGCATCCTGTTGATTTCCACAAGTCTTTGGTCCCAGGTCCCGAAGTGAAACTCCCGTTCTTGCTGAAATCTGCTACACCAAGCATGGGCCACATTGGCTCCACTAGCCCTTCTGGCTAAAGACCTGGCCCAAAAGTAGGCTAGTAGTGTCCTTACTCCTGTAGCTCCACGCTCTGAGCTTGATCTTTCAATTTTGCCTTTTGAAATGAGAAAAAGCATGGGTCCTCAAGGAAGAGCCAGCGAAGAGGAAATTTCTCTGTAAGGCTAGAGTGGAATTGATCTAAGATGTTCACCTTGGCCAACTGACTAAGGTAATGGTCCCAGGCTCAGTGTCATGGGAGTGCTAAGAGAGAGAAGAATGAACCAACGAAAACAGAAAGAGCACCAGACCCGGCCATTCCACACTTCTTTACCTTTCTCTCCTCAGAGGGAGAAGTGTGAGAATGAGAGAAAGGAAGAATTCAGGTGGTAGGGCAGCTAGTGTGGAGCAGGATGTGGAGGGACGTTCAGCAGAAGATGCCATCAGGTTTCTCCTGATGGCTAAAGTGTGGGACCAATATTTTATCCCCACCAAAGGAAGGCCATTGCTGAGAGAGGCAATGATATTATGTACAGTGCCTCCTTTTTATTGTTGTTGTTCCTTTTCAGGTTCTTAGGTGTGCTAAAATGGCTCCGTATCAATAGAAGATGCATTGTGTCTCAGGGTGGCATGGGACTATGTGTGTGCTTTCCTAGCATGGCACCTGGTACTGACGTTTACACAATCCACGAGGAAAGGCCTTGCGAGCAGATTAACAGTGTGAACAAGACTGCAGGAGGGACAATTTATCTGGGAACAAACTGTTTTCTAGCACTTTAGTGGTACCACTTACATACAATTTTAATGTGCTAATGGCAAGTAATTATTATCTAGTTAGTGAATCTAATTGAAAGATATAAAATAGTCCTTACTGTTCTCTAGTTCAGACACCTCACTAAATCGGACTTGCCAGGTGCTTTGAACTGGAGCGGTGTGATAGGAATGTTTTTTTGGTGTTGAGCATGCATGCAAGCAGTGTTCCTTTCTTCAGACGAAAAATAAATGATAACATTCTGTTTTGGGTCTTGAAACTGCATGACTGAAAACATAAAGGCGACAACCGTGATATGCTTTTTTAATGAGGGCAGAGATGTCAAGAGAAACCAGCCTTCTAGGAACAAAACAATACTCTGTCAGGTGTAGTGGACTTAAGACCTTTTTCTCTCTTGGAATAATGTCCTAAAAATAACCAAATTTTCCATTCAATAGAAAAATGTTCATACCTCCTTCCCCATCAATATGAGTTGTTGTCATCGAACATAGAGCACTAGCAAGCCGTATTGATTTTGGAAATTAAAATGGGAATGTTCAAGAACGTTTTCAAAGAATTATATGGGATTTTAGCCTTCTGAATGGCTTTCTTTTTAGGGTCAGTGAGAGTATTCTTGCTAAAATGTAGCCCATTGCTTTAGAAATAGTTTCCTTAATGTCTTTCCTGTCGCCCCTGCTGGGTCTGTGCAGGAAATGTAAACCAACATACAATATGTGTGTTTATTTTCATGTCCCATTTTATGGGAAATTGGATGGGATATTCCACTGAGGCTTCAGCTATGTACTGTTGACAATATGGGGAGAGCAGGATAGGCTCTTGCTGAAAGAGTTTGCAAGGGAAAAGGGGCTTCTATAACCTTTGAGATCTATGGGGAAGAGCCAGGACTGCCTGCAGAGTTCTGTTACTAAGAGGTGGGGAGGAAGGCATTCCATAATAAAACTGGCTGGTGAGTTCCTGAACCATTAAATGACATCCTCACCAACCAGCCCTAGCTGCCAACACCGTAGGTCTGTTGTGCCACATCTCATCTTATGGGATGCTATGTCTGATACTGTGTGGTCTTCCTGCCTCTGCTGGCTACAGGAAACTCAGGATACCAGACACCCAGTCCAAAGTGCACAAGGGGTCATTAACCAGGTCAGGGGCAGAGTTTCCCCAAGGACCCATGTAGGACCCGAGAGGCTATGGATTGTCAAACCAGTCATATCCTGGCCATGTGCAGGTGGTCCTGAAACAGAACCTTTTCCTGGGATCCTACTGGAAAAGCAATTTAAAAAGTGTCTGGGTAGAGTGGGGCCTGAGCAGGGTGTGTGTGTCTGTGTGTTTCCCATAGAAGGTTTGAGATCTTGGAGTTAGGCCCATCTGTAAGACAGCAGTAGATGTCAGTGGGAATGTAAGTTCTTCCTGCAGAAGAAAGGAGTTAGTGTGTTTGCATTTTAAGCTCATGAACAGCTGCTGCCTGGACCATCACTGTAAGAACATTGGGGCTGGAGGCGCTAAGGGCTGCTGTTTGCCAGTACACTGTGACAATTTCCAAGTTGCACACTGAAATACTGTATAAACTTCCAATTGATTAGGATTTGCTTTGTGTTTCTAAACAAGGAAATTGAGGAGTGTCAAATTAATTTTGTAGTTTTGGTCATTTTTTAATTCCAAGTTGGCCATCCTAGCCTAGATTTGTGCAAGTACTGATTCCAGAAAATAGTCGAAGTACTAAACTTGGTAAATAAATGTGTTTATTTTACAAATGGATTCAAGATGAAACACCCAGCACTTCTCCAGGGCATTTCTGTCCCTGCCTGTTCATTTTAGCATCTTGACCAAATGAATTCCCTTCCCTTAGTATAATATTTAAATGGACTTCTGGCGTCTGATGCATTGCCTGCTGCTCCAGTTCCCTGAGAAAGTCATTTAAATAGATTTTGACTATCTTGCATCTACTATGAAAGCCAATCTATTAAAAATCCTGGTCACTTCTCTCTCTCTAATTTTAGACAAGCCATGTGGAATTATTGGCATTTGAGAAAACTCATCTTATCAGAGCTGAAAGTTTTGGATTTGATTTTTAACAATCTTTTTATTTTTTTCCTTTTTTAGCTAGGAAAATGAACACAAAGTCAAATAAGAAAAGTTTGCCATGAGAAGTTAGCAAGCTGTCAATAGAGATTTTACTACTAAATGAAACTTTACTAAGCTTTTTGGGGAAGAGTCCCACCTCCCCTTCTCCTAATTCCCAACTTTCCCTCCACCCCACTCTTCCCATGCCCAATATAGAAAGGGAAAAGAACCTTGACAGGTGTCCTGTCTTCCAGGAATTTGCCATCTGGTCAAGGAGACAAGCTCTATTCATTCAGAGGGCAGACCATGTGTGCTGGGTTATTTGTCATGTACAGATGAGGCGTGCAGAGTGGAAAGAGATCATCATACACTGGTCAGGGACCAGGATGTGGTGGAAGTGGGCCTGAAGGGGCGGTGAGAGGTGGGTATGTGAAGAGCAAGGGAGGAGATGCTGACAGCACGAAGATGGTGTGTGTAAGTGGAACAGTGGCCACAGAAGTAAGAAGTGAAAAGCAGGAGCACCTGGGTGGCACAGTCTGTTAAGTATCTAACTCTTGGTTTTGGCTCAAGTCGTGATCTCAGGGTCATGAGATTCAGCCCTGGGTTAGGCTCTGCACTTAGCATGGTGTCTGCTTGAGGTTCTTTCTCTCCCTTTCCCTGCCCCTCCCACTGTGTGCTTTCTCTGTCTCTTTCTCTTTCTCTGTCTCTCTCAAATAAATAAATAAATAAATCTTAAAAAAAAAAAAAAGTAAAAAGCAAAAGGTAGAACTGAGGAACAGGGACTTGGCCAGTTTGACTGCATCCCCAGAAAGAGGGGGGATCATTCAGGACAGTGGTAGGAGATGGGGGCTGGAAAAGGAGTGTGGAGCCAGGAGGGAGAAGCCTTGGGGTTTAGCTAAGGAGTTTGGATTTTGTGGTGTGGCCACTGGGATGAGTTGTGCCAAGAAGTGGTGGTGACAAATGAAATCCAAGGTGGAGATTCCTGTTTTAAATGTTCTTGGGCTATGTGTGGAGCATATATTAAATCACAATGTATGCCACCAGGATGAGAATGTTCTAGATGCAGGAGGCCAAAGCCCTCCTCTAAGAGAGGGAGATAGAGAATACCATAGACTGGGGTTGGCTGGGAAGATGTCAAGAAAAGCAGGTTTTGCAAGGTGGAGGGAGCAGTTATAAGTAGTAAGTTATAAGTAGTTATTATTAAAACAGTACTAGGTCCTATCTTGGAAATCAAGATATATGAATAAAAATACACTGGCCACTAATTTACTTCCTGTTCCCTTTCTTCCCACTTAAAATAGTAATTGATGCTATTTGATGCTTTTCCCCCCTTAAACAGATGTTCTTTATTTTTTAGCCATTGTGGGGTTGCAGAATGTGTGTGTGCTTGGGGGGAGGGGCAGCAGCTGGCAATAACACCTTTTATTTTTTTATTTTTTGGTTGTAGGTTGGAGTTAGAACAAGGATTTAGAAACGGGGAAACAGTGGCTTGTGGCCCTGGGTCCTGACATCTCACACCATGTCAGGCAGCCTGATGTCCTGATGAGCCCAACCTACAACCTGTGACAAGTCAGTGGCATCTTTATATTACATAAGTTAGACCTGCTTGTGATTTTTAAGAACAAGAAAGTTTCCTCTCCTTCAATTTCTTTCTCTGGAGGAAGCCAGTGTTAACAGTTTGGTGTTTATCTCTTCTCTTCTTTTCTTTGCAGATGACAACTAACTTCAGTTGGGAGCTTTCTATGTGCCACCCACTATTCTAAGTGCTTTATGTGTCTGAACTCATTAAAGCATTTAGTCCACGCATTAGTCCTAGGAGACAGGTGTTATTACTCTCTCCCTTAGACAGATGAGGACACTGAGGCGCTGAGAAGTCAAATAATTTCCTTGGTGTCACATGGGTAGTAGGAGATGAAGCCAGACTGATACGCGGTTAGTCTAAATTTGCAGCTGTGCTCTTTGTGACGCCCCATGCTGCCCCCATGTATGTGTTCACTATCTAGCACACACAATTACAAATTTAGTTCTTAAGGAAATAAAATCATGTTCCACAATATGCTTTTTTTAGTAAACAGCAAAAATGTGGATATTTTACTATATTAGTACATATACATCCACATGCTTTTTAAAATCTCTATAGAATTATACCATCATTTATTTAATGAGTCTCCTATTTGTGGCCATTTGTACTTCTTTACAGATTTTTGTTATTATAAACAATATTGCCAGGACCCTCCTAAAAATAGCAGCACCAACAGCTATCAGTAATTCTAAACAGCATGTTCACTGTGGGCAGGGTTTTAGTCCAAGCTCTTTCCATGTATGAACTCATTTAGATATACATCTTTGTGTAAGTGACCAAGTATTCCTAGGGTTAGATGACTGGAAGTGGGATACTAGGTTAGAGGCCAAGGGCATTTAAAATTTTGATTGCAACTGCCCACTGTTCCTCCAAAAAAGTAGTATTTATTGACTATCAGCTTTCAACTCAAGACCCTTAGGCATTTTTTGGAATATGAAGACACATAAGAGAGGGACCTCCCAGGGGTCTCCTAGGGTGAAGAGACAAGTCACCAGGTGATTGAAGCAGTCTTTCCACGGGCAATGCTGTGGCATAGCTTGAAACATTACAGGTTTGCAGAGAAGGTAGGTCTGTGAGGGACCAAATGTTTGGGAGAGGCTTCCAAAAGGAGGTGGGCTGTATGAGGCCTGGAGGATGGGATGGGGTGGCGGAGCAGTCCTACAGCTTCTCTCTCTAGAACAAGAAGAGAAGAACATGGTGGAGGAGGGGCTGGTATAGTTTAAGGATGAGTCACTGAGTCAGTGGGATTGTGGTCTGACTGAAGTAGAAGGTGTGTGTTGGGAAGTAACAAGCCAGCCTACTAACAGGAGAATAACAGGGTAAAAAATGGAAGCCTACCTGTCCTATGTCTAAATTTTTTTTAAGTTACTCATAAAGCTAATATGTTGCTACAAATATGTCCTATTCTTCCACATTGACATAGGAATCTTCATAACCACCCGAAATCGGTTTGAATTTAGAACTTCAGTCATGGAACATGGCACTGGAAGGTGGTGAATTCTGTTTCTAGATCAATGAAATTCAGCCAGGCAACCAAGCTTGTGATAACCTGGTATATTTGAGGCAGTTCTTTAATTAGTTCTTCACCTCTGCCAGTGTTGAAGCAGGCTGGTGGTGGGCTATTTGCAGGAGCAGGATGTCAGAGCCGAGAAAAGATGAGACGGTACCCCGGACACACAGAGGTGGAACTCCCAATCTCTGACTTGAAGCTGAGATATGGGCATGGTAACATTCCTATATGAACTCCGTCCTTGCCCTACCCCCAGCCAACAAAGAGAGAAGTGCAGGTGTCTGCCTGTGACTTCCTGTTCTGCTGTGGAAATGGGCTCCTGTGTTTTTGTTTCACAAACACAGTTTAAGGTCTGATTTCAGTGCTGCAATAGGGAAGCGAGGGTGATGGTAGGACACCCAGAGCTTGGATGCAAATGATGGAGCCATTTTTAATTTGTTCAGTGTAATCAGGTAGGGGAAATTCTATGTTTAAATATAACCAACCACTTTGAACCACAAATGGAAGTAGCTATGTAAGAAATGCTTGCTGACGCATTGCCAGAGTGTAACACTTGTACCTCTCAAGATAAGGACATTGAGAAGTTTCTCACGGTGATGCTAACACATCTGCATCACACCATGCGTGCAATTTCATGTCATAAATAATGGATTTATAGGCTTACCTACTACTCAGGAATATTACACGTGTGGAATGTAGCTGCGTTAGTGTCACTGTGAGACCCTTACCTTTCGTCAGGAGGCTTTCTCTGCCACAGCCTGGGGCTAGGCTGGGCCAGGCTGGAGAGAACCGCTGCCGCCTGGCCTTGCAACTTTGCCTAATGAGCACAAACACTGTTTTGGACTTAAGAATCTTGAGCTCCACAAGCCACAAATCACAGGGAAAGGGAAATCAAGCATTAAGGCTGTCCCCAGATTATTATTGACCGGAACGGTTTGGAAATGGTAGGGTCTTTCTAAACGTCTCCAGGGCTCTCTGTGAGGTCCAGCAATGCAGTGGTATTTGCTTTTACTGCTGTAATTTCTCCATTTCAGATTTTACTTGCTCCGATCTTTCTCAGAATGGGTGTGAGAGCTGCTCTCACCTGGCTTTTTCCTAGAGCTGGTGGAAGTCCTGGGAGAGAGTCTGAAGCTGGGTAATGCATGCAGACTGGGGCATGGCTTTTACTCAAGTCCGTGTGGGCCCCAGGATAAATCACACCTGTCCTAATTTATCCATCGAGGGGGACTTGGGTGAAGAGAGCCTTCAGGGGTAGCAGAGGAGAGAAGATGCAAGGACAGTCACGTGCGTGTTTTGTGATGACTGGAGGGAGGGGTATGGTGGAACTCACAGGTCCTGCTGCCCTGGGTCTGGTCCCTAAGACCATGTAAAGCCCACCAAAATGGGTGGGCTGATCTCAGGACCTCAAACCTTGGAGACTACTTGCCACTGTGCTGTTCTATCCCTGTGGAACCAGCTGGGGTTCTGGGATGTGGCACATGGGTTGATTTTACTTTCCTTCAATGGGAGGAACTGCTATTGTGTACCTTTTGTGTGTTCTGCTGGGGTATGAGCTGTGGAGGACACTAAAGAAATAGAAAACCAGCTTCTTCTTGAAGATTACCAGTCATTGTTCATATGATTGTGGGTATACACACATTCTAAGGAGTGGTCCAGGACATATCATGGGTGCCTTGTTCAGAGGATGGAGACCTTGGGTGGTGGCGGGGGCGGGGGTGCAGTTAGTCAGGGAAGGCTCCATGGAAGAGTCTGGGCTGCTTTTCAAAGAAAGAGGATTTTAGACAGGCAGAAGGGAAATGAGGAAAACTCAAAAGATGGAGAAAATTCCCTAAGACCTATGATCACTAGCCCTATAAGAAGCAGGACTCCTAGTGATAGCTTTTTCAGTCTGAATTCAGCCCCAATTTTAGCCTAGAGGCAGGTCAGCTAAAGACAAACCTGTTACCTTAATCTCCTCCCTGGCTGTCCTGTTTGCAACTGTCATGATAAATTTTAACCAAATTATAGTCCCAGAGGCAGGCAGGCAGCCAGGCAGCCTTTGTCACTGATGTAGAGAACCAAATCAACCGACCAGGGTTCCTGCCAGAACAGGAAACCATGAGAAGTGTCTGCCTGGCTGCATCCTATGAAGCACTTTCCCACCCTGTTGCTGGAGAGGACAGCTTTGCGATGGCACCTGCCTCACTGTGGATGTGTGGATGAGGCCCCCGGAAGGCAGGAGAGAGTTCTGGCTGGCACTTGTTGGGTGGTTTGTCATTGAAGATTGTACCCCTCAGGCAGCTGTGTGCCCTGGGTGAATGACTTCCTCTCTCTAGACTCAGTTTCTGAATCTGTATAGTGAGGTGGGGGTGCCAGATGGCCTTGGAGGTTCCGTCCAGGTCAGCTCTTTCCTGTCCTTAAAGACAGATGAAGGCAGGTGGGGAGGGCAGTGGAGCAGAGAGGAATTGAGAGGAATTCCCCAGCAGAGGCTCTTGGGAACCACACAGTTCCCCATTCTGGTGCCACCTGCTCAGAGGGTGTGGGTGCTTGTCTTGAAGGCTGCATGGATGGGAGGCCTTGTCTGCCCTGGCATGCCTTTAGGCTCTTTGGGGTTCCTATGTTGATTAATATGGAGCCCTTAGTCATACCTGTCTAGATTTACCAGGAAGAACTCAAGGTTTGTCTTGTGTGGACAGCTGTCTATGGTGCCGGGGAGGGAACTGCTGCCTTGAGTTGTCCTCACTCTGTCTTGTGACTTCAGCAAGGGCTGTGTCATCATGGCCAGGATCAGCAGGGGAGCAGACACACATCCAAGGAAGTGCCCCTGGTGCCTCCCATGGACTCTTGGTGCAAACACATCCTCATGTCCATAGCACAGGACGTCTGCAGAGCTGAGGCTGGAAGACCCCGACTGAGGGCTGTGCCGATGCTGGGAGGAAGGTCCTTTGAAGAAAGAGGACTTGAGAGGGCAGATGACTTGACCAGAGTTGCACAGCTACTTGGAGACACATCTGCAACTAACCCCAGGTCTCCCGACTCTCAGTCTATGATGCTTTCTCTTCCACCAAATTAAAAGGTGGCAAGGGGCTCGGTGTACCACAGATTGAAACTTGGACTGACCTCTGGAAATCAGATCATTCTCTAAAAATGTGTCAGAGGAAGTGAGAGTGCAGGGCCTCTCTTCACACTTTAGAGCCTTAAGTGGGGCACGTGCTCTCAGCTCTGGGCAGGGCAGAGAAAGTTGTGGAAGGGCAGCCGACCAAAAAGTATTTCTTAAATCATTTGTGTGTGCCCAGCCTTGAGCTATGTGTAGTAGGGCATGAAGAGGTTTGAGGTTCACATCTCACACAGCAATTTCATTGCAGCTGGCAAAGCAAATTTAACCCCATATTAATTGTAAAAGCAACTGACTGCGAGTTCCTGTCTGCATGATGAAATAGAAGAACATACATTTATGTTTGCATAAAAGAAAATCTGGAAGGATACAAAAACCTAATAAAAGTGGTTAATTGAGCAGTCAGTCACCTGATCAGAGTAGGGGGTGAGATGTTGCCATTTGTACCTTTTAATTACAAAGATTTTTTGAACTCTGTGAATGCATCATCTTTGCAAAAAATTAAATAAAAACCAACATCACAAATCAGTAACATGCTGAATTGGGTGACCAGTAGCCAAAGGAATTCAGAAAAAAACAGAGTTCAGGGTTTTTTTTCTCAACCTCCTGCAAGATTAGAACTGGAAGGGACTTTAGATGCCATTGTGTCTGACTTCCCACTCAATTCTGACATGTGTCATACAATCACAAGAGATGGACTTTTCCGGTGTCCTTTCCTAAGCCCTGTACCATGCATGGACAGTGCTGATCCAGGGATCACAGTGCATAGAGAGGTCAGTCTCTGTCCTTGATGGCCTTATCATCTCCAAGTGCACCTTTAATTGAAATGTCATGGAGATTTTAAAATCCCAGGTTAAAAAACAAAGTGGTAAGATGCTTGGAAGGAAAATAAAATTAGGGAAAGCAGCAGAGTTAAGAAGTAAGTAAGAAAGAAAAAGCAGCATTTGAAATAATTCTCAAAGGATGGGTCACGTGCTGACAAGTGGAGGGCTGGGATACCAGGTGGAGAGAGCATAATGTTCAGGAAATTCTCAGGTTTGACTGGTCACCGTGGTAGGATAGTGGCATGGAAATCTGGGTGGGGTCATGCTGTAGACTATACTGAGTGCCAGTCTGAGGTATTTCTTTTTTTGATTGAATAGAAATCTCTTCTTGAGATTTTCAGGTGAGTGAGCATTCTCTTTTTCATCTAATAACCCATAAGGAGAAGCTCCCTGGAAGTAGTAAGAATTGAGCTAGGCCTTCAAAGATCAGTAGAATTTATTTATGTATTTGCTTGTTTGTTTATTTATATTTACTTATTTACTATTGTTTAAAAATATTTTATTTATTTATTTGACAGAGAGAGAGAGAGAGAGAAAGCACAAGCAGGCGGAGCAGCAGGCAGAGGGAGAGGGAGAAGCAGGCTTTCCACGAAGTGGGGAGTTGGATGCGGGACTTGATCCTAAGACCCTGGGATCATGACCTGAGCCGAAGGCAGATGCTTACCCATCTGAGCTACCTCAGTGCCCCATGGATCAGAAGAATTTAGAAAGCATTCTTGATAGAAAGAAGATCCTAAGTCCAATATAGATGGACACCACTGAAGAACTCTGAGCAGGAAAGAGCATGACAATGCTGTGTATTGGAAGGATAGCCATTGTGCTATTTGGGATAGAAAGGAGGAAGGATCGCCTGAGGCACAGTGACACTTTATCCATAGTCTCAAGAAGACACTGAAGGTCTGACTTAGGTGGCAGTAATGGGAATGGAAGGAGACCCACTGGAAATACTCTCTCCCATCTCAAAGGTCCTCTTTGCTTGGATTTACAAAAAGGAACTTTTAATTCACTTGGTAGTCCTCAGAGATCATTCTTAGCTCAATGCTCCACCTTTTCTGCTTACCAATATTTTTCTGGATCATCTCTCTATTCTCTCTGTCTCTTCATGGGCAGGAGTGGCAGCTATGATCATCCCAGCCCTACTGCACTTTGGCATTTTGCTGCAGTTTGGGATGCTTTTGGATTATGTTGATGGGTGTGCTAAAACTTTCCATCCTTGGACATCTTCTGCCAGGCTGGAGAGAAGATGTTCAGTTGGTGGTGAGAAGTAACCAATACTGGACCCTAAGTCCAATATAGATGGACACCATCTCATTTCTCATTTTACAGGTAAGGAAATAGAGGTCTAGAGAATTAAACGGACATGCTCAAATCACAGAGAGAAGGGGGAAGTTAGGAACTGAATAGGTCTTTTGACTCCAAGTGCTAGACATTTTTTAGTATATCTTACAGTTTCTACTGAGGAATGCTCATGTTTACTGAACAGTTATTATGTGTTATGCACTGTGTTAAAGCTTTTCTATCATCATTTAATCCCCCCAATCACACTATGAGGTAGAAACTATCAATATTTCTACCTCTTCAAACAAAAAACTTAAGCTCATAGAGACAAAGTAATTTTCCCAAAGTCACATAGTTAGGAAGTTCAAAGCCAGTATCTGAATCTAGGTCTGACTCCAAGTATTTATTCAAGTATAAGAACCCCCTTAAAATTATTTATTAAAAATATTTGACAGCCTGACCCTGAATAGAATTTCTACTTTTAACATTTACTTTTTGAGAAGATTTAGTGGACTCAGTAATGCCTTTGATTTAATCTATATTTGAATAATTATTGTCTACATACATTTTGGAAAACATACATATAGAAAATAATAGTATGTGTATGTGGGTATGAGTTTCAGAACTCATCAGTGGGTAGAAGAGGGAGTTGGTGAAGTGTGGGAAGGTCATGGCTTGGGAAGTACAGTAAGATGAGCAACCTCATTAGAGTGACATTTTAAAGCTTTTCAGTTCTCTGATGCAACTTGATGCACCAACCTGCAGGTATGAATGAAGTCACAAATTTGTTTGGTTCATTACTCCTACCTGCAAAACTCATGACCTTTGTCCCCCCGACAAAATTTCCTACTTAAACTAGTACTCCTGGGATGCTCTGAGAGGCAGTGAATAAACACTCTTATACTTGCTGATGGACCCTGGATATTTGTTGTGTGTCTTGCTGCTTTCCCCAGTGTCCTGCTCAGTGCCACTGTGTGCCAATATACTGCTAGCGCACAGTGAGGAGAGTGGGACAAAACAAATGCCTTAGTCTTATTTGTTAGAACCAATGTGTTACAGTTTAGAGAAATATCTCTTTGTAATTTTTAATTGAGTATAATTTATACAGTTAATAAAATGCACAGCATACCATGTTCAGTTCAATGAATATTCACCATTGTATATGCTCATGTTATAAAAAAGGATAGAATATCCCAGATGTTTCTCTTATACTTCTCTTAGTGTCAATTCCCTGGTCCTCCAGAGGCAGCCACTTTCTAATTTGTCATCTTAGATCAGTTTTAACTTCATCTAAATGGAAGTATATAATACAAATCCTTTGTGTTTGGCTTCTTTTACTTTTTTTTTTGCTTCATTTACTCAAAAGGATATAATCAAGATTCATCCATGTGGTTGCATGTATCAATAGTTCATTCTTTATACTGTTAAGTTATACCCCATTGCATGAATGTGTCACAATTTGTTTTTCTAACTTCCTGTAGATGAATATTTGGGTTGTTTCCTATTTTTTGCTATTATGAATAAAGTTGTAATTAATATTCTTGTACAAGTCTTTTAGGGGAAGCATGTTTTCATTTCTCTTGTGTGAATACCTAGTAGTGAAATTGCTGGGTCATAGGGTAGATGTATGTTTAGCTTTATAAGAAACAGCTAGTTCTCCAAAGTGATTGTACCATTGTACACTTGCACCTAGCAATATGCCAACATTTTACTTGCTTCACATTGTCTCCAACATTTGGCATTGCCAGTGCTTATTTTCATTTTTCTAGTGGGTGTGAAATTGTGATTTTAGTTCACACTTAAAGATGATGTTGAGCACCTTTCATGTTTAATTGGCCATATCTTATTTTGAAGGTGTTTTTTGGGTATTAAAAAATAAGGCTGCTGGTTTTAAATGTTTCATTTGTAGGTATTCTTTATATATGCTGGATATATGTCCTTATCATGTATAGTCATAAATACTGTATATATATAGTACTATATATAGTACTATATATACTATAAATATGTATAGTCATGTCATAAATATTTTTCCCAGTCTGTGAATGGCCTATACATTTTCTTAATGGTGTCTTTTTTTTTTTTTTTAAGATTTTATTTATTCATTTGTCAGAGAGAGAGAGAGAGAGAGAGAGCCAGCAAGAGAAGTGGTAGGCAGAGGGAGAAACAGGCTCCCCACAGAGTAAAGAGCCTGATGCGGGACTCAATCCCAGGGCCCAAGATCATTACCTGAGTTGAAGGCAGATGTTTAATTGACAGAGCCACCCAGGCATCTCCCCTAATGGTGTCTTTTGACATCGAGAATCATTTTTATTCTGATAATGCTCCAGATACTCTGATCACCTAACAAACCATCCCCCAATTTCTTTACTTAAAATAATGGCAACAATTGTTCACAAATCTGTAATTTTGGTAGGACTCAGTATGGATAGCTTGTCTCTAGTCTCTGGACACTATTGATGTCTGCTAGGATGGGGTAATAGCTGGGGGCTGAAATCTTCTGCAGCCTTGATCACTCATACGTCTGCCCCTATGTATGGTTCCACTTAGACCTTAGATGGAGCTGTTGGTGGAATGCATACTGTGATCCCTTCATGTTGCTGGGTTCCAAAGGTGAGAGAATCTCAAGGAAGAGAGTCAAATGGAAACTATTTTTTTCTGACTTAGCTTCAGAAGTCCCATAGCATCACTTCTGCTTTACTCTATGATTTGGAGCAATTACAAACTCACCCTGGTTCCAGTGAAGGGTTAATTGTCTCTACTTCTTAGTGGAGAGTGGCAATGTTTTGGAAGACCAGGTGGGACTGGATATATTGTTCCAGCTACTTTTGGAAGATATAATCTGCCCCATCTAATTCTAATATATCAGTGTATTCTTTAATTGTTGATGCTTTTTATAACCATCCTGAGATTTTTGCCTACCTAAAGGATATAAAGCTATTCTTTTATTTTTTTTTCTTCTGACAATGTGTGGTTCTATATTCGCATTCAGGCCTGTAATCTATCTTTCTTGAATTAATTATTGTGCAAGGAGTGAGGTAGATATTGAGGTTGACTTTGTTTTTCATACAGATACCTATCTGATTCAGTACCAGGTGTCAGGCTTTCCTTTTTAACAAAAGTTGAAGTCAATATGTATGGGTTGATTTATGGAATCTCTGCATTTTTCTATTGATTTATTTGTCTATTCTTTGTAATCAAACTATATCAAACTTTATGATAAGGCTTGAAATCATATAATAAAATTCCTCTGATTTATTATTCTTTTTCATGTGTTTTGGATATTCTATGCCCATATAACTTTTAGACACAGTTTATAAATTTTTCAAAAAGTCCTGCTGGAATTTTGGTTGGAATGACATTGTATCTATGGATCCATATAGGTGGAATGGACTTTTAATAATACTTGTCTTCTAACTCGTGAGCACAGTATATCTTTCTATTTCTTTACCTCTTCAATTTCTCTTTGTAAAACTTTTTTGTGCCTCATACATTTTCCAACAGATTTATTTCCAGACATTTTATGTTTTTTGATGATGTTTTAAATAGGACTTAAAATTTTTTTTCTTTTTTTAAAAAAGACTTTTATTTATTTGAGACAGAGAGAGAATGTGAGAAAGAGCAAGCGCAAGCAGGGTTGGAGGTAGAGGAAGAAAGTAGATTCCCTGCAGAGCAGGAACCTCTGGAACTCAATCTCAGAACCCTGGGATCATGACCTGATCCAAAGGCTTAACCAACTGAGCCCCCAAGAACCCCTAAAAAATTATTTTTAAATTTTTCATCAGTATTATATTGAAATCAAATTGCTTTTGGTATCTTAGCCTTGTATCTTATAACCTTGCTAAATTCATTTATCACTTCTACTCCTTTTTTAGAGTCCATAGGATTTTCTACTGTTCAATCAAATTGTCTGCAAATAATAATGCCTTTATTCTTTTCTAACATTCATGTGTTGCATTTTTTTTCTTGTCTTATTGCACTGGCTAGGACTTCTAACATATACTGAAAAGAAGTGGTGAGAATGCATATAAGTATAATATTACCAGTAGGTTTCTTATAGATTCTTTGCATCAAATTAACGAAGTTCTCCCTCTCTTCCTATTTTCTTAGTTTGCTGAGAGGTTTTATGGTTTTTTTTTTTTTTATTGAATGGATATTGAATTGTGTTAATCGCTCTTTCTGTATCTCATGAGATGATTATGTAATTTCTTTTCTTCTTTAATTTTATTGAACAATTTTCATATGTTAAACCAATCTTGCATTCCTGGATCAACTTCATGGAAATAATCTCTCTCTATATAACCATCTATCTATCTATATATGTAAATTGTTTTTGCTAATATGTGGTTAAGAATTTTTCATTTATGTTCATGAAGGATGTTTGTTTGTTCTTCTTATTATGTCTTTGTCAGGTTTTGATATCACTGTTATATGAACCTCATGTGATGAGTGGGGAAATGTTCTCTGTAATTTCTGAAAGTAATTGTGTGAAGTGGATATTAATTCTTTAAATATTTACATAATTAATTGGTGAGGCCATCTGTGCCTGGTGATTTCTTTATTGGTAGGTATTTTATTATGAGTTTAATTTCTTTAATAGGCATAGGGCCTTTTCTATTTTCTGTTATTCCTTATCTGAATTCTAGTAGGTTTCATTTTTCAAGGAATTTTTTGATTTGGTAGAAATTGTTGATATTTTAGCATTCATTTTTACATAATATCCTCCTATTATTCTTTTAATATTTGTAGGATTTTCAGCGATGTCTCCTCTTTTACTCTTTGGTAATTTGTGTTTTTCCTTTTTACCAGTTTTGGTAAGGATTTATGTGTTTTATTTTATCAAATATTCAACTTTTAACTTTTTAATTTCCTTGTCTATTTATTTCTGTTATTAATTTTATTATTTGCATTCTTCTAATTAATGTCAGTTTTAATTTGCTCCTTTTTTCTTGATTCTTATGGTAAAAATTTAGGACTTTAACTCTTTCCTAATATAGGCACTTATAGCTCTAAATTTTCCTTTAAGCTCAGCTTTATCTGTATCTCACAAATTTTCCTCTGTTATATTTTCTTTATTAAGCAGAGATATTTTCTAATTTCTTTTTTAAAAGATTTTATTTATTTATTTGACAGAGAGAGCACACAAGCAAGGAAGCAGCAGAGGGAGAGAGAGAAGCAGTTCTTTGCTAAGCAGGGAGCCCAATGAACAGTTTTATCGCAGGACGCTGGGATCATGACCTGAACCAAAGGCAGGTGATTAACTGACTGAGTCACTCAGGCACCCCACCGAATTTTTTCTAATTTCTCTTATGATTTCTTCTTTGACTTACCAGTTATTTAGAAATGAGTATTTAAAATTGGAGGCATTTCAAGATTTTCTTTTCTTTTGGTAATTCATATCTAATTTAATTCCTTTGTGATCAGAAAGTTTATTTTGTTACTTTAATATGATTTTGAGCCTTGATCATCTTTTCAGCATTGATTTATGGCCCAGCATATAGTCTCTCTTGTTGAATGTTTTAGGTGCACTTGAAATTAATGAGTATTTACAGGTTTGGGGAATAGCATTTTATATTTTGTGGGGTTGGTTGTGATCTCTCCTCTTTCATTTGTGATTTTATCTATTTGGATACTTTCTCTTTTCTTTTGATAAATCTGGCTAGGGGTTTTTCAATTTTATTAATTCTTTTGAAGAACCAGCTCTTAGTTTTGTTGATATGTTCTGTCGTTTTTCTATATTGTTTATTTCTGCTCTAATCTTCATTATTTTCCTTCTTCTGCTGGCTTTAGGCTTTATTTGCTGTTCCTTTTCTAGCTCCTTTAGGTGTAAGTTTAGGTTACGTATTTGAGACTTTTCTTGCTTCTTCAGGTAGGCCCGTATGGGAATGTACTTCCCTGTCAGGACTGCCTTTGCTGCATCCCAAAGGTTTTGGACTGTTACGTTTTCATTTGCTTCCATGTATTTTTAAAAATTTTGTTTTTAATTTCCTGGTTAACCAATCATTCTTTAGTAGGATGTTCTTTAACCTCCATGTATTTGAGGTCTTTCCAAATTTTTTCTTGTGGTTGACTTTAAATTTCATAGCATTGTGGTCTGAAAATATGTATGGTATGATCTTGATCTTTTTGTACTTGTTGAGGGTTGATTTGTGTGATCCAGTGTGTGATCTATTCTGGAGAATGTTCCACGTGCACTTGAAAAGGATGTGTATTCTGTTGCTTTAGGATGAAATGTTCTGAATATATCTGTTAAGTCCATCTGGCCCATTGCGTCATTTAAAGTCATTGTTTTCTTGTTAAACCTCTGCTTAGATGATCTGTCCATTGCTCTGAGTGGGTGTTAAAGTCCCCTCTATTGTTGTATTATTACCAATGAGTTTCTTTATATTTATTATTAATTGATTTATATATTTGGTTGTTCTCAAGTTGGGGCATAAATATTTATAATTGCTATATCTTCTTGATGAATAGACTCCTTAATTATGATATAGTGCTCTTCATCTCTTATTACTTTCTTTCATTTAAAATCTAGTTTGCCTGATATAAATTGGCTACTCTGGCTTTCTTTTGACATCCATTAACATGACAGATTATTTTCCATGCCCCCAATTTAATCTGCAGGTAACTTTAGGTCTAAAATGAGTCTGTTGTAGGCAGCCTATAGATGGATCGTGTGTGTGTGTGTGTGTGTGTGTGTGTATCTTGTCAGAGAGGCAGAGCACAAGCAGGGGGAGTGGCAGAGGCAGAGGGAGAAGCAGGCTCCCCACTGAGCAAGGAGCTTGATGTGGGACTCCATGTTAGGACCCTGGCATCATGACCTGAGCCAAAGGCAGATCAACAAACTGAGCTACCCAGGTGCCCCTTTTATGTTGTTTTTTTTAAAATCGATTCTGATGCCCTGTGTCATTTTTTAAAAAAAAAGACTTTATTTATTTATTTGACAGGCAGAGATCACAAGTAGGCAGAGAGGCAGGCAGAGAGAGAGGAGGAAGCAGGCTCCTTGCGGAGCAGAGAGCCCGATGCGGGGGTTGATCCCAGGACGCTGGGATCATGACCTGAGCTAAAGGCAGAGGCTTTAACCCACTGAGCCACCCAGGCACCCCCCCACCCCCGTGTCATTTTTTAAAAAAAGATTTATTCATTTGTGAGAGAGAATGTGCTGGGAGAGGGGCAGAGGGAGAGGGAGAGAGAGAATCTCAAGCAGATTCCTTGCTGAGCGTGGAGCCCGACTTGGGGCTTGATTCCATGTCCCTGAGATTATGACTTGAGCTGAGATCAAGAGTTGGATGCTTTATCACTGAACTACCCAGGTGCCCCTCTAATACCCCATGTCTTTTGATGGAGCATTTAGTCCATTTACAGTCAGAGTGATTATTCAAAGATACAAATACAGTTGTATTGTGTTACCTATAGAGTTTGTTTCTGGTGAAAAAAGTTTGTTTCTGTTTCTGGTGATGTTCTCTGCTCCTTTCTAGTGTTTGTTGTTTTTGGTCTTTTTTTCCCACTCAAAATTTCCTCTTAATATTTTTTGCAGGCTAGTTTGGTGGTCATGAACTCCTTTAGTTTTTGTTTGTCTGGGAAAGTCTTTATTTCTCCTTCTAATCTGGATGGCAGCTTTGCTGGATAAAGTATTCTTGGCTGCATATTTTTCCCATTCAGCATGTTGAATATATCCTGCCACTTGGTTCTGGCCTGCCAAGTTTCCCTGGACAAATCTGCTGCACACCTAATCTGTCCTTTCTTGTAGGTTAATTACTTTCCCCCCCCCTTACTGCTTTCAGGATTCTTTTCTTGTTTGTGTATTTTGTGAATTTAACTATGATGTGACTTGGCAATGGTTAGCTTTTGTTGAATTTAATGGAAGTTCTCTGGAAATTCCTGGAATTTGATACCACATCCTTCCCCGCATTAGGAAGTTTTCAGCTATAATTTGCTCAAATAAACCTTCTGCCACTTTTTCTCTCTCTCCATCTTCTGGGACTCCTATGACACGAATGTTATTCCATTTGAATAAGCTGCTGAGTTGTCTAGGTCTGCCTTTATGATCCATTACATTTGTTTCTCTCTTCTTTTCAACTTCATTATTTTCCATGGTTTTATCTTCTATATCACTTGTTTGTTCCTCTGATTCATCCATCTTTGTTTTTATGGCATCTCTTCAGGTCTGCATTTTGGTCATAACATTTTTAATTTTGGCCTAACTAGACTTTAGTTCTTTTATCTCTGCAGCAAGGGATCCTCTAGTGTCTTCTGTGCTTTTTTTTCCAAAGCCAGTTAGTATCCTTATAATTGCTGTTTTAAATTCTAGTTCAGACATCTTACTTATATCTCATTGATTAAATTTTTGGTAATCATTTCTTCCTGTTCTTTCTTTTAGGGTGAATTCATCATTTTTGTCATTTTGGGGAGCTATAAAGCAAAATAAAACAAAATTAAAACTAAGAATTGAAAAAAAATTAAAAACAAAATAAAATACATAGAGGCTAGACCCTAGGTGCATTTTAGTCTGCTTGTTATGAGAATGTTAATAGAAAAAAGGTAGAAAGAAAGAAAAGAAGAAAAGGAGAAAAAAATAAGAAATATATGAAATAAATTAAAAAATAAAAAATTCTTTCTGTATCCAAATAACAAACAAAAAACAAAAACAAAGATAAAAACAAGAAACGAAAGACATAAGGAACCCCCAAAGAACACTACCTGCTGTTTTCCCTAGAGCTAAAGTTTTGAAGCACTCTGGATCAGTAGACTGGGTGTGGACAAGGGGTTTGTTCTGGTTTTCTGGGGGAGGGTCCTGCTGCTCTGATTCTAAGCCCTGGTGGAGTTGTGCTTGCCCCATGCAGGGGGCAGGGGCTTGGTGTAGCTACTCCGTTCTCCAGTTGGTGACGCTGTTCTGCTCACTGAGGTGGATCAAGTTGGTGGGCCAGGGAGAAAAATGGCTTCGCCTTGTTCTCTCTCTCTTCTGTGGACCAGGAAATGCATGTCACCCCTCTTCAGTAAGCCCTCACAGATGCAGTGACCCTGCCTTTGTCCTTGGTTTCTGTCTGGTCCCTGCCTTCACCCTGTCTGAGTCTGAGCTGTCTGCCTGCCAAATGGTGCATCACTCCTGTGTTTTATCTCAGGCATGGCTGTAGTTTCAAGACCCCACACTTCAGAGACCCTGCACTGTGGTCCCCCATTGATCCTCTGGAGGAGGATCTCCTTGTTTTGTTACTAGGGCTGGCTTGTCACAGAAGACAGTCACATGACTGCACAGTGGTTCAGAGTTTATGGTAAATCACAACACACAGATGATGCCACAGATGATGAAGGGTTTGCAGTCCTTCATCAGTGTCTTTATTCCTATACTGGTGAATGGGTTAGCTCCATGGTGCCCACAGGATCCTCTGCCCAGGGAGAGGCCATATGGCTTCTACCAAATGCACTCTAAGCAGGGGAACTGCTTCTCCCTATGTGATCCAGGGGATCCTCAGACTGCCCTCTGCTGGGGCTCAGCTCTGCTCTTCCACCAGAGCATGGCTCAGCTTCCCAGGCATGAACATGGCAATGTTGTAGACCTCTGAAACATCACAATCTGTGCTTCACTGTTTATAGAAAACTGATAGTATTGTAACTCTCTCCTTTCCCCCCACCCATGGTTTTGGGGAATGGTTTTCTTGTGCAGTTGCCTGACCATGTTTTAACTCTTTCCCCTCTGTCCCCACTTTTTCTCTTTCCTTCTCTCTTGCTACTCTGGGCAGGGACCATGGCTCTTTTCTCCCACAAACTCTCTGCAGTTTCTATTTTCCATGGGTCATTTGTCTGGTTTGTAGATGTGCAGCTTAGTTCTCTTCAACTTCAGATCATTTTCTTGGGTGTTCAGAGTGATTTGATATTTATCTAGCTGTGTTTGAAGGAGGAGGCAAACTTAGGGTTGCCCTATTCCTCCGCCATCTTACCTCTCTTCAGCTGGAAAATAGCACTTTATAAATGTTAATTATGTCAAGCTATTTGAATGTGGTATTCAATTCTTATATTCTCTTACTGACTTTTTTTTTTTTTTGCTATTACATCAGTTACTGAGAGAAAGGTATTAAAATCTACAGCTGTGAAAGTAAATTTCTCTTTAGCTTTGTCAAAGTCTGCTTTTTGAATTTTGAAATGCTGTTATGAGTCGCTATGCATTTAGGATTGATTTTAAGGTCTTTCTAATGAATTGACTTCTTTTTATTAATTTTTAAAAATGTTTTAATTTTTTAAATTAATATATAATGTATTATTAGCCCCAGGGGTACAGGTCTGTGAATCACCAGGTTCATACACTTATGAATTGACTTTTTTATAATTATGTAATGCTCTCTTTATCTCTGGTAATATGTTTTGTCTTGAAGCTTACTTTGTCTGATTTTAGCATAGCACACTAGCTTTCTAATACTTAATGTTTATATAGAATATCTTTTTCTGTCTACAGCCATACCACCTTGAATGCACCCGATCTTGTCTGATCTCAGAAGCTAAGCAGGGTTGGGCCTGGTTGGTACTTGGATGGAAGAATATCTTTTTCTACTCCTTTCCTTTTTTATTATTTTTATAATTTTAATTTCTATTATTTTTTCCAAAAGAGTATAAATTTTAGTTAACATACAGTGCAATATTAGTTTCTGGAGTAGAATTCAGTGATTCATCACTTGCACACAACACCCAGTGCTCATCACAAGTGTCCTCTTTATACCCATCACCCATCTAGCCTATCTGCCACCCACCTCCCTCCATCAACCCTGTTTGTTCTCTGTAGTTAAGAGTCTCTTATGGCTTGTTTCCTCTCTCCTTTTTTTTTCTTTCCCACCTTCCCCTATATTCATCTGTTTTATTTCTTAAATTCAACATATGAGTGAGATCATATGGTATTTGTCTTTCTCTGACTAACTTATTTCACTTAGCATCATACACTCTAGCTCTATCTACATCATTGCAAATGGCAAGATTTCATTCTTTCTGATGGATGACTAATATTCATATATATATATAAAGTTCGATTGTGTGTACATATATACACACCACATATTCTTTATCCATTCATCAATTGATGGACATTTGGGCTCTTTTTCCATAGTTTGGCTATTGTTGATAATGCTGCTATAAGCATTAAGCATTGGGGTGCATGTACCCCTTTGAATCTATATTTTTATATCCTTTGGGTAAATATCTAATAGTGTAATTGCTAGATGATAAGGTAGTTCTGTCTACTCTTTTCCTTTTAATCTACCTGTGAATTTATATTTAACATATGTTATTTTTAAATAACATGGAGGTAAGTCTTTTTTATCGAGCCTGACAATTTTTGCCTTACCCTGGGTGTGCTTAATTTGCTTACATTTAATATAATTAATGTATGATTGGGCTTAAGTCCACCATCTTGGCTTTTTACCATCTGTTCTTTGCTCTTTACTTCCTTTTCTCCCCTGTATTTTTTTGGACGAATCAAGTATTTTTTGATACTCTGTTTTGTCTTCTCTATTGCTTTTTAGCTATGCTTTTTTATTATTTTTATAGCACTTGCTCTTTAGCAATTAAACTTTGTGTCTTTAAATGGTCACAATCTACCTTCAACTATGTTTATACTATTTTACGAACAATGTAAAAAAACCTTATGGCAACAATTCCATGTACCTGACTCTTGCCTTTTAAATCCTCTTGTTTTTATATATTTTATTTCTTTTTGTGTTATAAATCTCATGACATATTATTATTATTGTCATTATTATTGTTTTAAAAAGTCAATATTTTTTTTAAAAGATTGTTTATTTATTTATTTGACAGTCAGAGATCACAAGTAGGCAGAGAGGCAGGCAGAGAGAGAGGAGAGAGCAGGTTCCCCTTGGAGCAGAGAGCCTGACATGGGGCTCGATCCCAGGACCCTGGGATTATGACCTGAGCTGAAGGCAGAGGCTTTAACCCACTGAGCCACCCAGGTGCCCCCAAAGTCAATAATTTTTATAAAATTTAATATATAATATACATTACAATATATATAACACATATATATAAAGAGAATGAAAAATATATTTTATACACATACACACATAACTTTTGGGGGGCCTTTGTTGTGATACTGGTTTTCTGGGTATGAATTCCCTGTTTTTATCTATGAAAATGTCTATATATTGCCTCTATTTTTATAGGATGTGGAACATTAAGTTGATAAATTTTCTCCTTTTCAGCACTATACAGTTGTTTCAGTTTTCTAGCCTCATTCTTACTGTTGTTTCCTGTAATAATATATATTTTTCCCCCTCTGGTTACTTTTGTGAATTTTCTTTTTATTTGTGAGTCTCAGCAGTTTAACTGTGACATTTTAAGGTGTGGTTTTCTTTGTATTTGTCCTGCTTGGGTTCACTGAGCTCCTTGGATCTACACGTTGATTTTGGAAAGCACTTGACTGCCATTTCTTTAAAAAAAGAAGAAAGAAAGGAAAGAAAGAAAAACATATTTGCCCTGTTATCTTTCTTTTTTTCTTCTAGAATTTCAATTACATGTTTTCTAGATCATTTGATATTATCCCTCAGTTCTGTCCCCCCTCCCCTCCATTTTACTCTGTTTTTGTTTGGATATTTTCTATTTTGTCTTCAAATTTATTGATCTATTCCCTGCTATATCTAATTTGATGTTAAATTTATTAGACACATTTCTCATTTTTGATCTCTTTTTTTTTTTTTCATTTCTGTTGTTTCATTTGGGTCTTTTTTATAGTTATCTTCTGTTTTCTGAAATCCCTAATTTGTTCATGCTTTTATTTTTCTCCCCTAGATTTTTAAAAATGTCATTGTTATTTTAAAGACCCTACCTAGGCCGTTTCTGGGTCTTACTAAATTGACTATTTCCTCTTTTGACATTGGTAAGATTTTCTTGCATTTTTGTATCTTTCATGTAGCTTGATGTTTGGAGACATTTTGTGTAGAATAAGAGTGGAGTAAATAATATTCACCTCCAGAAAAGAGGATCTTTTTTTTTTTTTCATGAGGGCATTTATGAGAGGATTGAGTTAATCTCATCTGTAGTTCAGGTAAGTCTGGGCTTGATTGCAGCTTAAGTTAGAGTCTTTGTTCCACTGGTTTAAAATGGTTTGAGAAAAAAGTTAAGATTTGCTTTATCAAGATTAAGGATATGAATACCTGTGAGATTCCAGAAAATTCCTTCTGCCTTAGAATCTGGCTGTCAGCTTTCAGCTCCCTCACTGGAGAGTATTCTTTGCTTTCCAATTTTGCCCCAGCTTTCTGCATCTTGAGGGTTCTTTCTCTTGCCAGATGTCCTGTCCACATCTTCTGGAAGATGGCTGCAGTGCACTTGGTGGAAGCCCAGAGCACCTCAGAGTGATTCCAAATTTCTTGTCCCACCCTGACCTTCAGCCTTGTACTTAGGGAAGGTTGTAAGGACCTCAGGGGGATCTGTGTCAGCTCTTTTGTCCTCCCAGCCCTCATGATTCTACCTCTGGGCCTACATGAGAACAAGGGGAGCATATTGGTGGGTAGATACAGATTGAGAGTTGTTTTTTTTTTAAAGATTTTATTTATTTATTTATTTGACAGACAGAGATCACAAGTAGGCAGAGAGGCAGGCAGAGAGAGGGGGAAGCAGGCTTCCCACTGAGCAGAGAACCCAATGTGGGGCTCGATCCCAGGACCCTAAGATTTTGACCTGAGCTGAAGGCAGAGGCTTTAATCCCCTGAGCCACCCAGGTGCCCCCAGATTGACAGTTTTGCTTGGGTTCCTCGAGGTCCTCATCTGTCATGCCATCCAACTCACTGCTATGTTTGTGAAAAGTTTGATGGCTTTCTCCTAATCCCCATCCATGGCATGTTCTTCATTCTCTACTCCTTCACTAATGATGAAAGCATCATAGCACTCTTCTTGCCAGGAGGGAAGCATCACTTTTTGAAATTTAGTTCAGTTTCATTTCTTTGCATCTTAGCTCTCTGATTTTTGTGATGTTGTAGCTTATCTGGCTTTTTTCTTCATGGTTAGGATGGAAGCAACAGTTTCTTGTCATTTTCTGCATTCTAATTGGAAATGATGTTTAGTTTTTTCTATTTTTATTTACTTTCTGTTTCCAGGACCTAAACACCTATCCACTGTAGCTGGGATAGGGATAGGTTTGATTGATTCCAACTAAAAATCTTTACTCCCTTTCTTTGTGGAAAGCTTTCTCTTGGGTGAAGCTCAGAATTTCTGATTCCATCTCTCAGGAGGAGTTGTCCCTCCAAGAAGTTCTCAGACCCTATTAAATGTGTTTCTGTTGGGCCCACCCCATCAGTGTCAGAGATATCTGCATCTCACTATTTGAGATGTGGCAAACTCCCCCACTCCTCAGGTACACAGTGTGTCACTTTGATGTGAGAATACCTCAGAGAGGGGTGACATTTTAGGGACATTTTCAGGTTCGTGACATTAAGGCCTATGGGAAGGAGAGAGATCTCAAAGTAGGGGTGGGGTTGGAAACTCCTACCTACTAATATTTACTTGGTATCTACTTTGAGTCACCCTCTTTCACAGTGGTGGCACTTGACATAAATTTTCTCACTTTACATGTGAGGGAGTTGAGACTCAGAGAGATTATATAACTGCCTAAGTGGCAAAGCAGGGATTTGAGCTCATAGCTAACCCACTTAAAAAAAAATTTTTTTTCCCCTTTACTAACATGGAGGAAGGCATAGCAGAGGATGGGAGTGGGCAGACCACTGCATCCCAGTCTAGGCTGGAGCTGACCTTGCTAATGTTGGACATAGGGTTGGAACCAGCATAGGAGCTCTAGTTTCTAAGACTAGAGCTCTTCTTATTAGGATCCCACTATAATCAAACCATGCATTCACTGGGTGACCTTGAGCAGTTTACTTTTAATTTTTTTGGAATATTTGTATTTTTCTGAAAATCTGATGTTCCCAAATTCTTTGAAAATACTCCTAAGGGAAATTGGAAACAGTACCTCCTCCATGGGTCCTCTTTTCAGCAGGCCTTCCTCCCATTGACTGGATTTGTAGGAAGGAAAGGAGAGAAAACAGCACCCCCACACCCACCCCAACCCCTGCTCATCCCAATTCGCATAAGCCTTCTCTCCATGCCAAAGGCCACTTTGCACTTGGCCTCTTCTCCCTGGCACTGTGACTAACGCAGGAAAAGCCAAAGTGTAATTAGTTAATAGCAGAGCTCCTCTGTTAATGGAAAGGGCATTTCAAACTTACTTATGCAAACCGATACTGTAAGATTTGTCAGAAACTATCAATAGGATGCAACAGAGAGGATTCACAGGTCACTTGTCAAGTGGGGACAAAGCTTTTCTAGCCTAAGCTTTGAGACCCAGAGTGGCTCTCTGGACCACAAGCTAGCCTGCAAATAAGACTGCCGGGATAAGAGGCTGGAGACCCTCTTCTGAACATCTCCCCCCTAGTAATAGCCATGTGTCAGAATAGTTGTTGCATACCCAACCAGCATTATCTCAGCTTTTCCTCTCTATAACCTGATGAAGTAGGTGCTGTTACTGTCCTCATTTTATAGTTGAGGAAATTGAGACTTAGATGTGTTATTGACTAAGGTCAAGAAAGTGGTCAGTGGTGGGCCTAGGACTTGAACCCAAGACTACCTGAATTCTAAGTCTAGGTGGCACCTCCCCACTCAGCCGTTAGAGCACTCTAAAACCTGAGTTACTAATAGAAGATGACATTTGGGTCTTCTTAGGGCCGGCAAATGATCACCATACCTATTTTTTCCCTTTTCCTGGGTTCACAGTTATACTACATCTCCTCCCTACCCCACTCCACTCCCCACATGTGATCCTCATGCTCTTAAGCTTTCTGCTGGTCTGAAGTGGACATGATTCCCAGGGCAGCCTTGTGAACCATGTGTCAAAGAGGGTGGATCCACAAGTTAGAGAGAGCCTACTTAGGTCCTTGATTCACCATTTGGAGGAGAACATTCCTACCAAGAACACCTGTATCAGATTCTTTTATTGTGTTAATCCAGTTAGATATGAAGGTTTATCAGTTACAGCAGCCAGTGTTGCCTTAAGCAATAAAAGTGTTACTGACCAGGAAGAAGTTAGAAGGTCACTGAGGAACTGAGGGAGCCAACCTTAATACTCTCTATGATTAAGCTACCTCAGGTGGTAGGGTTGAACAAGCTTGATCTTTGTTCTATAGATTCAGGTTTGGATGCAGCCTTCACCACAGGTTAGAGCAGGGAGAGTTTGAGCAATTCATTAAATTTTTCTGGACATCATTATTTTTTGAGAATGAGAATGACATGTATATTGTTCTGTATGAATTTAATCCATTCAGCAAATTTTATTGAGCACTTACTACTTGCAGCACTTTTTCTAAGTGTTGATAACAAAGACAGAGTCCTTGCCCTTATAGAACTTACATTTGGGTGGGGGGGCTGGACAGTAATCATATAAATAAATATGTCATATGGTGATCAATGATATGGAGAACTAATAAAGCAGTAAGAGGAGATGAGAATACCAGGAATAGGAATACAAGCAATTCATCTAGGAAAAGTATCTCCAATTAAGGATACTTGAGCTGAGACCTGAAGGTCGTAAGAAAGTGAGACATGCAGGTATTTGGGCAAAGTGCTTCAGGTTAAAAGGCCTGAGGCTGAATGGTGCTTGGCATGTTGGAGGAGTCGCAAGGTGGTTGGTACAGCTGAAGTGCTGAAGGCAAAGGGCACGTGTGACAGTGTGAGAAAAAACATCCAGCATAATATTTTTCAATAAATGTTAGTCCTTGCTTCTTGTGTGATGGCTTTATAGTCACTCTAGGAAGTCCTCATTGCCAAAAACAAACAAACAAAAATTGAAGCGTATCAAACACAAGTTTCCTTTATTGACTGGGCAAATGCTTGGAATTTCACCAGGGAGTATTGTTCTTTTAGTCCATGGCTTTGGTTCCTGTATCATGCACATACTCTTGGCAAAGGATAAGAGTCTAAGCTATTCTTCATTATTTTACTTTAAAGGGGTTGATTGGAAGTTTGAGGTTGGAGGGAGAAAAGGGTTTGAGAGAGGAAGCAACTGGGAGTATGGAAAGAGTTGAAGGAGAGTTTGAGCTACAGCTGGGGAAAGAGGGAGCAGAGAGATCATGACCTGGCTTGAGGTCACAGTTTGAAGCTCCTCTGTGTTGTAGCTTACATGGGTGTCAAAGAAACTTACATTTTGCAGACATCACTGATTGAAAGCAAAGATTGCTCTTAACTTACAAGGTTGCCTTGCATTGAAAGAATGAGTTCTCTATGTCCCCAGAAAACCATGACCCTTGTCCTCTACCCTGTCACTAAAGACTAGCTGAGGAAAGAGTCCCCACAAGAGCATAGACAGTATCAAAGTTCTGTGTGCCCCTAAGCTACTGTGCCCTTGATCCTGAAATGCCCTTGGTCAGCACTCTTGGTTGCAGACAACAGAAACCGCTTTGATTGTTTCAAGAAGAAAATGGATTTATTATGTGATATTTGGTTCCCACCAGAATCATTGTGAGTTAGGAGAGAAGTAAATTCAAGATTAAACTTCCAGAAAATATGCCCCAACTATACTGCAGCACTGGTCTGAAGATGGAACCAACATTACAGCTGTTGAGAACTCAATGCCAGGAACCCATCACCTCTACTGCATGAACTGCTGCCTCCTTTTGCATCTGGAGTCAGACCTGGTCTTCCAAGGTCTGTTGCCTCTGTGTTCGCTTGGCAGAGCTTGGTTCCTCACGTTGTGCACTTGCTCATTTCCAGAACAGAGCCATGTGTGGATATGTGTAATGACAGAGCTAGGTCATGGTCCTGTATTGTACTTGCAAAAGAAGCTCGGAGTTCGAGTCAACTAGGAGTTCGACTCTATTGAGGATGCAGGGCTGATATGGGAACGTCCCCCAAAACAGATAGGACTGGTAAAGATAGGTCCTGTTTCTTGCAGACAATGTCTACAGAAAACCCTATTAAAATTCAAAATTTGTACGAAGAACAAAAGGGTTATATTACCTTATCAGGCCCTAGAAAGAAGGATGACTAGGAGGATGGTTTTGGCATGGAGTAATCACCCATGCCAGCAGCAAACTTCACTGCAGCATGGCAAAGGGACATGCTGGGGGTGGGGTCCTCAAGAGCAGGACCACTATCAAGGAACTCGAAGAAGCCTAAGGCAAGCTTATTGGGCTTAGTCTTTTGATAGTATCCTGCCCTGCGAAGAGAACAAGCCTTCGTGGGAAATGACAGGGAAGGCAAAAAAAACCATCTGAGTTTGGTTTGTGTGGGGATTTAATTACTGAGTTATCCTGAAGCCTGCATAAACTCACAGCTCAAAAGAGTGAAGAATTCTTTCTGAGAAAGTTCCAGTAAACAGAAGCCTGTAAGTCTTTAGAACCCAGGGATGTTTTCCATTTATTCTGAGCTGGACTCCAAACAGATGTATGTGTCTTTCCCTAATCACTGAGAAGGCCTCTTCCTGTCCTGGATCAGTAAACTACAGATTTGACAGAGATAATATCCATTGTCATTTTCTTATCTAACCTGATCCCATTTAGAATTTTGGAATAAATTTGGAATAAATTGGAATCCTTGACTCAAACTGCAACACAAGTTAGAACTTCAAGATGACTCAGTAATGAACGCCCCACACAACTCAGACACAGATGACTTTGGTGTTATCCAAAGCATTTTCCCACAAAGGGTGAGATTCTCTTGGCAGGGCGGGGCATGATCAGAAAGAACTTTGCAAGTATCTTCTCCCATTCAGTGGGTTGCCTCTTTGTTTTGTTGACTGTTTCCTTTGATGTGCAGAAGCTTTTTATCTTGATGAAGTCCCAAAACTTCATTTTCACTATGACCCAGCAATTGCACTATTGTGTATTTACCCTAAAGAGATAGAGGTAATGAAAAGAAGGACCATATGCACCCCAGTGTTCATAGTAGCAATGTTCAAAACAGCCAAATGTGGAAAGAGCCGAGATGCCCTTCAAGAGATGAATGGATAAAGAAGATGTGGTCTATATACACAATGGAGTATTACTCAGCCATCAGAAAGGATGAATACCCAACTTTTGCATCAACATGAATGGGACTGGAGGAGATTATGCTAAGTGATTATGCTAAGTGAGATTATGCTAATTTACCTGCGAATTTTCTGTCAAGCATAGAAAGTCAATTATCATATGATTTCACTTATTTGTGGAACATAAGGAATAGCATGAAGGATATTAGGAGAAGGAAGGGAAAAATGAAGGTGGGAAAATCAGAGAGGGAGATGGACCATGAGAGACTATGGACTCTGAGAAACAAACTGAGGGTTTTGGAGGGGACAAGGGGGGATGGGTTAGCCGGGTGTTGGATATTAAGGAGGGCAAGGATTGCATGGAGCAATTGGTGTTATATGTAAACAGTGAATCGTAGAACACTACATCAAAAATTAATGATGTACTGTATGGTGAATAACACAACATAATTAAAAAAAAATAAACCCTGGAGATATAAAATGGCTTTTCACTGAAAAAAAAAAAAAGAAAAGAAAAGAAAAGAAGGGAGAACTTTATTTCCTGTTTCCAAACAAGCTTTCTGTCATGGCTGGGCCCTACGCTCTCTCACCCATTTGTTCCTAGTGTTGTGCCTTGTCTTCTGCTCCTCCACCTCTCTGGCTTGCCATTTTTCAAGGCAGGCCCATTGCCTCTTCCTCGTGAAGCCTCCAGTCTGACTATTTTGTGAGAAGGGATACAAAAGGGAGGCGCTTTGGAAGTCCTGGAGGCCAGTTTGGTTCTGACTTTTGGACTGCAGAAGCCCCGCAAAGCCCAATTCCTGAAGACATCCCATTGACTCGTTTGGCCCCTGAACTTGTCTTGGTTTTAATTTCCCTGCGAATTTTCTGTTCTCCAGCAACATATGCCCCCCTTTTTCTACTTCAGTAGCCTCAGTGGTAGCTCTCACCATGTTAAACAACGGTCTGATTTGGCATGGAAAAAAGCAGTCAATTGTTTTCTTTAAATCTTAATGTTTTAGGCCCTGGGAACATTTTAAGTAACTACTTAATGAGAAGACTTCTGGTGAAGCACAGGTAAGATCTTAAAGGCTCTAATTGCTCCCCAGAGAAAGCTGTCAGGGTTAAGTAACCTCATTCAGGTTGTGTACGTGGAGCAGGATGAGCAAAACAAGGCAGAAACGAGGAGCAGGGGCTGCAGGGGAGATGTCCCCGAACCTGGTGGATGAAACTTCTTGGACCTGGAGGCTCTCTAGAGCTATACCTTGAGCTGTCGACAGTCAGTACCTGCTGGCCGACTGCTATGCCCCCAAATGGTCAAACAAATGACAGACTTTTTCCTGGGCCTGGTTGCTTTCTAATTTGGAACCCAAATTACAGTTCTTTCTTCTGTTCTTTCATTTAAATACAAAACAAAACCAGACAAAGCCAAACCCCCAAACTCTGTTTTCCCTTGTAATCCCCACTTGAACTTTTTATTTGTGCATCATTCATTTGTTTATTCACTACACAAGTGTTTATCAAATGTCTCAATGCTTTCAGGCACTGCTCTAGGTACTGGGGATGCACCCAATTATTCAGTGTGGCTTTACCGGCAATAAAATGAACTTAACCACGAGAGGCAAGAGAGCAGATAGGATCACCACATCTGCTGGCAGGGGCAATCCCAAAGTGCTGGTGTTTGGGATGGGTCAGTACCCCCACGCCCAAGTAAAAGCTGCATGTGGTATGATGGGGGGAGTTCTGTCAGGTAATAGTAGTCACTGTATATCTAAGGCATGTGGAGAGTGAGGCACCTTTAAAATGGGGCTCAAATTGACTTCTTATTTCATTGAACCTAAAAGTCCTTTGTGCGGGCCTTCCCTCTTCCAGGCTGGCAGTGGTGGTCTGTTTGCCCAGCAGGCCCTGCAGCCTCCAGGGGTAGAAATGCTGCTGGGCTCCCAAGAGCCATGTTTTCTGCGGCTGTTACCCAGACCCAAGTGGGTTTGGGAGCTGTACCTTGGAATTCAGTAAGAAAAACAGAGGTGAGAGAAGGGCATGCTGTAGCCCAGACAGTTCAATCTTCTCTTGACTTGTGTGAGACCTAAATTGGGAAGTATTTGGCTGATGGTGAGGGCAGATAAACGTTACGGATTTGATGTAATCCCAGACCTCAGGCTTGAAACTGAGCTTGACCCTTCCCGTTGAGCACTTTTATGCAATACTACTGGACATGTAGTAACAAGAAAGGAAACAGAGGAAGGATATCAGTTCAGTCATATGTCAACTCTGGGAGAGAAGATGACAGGGAGAGCAAGGCATGAGATGTGCATCAAGTCAGGAGTTGAAAGAACAAAAGAAAATTCTGTGAAGTTAGAGCTAGTGTGTCCTTGAGGAGACAAATGAGCTGATGTGAGGGGGCTGATATTCCACTATAGACCATGGGAGGTGTGCGTGTTATGGGGGGCAGGGGCTAGGCATGTCATCTGGCTGTTTAGAAGTCTGACAGAACCATATGGCCTGAAATTCAATTTATAACAATTACAAATTGCACTCATTTGTCCTCATAAGCCTAAGTGTAGGAGAAGGAGGAATAGCTATCACTCTACCAGCATTTCAGATGGAGAAACTGAGGCACCGAGGGTTTAGCTGACTTCCTCAGGGTTGTACAACTGGTAGCTAAATTTTGTCTAAAGTACAGTGTTTGCACCCAGTCCTCCCATAATGGTGATGCCCTGAACTTATCAAGGACATTGGTGTTTATTATCTCATTGAAACAGCCCAACAACACTGTAGGAAGCAGAATCGGCAGGAAAACTGAGGACCAGGGGAAGATTGAGAATGGACTGGAACTCTCATTTCTTGAGCACTTGCTATGTGCTTTATGTATGCTGCCTCAGAAAATACAATCTTTTAAAGGTAGGTACCATTTATCTCTGCTTTAAGGATGGGGAGGCTGAATTACAGGACAGTAAGAAACATGTCCAAGGCCACCCAACCAATAGATGGTAAACTTGAGATCCAGACCCAGGGGTCTAACTCCGAAGCCTGGGCTATTCCAGCTCACCAGCCACCACCTGCCTGTAGATGCCCTGCAGACAGGACAGAATCGGCTTTAGAACTGCATTTTCCCCACTCTTAATGTTTCCATCAAGCTGTTGATACAAGTTCATCGTGAATAGTGGGAGAGAGGAGTCAGAGAGTCCTGGGTTTAGATCTGAGCTTCCCTACATACTAGAGGAGGATCTAGAGTAATTACTGTCTCTCAGGTCCAGTTGCCACATCTGTAAAATGATGAATCGTCCCACCCCCCACCCCTGGCCCCACCGGAAGCTTTGTGGTAGGGGTTAATGAGAGTAAACTGCTTAAAGCAGCATGCAAGATGTGGTGAATGCTCAGCAGTGGTAGCAGGGGTAGGCTGGGAGAGCTGGGCATCTGTGTCCTGTCTTGAGCCGTCCATGTTCCCCTCTCCAGGCCCCTCCTCATTTCCATAGGCAGGCACACATTTTCGAAATCTTCCTGTGTGCTCTCATCTCTCTTTTCTTCTTTTCTTGCTTTGAGTATGAAGTAACCTTTTTTTTTTTTTTCATTCATATATGCCAAAGGCAGGTATGTGTAAGTGTGCAGGATGGAACAGTAGCTTACTTTCTCCCTGCCTCCTCCTCAGCTTCTGTATTAGCCAGGGCTCTTCAGAGAAACAGAACAAGAAATCAGCTTACCCCGAGGTGGGCACCAACAAGTCTGAAGTCCGTCAGGCCGCCCTGCTGGAGGGCAACTCAGGCAGGAGCTGACACTGCAGTCTTGAGGCACTATTTCTTCTTCCACAGGGAGACCTCAGTTTTGCTCTTAGGGTGCTTCAATGGACTGGTTGAAACTTCCTCACATTATTGAAGATAATATCCTCTACTTAAAGTCAACTGATTGTAGGGGCAGCTGGGTGGCTCAGTGGGTTAAGCCTCTGCCTTTGGCTCAGGTCATGATCTCAGGGTCCTGGGATCGAGCCCCACATCATCGAGCCCCACTCTCTGCTCAGCGGAAAGTCTGCTTCCCCCTCCCTCTCTGCCTGCCTCTCTGCCCGCTTGTGATCTCTCTCTGTCAAATAAATAAAATCTTTTTTAAAAAAGTCAACTGATTGTAGGTATTAACCATGTCTATGAAATAACCCCACAACACTCATATAGTGTTTGGTTGAATAATTGAGTACTATTGCTTAGCCATGTTGATACATAAAACTAACCATCGCAGCTTCCATTGCTGTCCTTGGGTGAAGGTTCTCAACTGGCCTTTTCTTCCTTCATCTGATGCACTGGCTCCTTTACCTTCTGTCTACACCTTAAATATTGGTGGCCTTCAAGATTCCATGGTTGTATTTTGCTGATTCTAGGTTCTCCTCTGGGATGGTCTTATCTCCTTGTAGCTGCTGAACCTCTAGCTATTGCCTTGTTTGTATTTCTAGAAACCTATTTCGGATTGGCCACTGAACACCTCCACTGGGTACTCCCCCTCAATTTCCACCTGATTCTTTGCTCCAACCTGTTTGCCTTCCTGAATTCTGCCTTCCCCACTCACCTGGTCAGTCCAACCAGAAATCTGGTTGCCATTCTTGATTCTTCCCTCTGGTCTCTTTTCACATTTAGTTAGTGCCCAACTCTTGCTGATTTCTACCTTTCCCATTTACCTACTTAAGAAAATATTTGTTGATTATCTACATGCAGCACCAAGCCAGGCTCTAGGGCAGGGTTTCTCTATCTTGACATTATTGACACTGTGCCATATGATCCTTTGTTGCAGAGGAGGTCCTGTGCATTATGTGGTATTTAGCAATATCCCTTTTTCACTAGGTCCACTTTAACTAAACACTAGAGACTGGTACTTAACACAACAGAAATTTATTTTCTCATAGTTCTGGAGGCTAGAAGTCCAAAATCAAGTTGCTAGCAGAGTTGGTCTCTTCTGAGGCCTCTCTTTTTGGCTTGCAGATGGCTGCCTTCTTGCTATGTCCTTACATGGCCTTTTCTCTGTGCACACACAGCTCTGGTGTCTCTCTTCTTATAGGGACATTAGCCATATTGGATTCAAGGCCTACCCTGGAGGCCTCATTTTAACTTGGTCACTGCTTTGATGACTTTATTTTCAAATACTGTTACCTTACTTATAGATACTGGGGGTTGGGACTTCAACATATGAATTTTGGTATGACAAAATTCAGCCCATAAACCTGGCCTCTACTCGCTACCCATCAGTAGCACCCCTCACTCCAGTTTGGGGCAACAACCAAAATCTCTCCCAATATGGACAAATATCCCCTGAGTACATACTTGCCCAGATCAAGCAGTTTTTAATACTGTCTGCACATTAGAATCACTTGGAGAAATTCAAAACAAAACAAAACAAAACAAAAAAGCAAAATCAACCTCACCTATAGAGATTCTGACTTGATTTTTTTGGGTGGGGCCTAGATAGGGGTATTTTGTAAAAGTGTTCCAGACTATTCTAACGTGTGGCCAGAGATAAGAACATTCTAGCAGTGTGAGAGTGAGCAAGGCAGATGTTAATATTAGATTTCATAATTAAAATTTGAAAACACAGTTAAGACTATGTTTTGCATACAGTTTGTAACATTTTCTTTAGCAGTGTATCTTAGACACTTTCCTGTATCATTAGATAGTCTACAGGTAAAATTTAGTAAGTTTACATGTGGATATGCTATAAGTAATTTCATCAGGACCCTATTCTATATATTATTTATTTATTCATTCATTCATTTGTTTTTAAGCTTTTATTTATTTATTTCAGAGAGAGAGTGAGTGGAGGGAAGGGGCAGAGGGAGAGGGAGAAACAGACTCACCGCCAATCAGGAAGCCCATTGTGCAGGGTGAATCATGACCTGAGCCCAAGGCAGGTGCTTAACTGACTGAGCTACCTAGGCATCCCCTATTCTATATTTTAGAGGGTGCAAGCTCTTCTCTATTGAAGTAATGCTGTAAAGGATATTCATGTATACATATCTTTGTAAGCAGATCTGATTATTCACTTTGGGTAAATTTTAAGAGGTGGAAATCCTGGGTCAAAGAGGTGGATATTTTTGTGTTTTTGATATATATAGCTAAATTGTTGCTCAGAAGTGTTGTATTAATTTATAGTGCTGCCAACAGATTTTTTTTAAAATCTATTATCCTATATTCTTATCAGCCTCAGATTTTTCAGTTTTTGAAATGAAATGAAATGTGGTAACTTGTTTTAATTTGAATTTCTTTGGTTATTATTTAAACTAAACATTTCAAACACTTACATGTTATTTGCATTTTTCCTTTTTCAACCTGCTTATCCATGTCCTTTGCTCATTTTTAATGATATTTTTAGTTTCCTTATAGACTTGCAAGAGCTGATTGTAAGAATATTAATTCTTTATCTGTTATGTGTTACAAGAATTTTTATCTAGTTAGTATTTGTCTTCAGTGTTTGTCATTTTTATTTTTGGAAGTAACTTTTATGTAGTTAAATCTATTAATATTTCTTCCCTCCTTTCCTTCTTCCCTTCCTAATTTTATTCATAGAAAAGCTTTCCATACCTATCATCAGATCAATATTCATTTAGCTTTTTCTTCTTTCTTATTTTTTGAATATTTGATTTTTAAAATCTATTTGGAATTTTGGCATGCTTGTGATTGAATTTTATATTTTATTTCAAATAGTTACCTTGTTTTCCCAGAACTGCTTCCTAAAAATTTCAACCTTTTCTCCTTAAAAAAGATTTATTTATTTGACAGAGAGAGAGAGAGAGACAGTGAGAGAGGGAACAGAAGCAGGGAGAGTGGGAGAGGGAGAAGCAGGCTCCCTGCCAAGCAGGGAGCCTAGCCTGATGTGGGGGCTTGATCCCAGCACCCTGGGATCATGATCTGAGACGAAGGCAGACAACTAACTACTGAACAACCAAGGCGCCCCCCCCTTAAAAATGTTATCTTTTCTCATTTATTTGGAATGTCACACTTTTCCTAGACTAAATTCTTTTCTGATTTCTATCAGGGCTTTCTATTCTTTTCTGCATTGTTTTATTTACTAGAGTTGTAATTTATTTTGGCAGCTGAAGTTCTAGTTTGCCTCATTATTCTTGATATTTCAAATCAATTTTTGAAATTCAAAACTACTTTTTTTCAGATTCCCAAAATTCTAATTGTGGTTTTGAGGAAAAGCCCATTACAGGGAGAATTTACAGCCTTCTAATATTAAATCTTAGCTTCCTATTCCTCTTCCTCTTCCTTCGCAATATATAGCATTCCTTCCTTTCTCAGGATATTCTTTATGGATCTTTGTAATAAAGCATATTGTTTCCTTTATAAAGTCCCTACACATTTCTTGTCAAATTTATTCCAAGATACTTTATATTTTTGTTGCTATTAAGAGTGGAACCCTTTACCCATTATATGCACTGAGTAGTTATTGTTGCTTTTTAAAGAATCTGTTCTTTTATATAGATTTTTTTTTTTTGTAATTATCTTGTTTACTGGGTAATTAGTTTCAGTGTTCTATTATCTCGAATGTTTTGGGTTGGTGAGTGGTTGGGTCGGTTACGAATAGTGTTAATTTGGTCTCCTTTTCATATATGCATTTCTTATTTCTTCTTGTCTTACTGCATTGGTTAGGTGTCTAGAAAAAATATCCAGCTACAGTGGAAATAATAAGTATACTGAATCTGACCTCATATGTTTTGATCTTTTTACTTGTACTAGTATGAGATTGACAAAAGTTTTGCTATACTACTTATTGTGCTGTTTTTTCTTTGTCAGATTTTTTAAATTGGCATTATACTATCTTCACAAAATAAGGGAGCTTTAAAAAATGATATGATTTGCAGCATTTTATATAGCAATAGAAGAGTTGATTTCTTCAAAGTTTGAAAGAATCTTCCCATAAAACCATCTGGGTCTAATCCCTTGGCCAACTTTTCCAGTTTCTTCCATGGCATTCATTTGTTCAACTTTCCACTTCTTTTGGATACAGTTTTGGTAATCTGCATTTTCTTAGAAAATAACCTGTTTTACAAAGATTTTATTTTTTATTTGTTTTAGTATGGCACATAAGATTCTTGTGTAAATAAAATCATTTGCATGCTGGTGGATTATACCCTTTTATGCCCAATTTTGAATATTTATATTTTTTCTCTTAAATTTATTTATAACTTCAACTCTTTTTCTTTTTTCATACATTAATTTTGTTTTACTTTTGCTAATTATTTCTTATTTACTTTTTATAAATCATTTGATTTGAAATTTTGGTTTATTTTTTCTTTTTAAAAATTACTAATGAAAATATTTAAGGCTATTTATTGTCTTCTGACTGTAGATTTGAGAGCATCTCTTAAGTTCACATATATAGTTTTGTAGACAGTTCTGAACTGACTTTTTTCCTCTTTAACTGAAAATTATTTATCAGTGAACTTTTAAAATTTTGAGGAGCTGAGGGTATTTTTTTGGGGAGTGTTATTATTTTGTTAATAATTTCTAGATTTGTCTTATGGTGAATTGAGAATGTGGTTTAGCCAATTTTCACTTTTTCAATTTAATTGTAATTGTCTTTTTCGGAAGGGTTTCCCCCTTTGTGCATACCCTTAGTTTAGCATGTATATTTTATTATAGTCATGTGTCTACATGTCTATCATTCCATTAACCAATGAGCCCTGTGTGACCTTGGTCATTTCTGTATTTTCAGTGTTGAGAGCAGTGCCTAGTAAATGGCAAACTTCAATAAATGTTGGCTGACTTGACCTTGAATGACAGATGGGAGCATGACATGAATTCAATTGGCTAAGGGAGCTGAGACTGTAGGTCCCATTTTTAGATGTACTAGTTGACTTTACTGGTCTATAGCAAAAGACCAGGTATAAGGGAGTATTTATAAAGCAAGGTGAAGTATGGGTTCCATATTGGTAACAAATTAGTGTCATTTATTGGTAGTATTGAAGTTAATTCTCAGGTTTTTGTGGTACAACCACATAGTAGTGTACTTAGACCCAAAGTTATGAGGAGTAGCAGCTGAGATAGAAAACAGCTGGCCTAGACCTGCATCTAGCCAAACATCACACCATGATTTTCTTGGGCAAGTTGCATAGGTTCTCAGGACCTCGGCTTCCACATCAATCAAGAGGAAGATAGGGTTCTTTCTTTCTTTCTTTTAAGATTTTATTTAATTATTTGACACAGAGAGAGATCCTAAGTAGGCAGAGAGGCAGGCAGAGAGAGAGGGGGACGCAGGCTCCCCAAGGAGCAGAGAGTCCGATGCGGGGCTCCATCCCAGGACCCTGGGATCATGACCTGAGCCGAAGGCAGAGGCTTAACCCACTGAGCCACCCAGGTGCCCCTAGATAGGGTTATTTCTAATGATTAATAAAAGGATCTTTGATAAGTGGCAGGAAAAGATAATGCATGAAGCCAAAAGAAATTTTGTTAAGAGGCACAAAAAAGAAACATTTTTATATTATAGTATTAATTATTAAACTACTTAAATACCTGAAGCAATGCAGAATTTTGTGTTTGTGTTTGTGTATATGTATATTCTCTTTCTTCCTTTCTTTCTCTCTCTTTTGCTCTCTCTTTCTTTTTTTCCTGCAGAGAGGGTCTAATTAGGTTTTCAAAGTATCTATAATCTAGGAAAACTTAAGAACAACCTTTGTAGGGGCACCTGGGTGGCTCAGTGGGTTAAGCTGCTGCCTTCGGCTCAGGTCATGGTCTCAGTGTCCTGGGATCGAGTCCCACATCGGGCTCTCTGCTCAGCAGGGAGCCTGCTTCCCTCTCTCTCTCTCTGCCTGCTTCTCTGTCTACTTGTGATCTCTGTGTATCAAATAAACAAATAAAATCTTAAAAAAAAAAAAAAAAAAGAACCACCTTTGTAGAGGTGTTCCAAATCTGAGGGTTGGTAGTCCTGATGAAATATGAGAGAAATTTAATTTCTTTTTGCTCTCAAACCTTCCTAATGCATTACCTGTCCGTCAATCAAGTATTTATAAAGTAGCTCCCACGTTGAAGGTGTTCTGCTCTTCCAATGAGGAGAAGTAAAAAAGAGCAAATCCTGTCCCTGACTCTTAGAAGCTTATGTATGACTGGGGAGAGAGGAAAAATAAATGTGGAAAGTTAGCAAATAAGATTTCTGGTACAGAGCAAAACATTAGTTACAAGCCAAAGCCTCCCCTTTCTACCTTGAGCACTTACAAATGAAGAAAAAAAAAATTTTTTTTTAAAAGAGTTTATTAATTTATTTGACAGACAGAGATCACAAGGAGGCAAAGAGACAGGCAGAGAGAGAGGAGGAAGCAGGCTCCCCGCTGAGAAGAGAGCCCGATGCAGGGCTCAATCCCAGGACCCGAGCTGAAGGCAGAGGCTTTAACCCACTGAGCCACTCCGGTGTCCCAAAGAAAAAATTTAACAAGAACATAGTAATGCTTAAATCAAGAGAGGAAATTTCCAGCAGTCAAAAATGGAGAAGTTTCTGTACAATAATTTAACATGTAGGTCACACTGGAATTTGGAGGCTGAAGCTGTTAGGCTTGTGGGCACTGGGGTTGGAACCAGCTTATCAGAGGGTTCAGTTTGGGACCTCATTACCCTGAAAGCTTGCAGCTGGAGTTATACAGCTATATAAAACTAAGGCCCAGATATAGTTTTTGTCCATTAAATTTGGGATGGGACAGCAGAAAAACCCTTCTTTCCTGCCTGGGATTGTGGCTAAGGTCCTGAGAAGTGCCTCCCAGCCTGATAGGATCCTGGAACTATTCTATATGCTCAGGCCAAATCTGCTAGTTAGCAGATTACTTGAATTAAGAAGCCTGGACCTGAGTGTCAAGTCCTTCTTAAGACTGGCCTGGGTTTTCTGGATATTTACTGGAGGAAATTCTCATAAAAGATAGTTTCACAAGCAAAAATTACAAAACACTCCAGAAGTCCAACATCATGAAAGACAAATAATAAACTCAGCAAATAGATGAACCAGCATCTAAAAGAAAGACCTGATAGAACAATAAAAACAAAACTTTTTCAAACAAGTAATTAAAGTGTTTTCAAATATAATGGAAATCATGGAAATGATGAAATATGAACGGAAAGAAATGAAACAAGAACAGATGCTCATTAAAAAATTTAGAAACTTCAAAGATGAAGAAGTCATTACTGGAATAAAAAAAATTGAGTCTATAGGTATATTAGTTAACAAATCATGCCAAAACTTAGTAGCTTAAAATAATAAACATTTATTAGCCCAGTTTTTGGGGGTTGGGAATTCAGGAATGGCTTAGCTGACTGATATTAGTTCAGGTTCTCTCCTTAGGTTTTAGTGAAGGTGTCAGCCAGATATACAGTCCTATATAGGTCTGGCTGGGCCTGGAGGACCTGCTACCCAGATGGCTGCTTCCCAGATCTTTTCACAGATCTTCATAGGTCATTCATCTTCAGAGACAAACTCAGTTCCTCCTCCTGTGGGCCTTTCCAAATTGTACCTTGATGTGTCCTCATGACATGATAGCTTGCTCCCTAGAACTAGTGATCAAAGAGAGAGAAAAGGGGAAGGAAACCATGATATTTGTCATCAAATCTTGGAAGTTACACACTATCATGTCTACCATATCCTATTCATTAGATGAGAGTCATTGAAACTAGCCCTTACTCAAGGGGAGAGGAGTAAGAGACCACCCTTTGGAGGAAGGACTATTTGAGAATTTAAAGGTGTATTTTAAACCACACAACAGACCAAACAGCTTACTGCACACAATGAGAAATGGATTATCCACCTGGAAGACTGAGCTGAGAAAATGTCCCAAAATGTGGCAAGAAGAGCTAATGACCCTAAGAAAAATTTCTCATGGGGGTCAGATCACTTTGGTTGGCTGAAGGGATTTTTTTTTTCCTGATATTATTTTCTCTCTTCAAATGACTGATTTTTCCAGCTAAATCTTTTACTCCCATGGATGAAGAGTGGTGGAAAACATGGAAATGATGGAAAACATGAAAAAAAGTAAAGAGATTTGGAGGACAGATAAAAAAGCCCCAATACATGTTTAAATAGGAGTCCCAAGAGGAGAAAATGATGTAGAAGCAATACATGAAGATGTATTGGCTGAAAATTTTCCAACTCTAGAGAGAGTACTGTATTTTCCAGATCGGGAAATCTCCTTAAGGATGAGCTAAAAGTTAGCCAACTTTACAAAGCAGTTACACTGGCAAAAGAGTGGTAGAAAAAAGAACTTCAAGGAAACAAAGGGCAAGAGATCGCAAGGGCTGAAGGAAAATCTTCACAGGTGGTGAAGGCAAGGCTGGGAAATTCTGCTTGGTATGGTTCAGTGCAGGGAATGTTGAGCTCAGAGGACAGAAAGAGACCAGCTGTGTAGGGCAGCCATGATGGGGTCATTGCACCTCCCACTGACCTTCCCTTGATACCTGGGACAGCTTCCTCCCCACCTCTGCTACACTCAAATAACTGACAAAAATGTGTGAGACTGCCCTGGAACTCTGATGCCCAGAGTATGAAGGCAAGGCCTGAAGACACTGTGCATCTCTCTGAGCAGGATACAGCTTCTTTTGGCCCCAGGCTTCTCTCCAGCTCTTGGCCCTCAAATGTCAAAATGCTGCAACCAGATGAAGACATTTTTCTTCTGCACAAAGGCCTTGACTTGGCACATTTCCTTTTATTTTCACCCCCCAAAGCTGTAATTAGTAGTTAGACTTGGTTTTCCCTGCAGACTGAGAGACAGGAGTAAGTGTTAATTTGAACATTTGCAACTAACAAACGCCTTCCCATTGGCCCCCACATAACCAGACAGTTTTTAGAGATGTTGGGTCTCTTGAGGAGGGTGTGGGGTGGGTGGGCACTAAGGTTGGGAGGTGGGAGATTGCAGGGAGGCTGAAGCTGGTACAGTCTAGCCTTGGTTACATTGCCATATCTTCAGGCTGAGACTTGGAGAAGTGGCAAGTAATGGCATCAATGGGAGGTGGCAGGAGGAAGATATGCATAGCCAAATAAAAGGCAAACACCCCTCCTTATCCATGGGAGTAAAAGATTTAGCTGGGAAAATCAGTCACTTGAAGAGAGAAAACAATATCAGGAAAAAAAAAATCCCTTCAGCCAGGCAATGTGATCTGACCCCCATGAGAAATTTTTCTTGGGGTCAAACCTTTGCCCTTTGCGTCCTGGTCTCCCGCCTCAGGCTGAGGCTGTCTGGATATATGTCTCTATACTGAGGTCACTATTGTCTAAGGTTCAGTGAAGCAGGGCCTAAAGGAACAAGTTTGGGGGAAGAAAAGAGAAAATGCAGCGGAGAGGAGAAATCAGTCCTAAAATCACAACAATTTGATGCCACCCAACTTTCAGTGTGGCTCAGAGTTCATTCACTATTCTTCCCCCACCCCCATTACTGTTGTTATTTTTCCTGGTCTGCATTTTCCTCCCAGCTCCCTGCAGACTTTTTAAAAATTGGATAAAGAGAAGACATCATCCGCTTTCCTTCCCCTCAAGGAAGAAAAGAAGTTTCCAATATCACCAACCAGGATGGCGATTTATTCATTTTGCTTTCATTTCTAATCTCTGGGAACACTGAGGAAAAGAGGGTATCTATCGCCTTTGTCTTCCCTGCCTCTTTGTCTCATTGTCACTCATTCTGTCTCTCTCCATCACTGGGTCTCATTCTAGACCTCTCTCCCTGTCTCTCTTTCCCTCTGTGTATTTGGGTCTTTCTCTCCAGCTTGTTTCTCTGCACGACCAACTACACCCAATATATCAGTGAGCTGTTAAGCACCCTTGGCCAGCCACAATCTAATATCCTACACAGCCATCACGTACCATGTTGTATTTTCAACCTTGTTTCAGCACCCCTAGGCAGTGTGCACACTGAGTAACTTTGGATCTTTCAGCTCTGTGGACGATCTTTTATTTTAGTGACCCTGGGCAGATCACAGACTGAGCTCAGGCTGCAGACCGAGACCTGACCTCTTTTTATGTAGTTATGTCGAAAGGAGCATCTGTGGGATAGCCAGTTTTTCAGGCCAGTAGTTTTGGGATGGTTGCATGTGAGTGTGTGAGTGTGTGTGCATGCGCGTACACACCCATGCACACGAACATGACATCGTGAAGGGATTGATTGATTTATTTTGGGGATGCTTTTTTGATTCCTATGAAGTAATTCTTTTCTTTCTATGAGAGAAGGAAATTGGCGATACTTCAAGCTACTGGGGAAAAGACCTTTCTAGAAATGGGACAGTGCCGAGATAGAGGGTAAAGGAATTAGGGCTGAAAAAAAGGACTATGACTCCGTGTTAGGACTGGAAATAGCGTGATGGCAAGGAGGCCACTGGAACTCCTCCCTGGGACTGGACACAAGCTCTGGCATGATTCAGACGCACGGCAGGCTTCCCTATGATTCAAGGACTCTGAGTGATACTGCACACCGGGGAAATTGTGACCTGTGGCTTGAGTGAAATCCATGGCTTTTGTGGGCACTGCAGTGGTTGAGGATGGAGGTCAAGTTTTTTAATAACTTTGAACAGCACACCAGAATTTTAGGGAAGAATTGTTATTTTCAAATTGCTGGATCTTTTTTCGGTGACCAGGGGGCCGGTTGACACGCTTGGTCTCCTAGGGCATTACAGAGATTTGTGGGAAGCCCAGGGGAAGAAGGATGAGGCCAGCTGCCGAGATCAGGGACAGTTCCTGTACCACTCTGAATATTGGAGAGCCCTGCAGCTTTGCATCTAGACCTGGCCTTGGAATGCTGGCATTTTGGCAGCTGAACAGAGATTTTTGCCAGCTTTTGCCTTATATAAATATAATAGTAGCTCAGAATCTTGGCATTTCACCCCATGGATATTTGCATGATCACATCTTCCTCCCCATTGCTAATCATCAGCAAAATTGCAAAGTGGGTGCATCTTGCCTTAGTGACTTCAGCTTTTGTATTCTCCTCCCTTCTTCCATGGCTGCCCCCACATACTTCCTTCTTCCCTCCTTGACTTAGCATCCTGTGCTCTTCCCACCCCCCACCCCCACCACTGAAAATTCCCTAGAGAACACAGATATTAGTTGCTTATACCCTGGTTATCTTGCCCAAGACTGCTTGTACCCCTCACTGTCTTTTGAAAGGCTGTGTCCTTGGTGGAGGGATGGTATGGAAATTCCACATGGACAAATATTTCTGTTAGCTTTGTTCACTGTTGTATCTCCAGGACCTAGCACAGTGCCTGGCAGGTGGTAGATAGTCAACAGATTTTCGTGAATGAATGCATCAACTAAGTGAATTCAAATTTTGGCCAGCACATAGGGGCTTATTTTCCTTAGGGGGTGGGGATGATGGAGGACAAAGAGGTACTGTGATCACCCCTGCTGCCCCTGGGGTTTCCCATAAGGCTCCTTACCCCTCCATCCCTACCCCTGTATAAGGCCAATCCCTTAAATAACTTTTTTTTTTTTTTTTTTAAAGATGTAGTTTTCTTTTGTCAGGCTCTCTGGGATCCTGAAATCCTCTGCTCTGTTTCCTGGCAGATTTTCCACACTTTCAGGGCAAAAATGGTTTCCTCTCCCACTCTCCCAGGCCCCTGGCGTCATTACCGTGACCTCTTCCATCACAGTGGTCAATGTCTAATGTTCCCTCAGCCCTGAGGGAGAGCAAAGCTGCACATGCAATGCCCACCTCTGTCCTTATGGAGTTGAGAATGGAACAGCGTGTTTGCTTTTGCAAACCTGCAGTGCTTGCGTCTCCTTTGTATGACTGCTTAATAGTAAAATTGATTTGCTTCTGGTCAAGGCCTGCAGTCCTGGTAACTTGGCTTTAGTCAGGCCTGCAAAGGACAATTGCCCAGGGCTGTCTCGTTCTGAGGACTGCCCCTTGTTAAGGTGTGAGATGGAAAGTTGACAATGGAATGAAAATATTTTGGGCTGTTTGGAAAGCTATTTTTAATACGTGCAAGGGATGTGGTATTCCTTGTTTAGACCATCTTCAATTTGCCGGGGAGCTCTGTGAATGGAAAATGTGAGCCAAAGGCCTGAGGTGGAAAAGGGAATATAAACCGGGGGACCCTTGCGATCTGGAAATTTACCCACTGTTCCAAACTCCTGGAGGTTTGAGTTCTGTATGTATTAGGGATGGCTCTCCTTTTATTTCTGGATATTCTTTCTTCCACCTTTCAGCTGGCATGTAAATACCCATCAGCACCCTGGTCTGCAGGACCATCCCAGCCAGCTGTACCATCCACAGTGTATTGTATACATAATGCAACACCATTAACTCTAATGCTGTCACACGGCAGCAAGAGCGCTTGGAAGTGCTAGGTGGAAGGCAGGAAGCTGCTGACCGACTGGTTCCCTTTTATATAATCATAAACTCAAACCTGCATTTCTCTGAAAGCAAGAAAAATCACCCAACCACCTTTTGATTACACTTTTACACAAATTAATGTCATTTTCCTTTCCAACAGTATTGACTGCAGGATTCAATTTGGTCCGGCAGGTGCTGGATAACGGGAAGCCTGCTAAGAGCAGCTGTGTTAACAGCATCCCTCTCGAGAAAGGATTCTCTGTGGAGGGTGAAAAAAGAGGGAGAAGAAGATAGAGAAGAAGAAGGAAAGGGGGTGGAGGGGAGACAACAACTTGCACACACATCCACATCCCTGCGTGCTGCCGCTGCCGCTGCCGCTGCCACGGCGGCTGCTTGGATGCGTCTAAGATGGCACCTTGGTGCCCTGCCACATTCGGTCTCCTTGGTACCGAAGCGGCGCTCAGCGTCTTGTCACTGAGTGGATGATGATTATCTGCACCAGGGTCTCAAGGGTGCTCAAGCTTTGCTGGCGATTGGAGCTGAGATGCTTCAGCTGAAGGATTTTAAAAGCTGTACAAGGCCAAAGAACCATTACCAGTCACTTGCTGTGTGATGCCTGTTGAAGAGGGGGTAGGTGTGGAAAGGAGGGGCTCTGGGGGTGCAGGAGAGGGGAGGGCACATGATATCTTTATCCCTTTCCCTGTCCCCCCCCCCCCCCCCCACTGCCGCTTCTCCCACCTCTCCACCTCCCCACACCTTTTTAGCCACTGTACCCTTGCTGAGGCATGACAAGGTTATGTCAGTGTGGTCTGAGAATCTATTGATCACGGCCATCAAAGATCTTTGCAGGAGTTTAGGGATTTGGTGCTTTGCATAACACCCCACTCATCTCAGTTAACTCCTCCTGTCCCGGCCTGGGCTCCCATCACCTCAGAGCTGAGCTGTTGGCAAAACTTGCTAATTTCTGTGACAGCTGCTTTCCAAACTGTACTCATAAGGCTGTCAAAACCATTGTAATTACTATTATAACAGAACTCAGGTGCATGACCCAGGCACCGAAGAAGTGGAAGGATTGGACCAGACATAGCAGAGGGAAAAAACCCACATATAGATACTAACCCCCTGACCCCCCGCCTGAGACATGAAATAAGCAAAAAGGATCTTGTTGCTCTCCTACCTTGCTGGTTTTTCTTTTAATCAGTGAAAAATAAAAGAACTGCCAGAAACCACTGAGTCACACACATCCTACAGCATGTAACGTTTTCCTGTAAATACTGATTAAGCGCGCACTGCGGAGCCAGAGCTATTCTAGGTGCTGGGGCTAGGTGGTGGACAGACAAGCATCCCTGCCTTCCTGGAGCTGGCATTCCAGATGCACTGACACAAAACTGCCCCACTTCAGTCTATGAGGACTGAAGACTTCCCTGGGACCAGGTCATGTCTGCGTCAGTACTTCCCCCAGTGTGGATTGTACAAACACACATACGTGTGCACACACTTCCACATCATTGTTACAGGCTTGAATAATGCAAGAGTGAGAAAATATCTGGGACACTTCTCTTTGAGACCTGCAAAAATAGGAAAAACTAAAATGTTCCAAACCCATGACTCTTGGAGAAAAGTGATATTAGTTTTTCAGCCTAAAGGTCCACAAAACTATGGGAGGCCTTTGCATTAGTCAGATTCTGCCCACCTGGAAAGATAATCTCAAAGGCTTGAAGTACCTGGACAAGTCCAAGCACCTTCTTTTCTTTTCCTTTCTTTTCTTTTTATTTTAGAGAGAGAGAGAGGGACAGAGCAAAGGTTGGGGAGGACCAGAGGGAGAGAGAATCCTGAAGCAGACTCTCCACTGAGTAGGGAGCCTAATGCAGGCCTCGATTAATACCAGGACCCTGAGATCATGATCTGAGCTGAAATCAAGAGTCAGATGATTAAGCACCTGAACTATCCTGGCACCCCGTCCCCCACCAAGCACTTCTTATAGTAAGTGAGAGATGCTGTTTCCGTGGAAAGTTCCTGGATGGGTAGTACCTGTGGGTATGTGACCACAGGTTTCCTGCGATGAGGCAGGGAAGGTGGGATAGAAGGCATAGATGAGTGGCCTCGTTTTGTACAGGAGGCAGAACCAGGATGCAGAGGAAGAGGACAGGGTGCCACTTTACACATAAAGTTGCTAGGAGCCCTTCTGGGGACACAGGGCATCCTCAAACCCCAAGACCGTGGCCAGAGTGTGGCCCTAGCACCACATCCTCGGTGGGTCAGAGTGCCCAATTGCGTAGGGATCATGACACGCTCAGCCTGGTCAGAAGGGACTCGCTGGCTTCTGGCCACAGCTGGCAGCAGAGAATCCTCTGCTTGTTTCTCTCTCCCTTAGCACTGGGTGTCACTGCAGCGAATGTAGATCCCTTTAGAGACCCTCCTGGGGCCTGGAATGAATCACCTGGCTAGGGAGAGGGGAGGGGTGGAGGCTGGAGGGAAGGAGAATCAAGAAGAGGGGAGAGAAGGGCCATCCCTGCTCAGCAATTCCCCAACCCCTTCAAAATCTGGCTCTTCATCCTTTGCTGTCCGAAAAGCCTCATTTGCAGAGACCGATGCGATGCCTCAGCTGAGCCCAGACGTTTTATGCATTAGTGCTGCCTTTGAACACGTTGGGGGCTCTAGGTTGGAATCCCAGGCACTTATGTTTACAGTGGGACCCAAGCCCTTCTGGCTTTGCAGGGAGGGACATTTGTGTCGCTGCCTCGGATGCAGGGGAATGCTGGGTCTGGGCTCTATATTGGGAATGGGCAGCCCTTGGCGACTTCACTGACTTCACTATCTGACCTGGAGTCCCAACCCCAGAACTCCTGTGTGAATGGGAACCAGCAGAGGGTCAGTGCAGCACACAGCTCCATCCTGTTTTTCATCTCCAGCCCAGGGGGAGAGTAAAGAGGACATTATTTTTTTCCTTTTCTTTCTCTTTCTCTTTTCTTTCCTCAGTATTTATATTGTCTTTGGAGTTGAAGGGCTGAATTTTGGGTGGTTCTCCTTAAAAGGCACCTTGTTATGGTTAAGTATGGTACATACTTAACCCTACACACACTTTTGTCATGCAGTGATTTTATTCATGAGGTCACCCCTTTCATAGTAGTAGGTTAGGGAATGAAGAGTCTGGGCCCACAGTGAAATAAATCAGGGGCAAGGGCAAAGGAAATTAACATCTCCCTCCAAAAAGCATTTATTTTAATAAATGAGAAAAAAAGATGAGCTGTCCGTGGCTATGAGTGTGTGCATTATGTCTATGTGCCATATCATGCCATAACTCTGGGTGAACGTGATAAGCAACTTGAACTTGGTCTTTGTGATTACCTGTGTATTCTTATAACAAACAAAAACACGAAAACAGAGTTCCTCCTCCTCTTTGTCCTCCTTCCTCTCTCTCCTCCTTCATCCTCCTTTTCCCTCCCCCTTCCTCCCCTCTCCTCCTCCTCTGCATCCTTATCAGACAGTTTCACTTCTGTCATGTTTTTTCATTTCTCCTTTAGGTTCTTTTGCCTTTCTGAATACCTTTGTAGTAAGGAGCCAGCTTCCTCCCCACCTCTTCTCACTTCTGCCGTTTTGTGATCTTGCCAGTTTTAATGAGAGCACAGTCAATAACTACGGAGAGGTGCTGACGACATTACAAAGGAACTAGCCCTTAACAAGTCAACTGTAGATGAGGTGCCAACAGGATGGACAAGAGGATTAAAGTATTTATGCCAAAATATTAGAAGCACACACAGAATTAGTTCTCCCCGTGTTAGATATTTTACTTTTGGCAAGTCCATATTTAAAAATCTTTTATCCTTGTTTTGCTTAAAGTATTACAATAAGCCCTGGATTTTTCACAGTTACACTTGTATATTTTCACAGCTGTTTTAATCAGAAAAAATTAATGTGCTTTTGATAGCTCAGAAACCTATCACTGGCAAAAGCTTTGCAAAAATGTGCTGCAGAGTAGAGTGGAATCCTCAACATTATATATATTTGCTGGCTATTTGAAATTCATAGAATTTCCCCTAAATATTTTCTTTTGCAATTCTTGCCTAAATGAATCTAACAGCTTGGGCTGACTTCTTTGATAATCTCTTTTGTTATGAATGCAGGGATTGCTATTGTTAACATTCTTTGGGAACCAAACATGAGCTGTCTGTCACTGGAGGAAAATACAATTGCTATTTTTGCTTGTATTGGAAGTATTTACTCAAATAAAATATAGAACATAATGGATAGGCGAGACTGGCAGTCTCCTTGATGGCTTTATGGTCACTGGCTTAACGTCCATGCGCTTCCTCGGATTCTCACAGGCAGCACAGAAGGGAACTCGACTTTTGCTTTTGAGGTCTGTGACACATACAGACCCACAGACACACACTCAGTCTTGGGCATTGTGAGTCTGCATGGTCTTGGATTCAAGGGCCAGGCACATGTCCTGAAGAATGCAAGAGAGCAAACTACCAAGAGTAAAGTTCTGTGGCTGCACATCAATGATACAAGGCCAACAATAATTTTTTTTTTAATCCACAAAAGTAAAACATTTGCAACAAGGGAAGGAAAATATGGGGGAAGGAACAAAAGAGATGAACAAAAGTCTTGGTTGCCCCTGTCTGTCTGGCGAAGAAGAGGCCTGATTTCCAGGGGAGGGAGAATCAGTGGATTAATGTGAACTTTAATGCTGAAGCAGTGTGTGTTTATTGCTGGTGACCACAAGACATAAATCTTGCAAGCACAATATACAATACGATGCAGCCCCCAGTTTTTTTTTTCCCCTCTCCAGTCTCAATTTGTGTGTAAGTGTGTGTTAAGTGCTGTTGAAAAATAGTGACCTTTAATAAAGGATTGTATCCTGCGACTATTTTCCCAGACACACAGTGACCTTTCAAACCAGACTGAGGTGAGGGGGGTGTGGAGTTTGGACTTTGAACCGGCCAGACCCCGCTGTGCTCCTCTGTTAGCCTGGCCACTTTTTATTGTGTCACCAGGGAGCGTTCTGTATGCAAAGCAGGCTGGGCTGGCAGCCTGAACCTTTGCAAATCAATTTGTCTGTGAAGGCGAGTCCACTGGAGTGAAAGATGGTCTAACAGGGCACACTGCCCCCTCTCTTTGTGACATCATCGCCTGTGGTACTCTTGTCAGTCATGTCTGCTCAGAGGACTGTTGGAAGGAGGGGGAAATCCCTGGGTGGGGGGTGAGGGGGGTGGGAGGGGTTAATCCTCATGACCAACTGCGGCCCGAGAGACAAGGGGCATTCTTCTTAATAGGACAGAGCTTGGGGGTGGACAATTAGTCTGCTTGACTGGGAGGGTGGGGGGGGAGGGCGCCATTATGCCCAATACTGTTGCCTAGCTGTGGTCGTCAACCCTACTGTTCCCCCTCCTTCCTGATGGTGACATGTTATAGGAGGAGACTGCTATCTCCCTCAGACTAGGGGAAAGCTTGGGTTCTGAGGAAATACTGAAGATCATGGTAGCCAGAAAGTTTGCTCCACCCCTGCCAATAGAGCTGATGCTTACAAAACTCTAACCTTTGATTGTTTTCCATCCAAGACCCTGAGCCACAATCCCTTTGCATAGCAAACCTTGTCATAAGGGTTAATATTATTGATCTTTCCAAGTCTTTCCAACACTCCGGACTCTACATTAATCAGTAGCTAAAAATGCCAGGAAAGACAGAAAAATTCAATTACTTTGTTCCTTAATTCAGATTTCTTTGAGAAGTTCCTTTAAAGATATGGAAATCCTGCATTTTTCATAAAACCGTGGTTAGATCAATTTCTGTGTAAGCAATTAATCATCTTTATACTCCACAAAAGATGGGGGGCAAAGTGTGACCAACTGCAGCCATGCCGACTGATTAGTCTCTTGGTGAGGAGCGTAGTGGAGGGCACCAAACACCTGTCCTAGATGCATTAAAACGTAAGCCCTCTGTGGAACCCTTCAAGGAGAGGAACGTGGGGGAGGAAGTGGCTATGATGGGCTCTGGAGCTAGGTGAGCTTAAGTTCTAATTCTTGCTCTATCACTTGCCACATTATGGAAATTTTGTCAAGTTACCAATTGCCTTTAAGCCTTGGTTTCCTGATCTGTTAAATGGGAATGATAAAGAATAGCTACCTTTTGGGGTTTTGGTGAGAATAAAAAGTGAAGGCACATATGCTCCTTACCATGGTTAGCTCTCTGTAAGTGCCAGCCCTGGTGATAATGTCATATGTGATGATTACTGAGGTAGAATACTAAGCAGGATGTAACTGTATCCACACGGATGCAGTACAGTTGGGGTTTTGAATAGCTTTATTAGCCATGAGAAGCTGGTCTCATTAAAAAATCTCTGGATTTGGGGATAGATGCTGTATTTTATTTTACAGATTATCATATTGGATTTAAGGCTATTGACATATGCACTGTATATGTATGTATGTATGTACACACACACACATATATATGAAGTATTTGTGCCATACACACATCATTTTTTTCTTACTACCAATCTATTTTCAGTTATAACCCCCAAGCATAGGACACTAAAATTTATTTGTGTATCATGTCCTTTCTACATGGGATCACAGGATGATTTGCAGGGAGTCAGTGGTAAACTGACAGGGAGAAAATGTTTTTGGGAGCGGGATTTGAAGGGGAAGTCACTGTGAGGCAAGACTTGTCATCCATTTGTAAAGAGCACAGACATGATTGACATGGGCTCAAATCTAGAGGAAAAATTCCAAAAACTATTTAATTTTTAAGTTGAGTTTCTATGAAAATGGTGAAGGGGCATTGGCTGAATATATCTCATTTTGAGAGGAAAAATTTTACCGACATTTTTATTTAGGAACTCACAACTGAGGGAAGATTAAGGTGAGGTTGGGAAGGAATATGGACAAAGGTAGGGATTTCAGAGAAGCCCAAAACAAGATGGAATGTTCTGGGTGACAAAAAGGAGGTATTAGAGAGAAAGAGCTAAGAATGAGGTCAAATATCAGATATTTGAACAAGAGTTAGGATCTAGAACTAGAATCTCTTAAGGCTAGTAACAAAACACAACAAATAAACCAAAAAAACCCTCCAGATAATTCAGAAACAACCAAAGCAATACTTTTAACCACAAATTAGTGGTAGAAAATGAAGACCTCAAAAGAGCAAGCAAAAAAAAAAAAAAAAAGAAGAAGAAGAAGAAGGAAAGAAAGAAAAAAGAGACTTCTATTGAGCATCCCTTAGGAAGCACTGAAAACGTTGGGACCGAAAGCCAATATAATGTTTAGTATGGAAGCAATTAACTATATATTCCAGAAAATGAAGAGAGGGTGATAAAAGTGGGACATGCAAGTCCAGTAGGATCCTGTTTACTCTTTCCTGGATTCAGTTATCCAAAATGTCACATCATATTTCCTGAACTGTAAAACTAGATGGTTTCAGAGCCTAAGTCCGCACAAGTAGCATCTGAGGTGGGCAGCCTTCTGGTTCCTCAGCTTCACCTTGCCTTACAGAGAGTTCCACTGCACTCCCCAAGGGAGAGGTGAGTTGAGGTCTTTGTAGCCAGAGCCTGGACAAGGTCAGGTTGAGAACCAGGACAAGGGAGAGTAACTTGTTGGGAAAAGATGAGCAAAAGCCATTCTTAGGAAGGCTAGCACTGTGCGGACCATTAAAAGTGCTTTAGGCATAATGCTTCCAGTGTGGCCAGAGGTCTCAGTTGGGAGAAGCGGTGTGGGAAGCTGGAAGTGGTGTAGCCTCTTTCCACTGGTTATGGTCTGCTCTGTTTCTCTTAGACCTCAGAAAACCCTTGGTGAATACTTTCCTTCAACTGCTGATGAATGCAAGGAATTACATTATCTCAGAAGGCCTCTTCCACAGTGAGAGAAAAGTTGATGACTCTTACCAGCTGGAATTATGGGGAAAATGAGAAGAGATGAGGAATCCATAATGAGACAAAAGCAGGACATTAGTCACCCAGGGCAGGGCTGCCGTTAGCCCGATTAAAGTTCAAGTCTAGATGAAAGGGATCTGGTAGGGAGATCTAGGTGAGAGGGAGGGGTAGCTAATTGTGCTGGCAGGACCATAGGAAGGTTTGAGAAAGGGAACTCGGACACTGTCCTTCCCCCTCTGTCCACAAAGGAGGGATTACGGAGCTGGTTTCTGCTATTGTCCTGGCCATACCATGTGTTCTGACAGGGTTCATGTCTTGGGATCTAGCCCAGCTTGATATTGTGAATATCCTTGAGGCATGAACAGTCTTAGGGTGATCTGTATGAGATGTGTGAGAAATGGAAAAGAGCAGGCCTCTCCTCCTGATATACTCAACTTGGTGATTTTAATTATTCATCAACTCATTTTGCACCTCTGACAGCAGCAGGCTGGAGGCTCCCTGGTAGTTTTCAGCTGTTCCGACAGGTTGTAGGGTACCTGTGATTCCTGGATGAGGAGCTGGGAGCATTATACATGACCATTTCTGGGAATGTAGCTAGCACAGTGCCTGATGAGCACAAGGTGCCCAATAATTGGGGACTGTCTCCTCATGTCCCTACACTAAATTGTATGCTGTCTCTTCAACCACAGTGTTAAGCCTTGAGGGCAGGGCCCAAATCTCTACAATGAAATCCCCAGAACCTAGTACTAAACTGGCCTGCAGTGGCCAGAAACTCAGTAAGTGGGGTGACCTTGCCATTCAGGTATTTGAGTGGTAGGGGAAGGTGAAGAAGAGGCCCCAGAAAAGATACCCCAGCCACTGGGAAGGCAAGTGTGTATGGTGGTTTTGAGGGAGTGTAGGACATAAGGGTGGTTAATGCCATTACTTTTAAAAGACTTTTTTATTTATTTGCCAGAGAGAGATTGTGACAGCGAGAGACAGTGTGAAGCAGGGAGAGCAGCAGCAAGAGGGAGAAGCAGGCTCCCCGATGAGCAACGAGCCCAATGAGGGACTTGCAAAGGCAGACGCTTAACCGACTTGAGCCACCCAGGCGTCACTGATTAATATCATTTTTTCTGAATCCCCATTAACTTTATCCTTTATGTTTAGAGCTTATCTGATATCCACAAGAACTATATAAAGCTGCTAATGCTGGATACTTGTCTGGATCTATAAGATCAGGCTATGAATGTCCTGGAATAGTCCCAGAATAGTGCCAGTCACCAGTTAGAACTGGGGTTGGGATTTATAACAAAAGAACTTTATTTTGTGTAGTGCTTTACCCTTTTCAAAGTTGATTCAAACAGTTGATCTCTAGATAGAGTTGCCAGATAAAGTATAAAACCACCCTAGTTATATTTGAATTTCAGACAAACAACAAATAATCTTTTTAATATATGTATGCCCCACATACTGCATGGGGCTAGCTAGACTAAAAAATTATTTGTTGCTTATCTGAAATTCAAATGTAGTTTGGTATCCTGTGTATTCCACACACACCCCTCCCCCCAGATCTGGAAATACTATCTCTGGGTGGAGGACTGGCATAACAGCTAAAGCATGAGAAACTGTTAAGATAAATGTGGTTTGTATGCCAAGCTCTGCAACTTACTAGCTCTGTGTCTTTGGGTAAGATTTCGTTTTAAAAATCCACCCAGAGTTTTCTTGTGTGTGCCAGGCCGTGCGGTGAGGACTTAATGAGCTAATGCATGCATAGGCTTAGCACATAGTGACTACTAAGGAGGTTGTCATTATTGTTATGCTCTTATTGAACCTCGCCTGGGACACGGCCAGGCATTTCTTAACCCATATAACAGAGGAAATTAAGAGAAACTCCACGTCTCAAGTTTTGATTCCTAGGTCAGATTTTCATACTAGGTTGATGATACCATAGTTTTATTCTGCTGCCATCTTAACATGGAAAAGCAGACTGGGCTGAGGAACTAGCCAGTACTATCTGTCTTCCCAGAGCAGGGAGAGCAGGCTCCTCCCTCAGGGGTCCAACCAGGAGGCTGGTGAGTCCCTTTGCCTATCAGTACCTGTGACCAGCAGGAAAAAAAGGGGTGTTGCTTTCAGGGGGTTTCAGTCATGAGCGCTTTGATGCTGTAGGCCATGACCGCTGAGAAGGACTTCCTGCCTCCACCCCTTCTGTTTTCACCTGCAGACCAGCAGAAGCCCTGTCCATGAGGAATCCATGGCTCAATTCTTGCCACCCACTTACCTTTATCTGCAGGATGGCCTAATCCGTACTTGTTCTTGATGCTAATTTACATGCCCTTCCTGGGAAGTATGTGTGTTAGGAGAATGCTCTGGGTACAAGTGACAGAAACCTAATTTAAACAAAAGCGGGATCTGAACCTCCATAACCCGGTTTCAGGCAGAAAGGCTGTCTTAGGGATCACTGCAGCCAGGGCTCGAATGTTGTCATTATACTCTCAGGTTCTGTTCTTCTGTTTGTCTCCTTCATTTGCTCTAGTCACAGCTAGTTTCTCTCTTCTAAGAAGGGACAGACAGCTCCTGGCTTTCATGGTTACAACCTCACAATCAGAGAAGGAGGAGGAGGTCCTTCTCTGTCAGTTCCGGGTGGGGGTGGAATTTTGAGGAAGGATCCTATTGGCTCAGCTTGGGTCATGTGTTCATCCTTGGACCAATCACTGGGACCTGAGAGTTGGGATATACATCCTGTGGTTATCTAGGACCGACTATTGAAACCAGAGGGATGGGATTGCTGACCTCTTATGAGAACCATTATGTTATGTTCATTAGGTTATGCTGAGAGTAGAGCAGTTTCCAAACAGCTGGGATGGGAAAGTGCGATTATCAGAAGAGGGAAGGGTTGATGCCCGTGTCTCCTTGCATAGGAAGAGTTTAGGTCAAGGAGAGTCTGGGCAGGATGGGACTGGCTGGATGATCTTTATGAGGAGGAGGTGGAGATCATGTGGGTCATGGTGCTAGGATTATTGGGTCTCTATTTGGGTTTCCTCTGGACCTTACATCATTTTGGTTTCGTTTGGGTACTGGGGTAGGGCTAATGCTAACTTCTAAAGGAAGAATAGAGATATGCATGTGACTTGTGGGGCAGCTGATGCATTAGCACTCTATGGGGGTAATTGCACCTATGAACATTCTGCTAGGTGTTTACTTGATGTCTTGTGAAGGGCTAAGTACTTCAGTAGTTTCAAAACCAATGGAAGACAAGATTTTAGCCTTTGAGGAATTTATAATCTTCTTAGGTCAACAAGATGTCCATATGTAAAACACTTAGAAAACCCTTTAAGGAAGTGCCAGATGGTGTCTGTAGAATGGGCTCTGAGCTCTGTGACACAACAGGGCATGGGGTTTGGACCTTGGGCTGAAAGACAAGGCTGCCTAGAGGAATTTGAGCTGGGGCTTGGAGAACAAAGTGGAAGATGAATGCAGGAGGCTGACCTCCCAAATAATTGTGGCTTAGTATAGATAAATGAAAATTGGGTTTTGCAAAGACCCAGGTCTCGCCCCAAGGGATCTGAAGAAATATGTTTGTTCCCAGGCTATAGCGTGGGTTTTGGGGAAGGGACAATTCACTTTCTAGGGAAATCTAGGCAGATCTTTCTAGGCAGATCTGCTTTGCTAATACACCAGGAGTTACATAGCCACGGGTCATTTAAATGACCACGGAATAGAGAAAATCACTTATTTTTCTCATTTCAAGAAGGTTAGGACTTGTTTATGAACAAATAAGTGGGAAATGTTGAGACAAACTTTAAAAAAAGTTTAAGAAAAGGCAAAAGTTCTCATGAATATTGTGAAGGTTCAGAAAGCAGTAGATGTGTGCAATAGGACAGGGCTTTTTAAAGTCCAGGAGATATGGGTGTGAATTCTATGTTTGTGGCTTACTAAGGGGCATGACCTCAAATACTGAGCCTTAGTTGTCTGACTTATAAAAGGGGAATAAGGTGGTACATACTTCACAGGGTTTTATTTTTGAGAGTGCAATATATTATTTATGTAAAATACTTAGGACAGTGCTTGGCAAGTAAAGACTCAATAATAAACAGTTGTAGTTATTATTATTATAAGGGAATATAAACCTGGTATAGGCAGTCGGAGCGGGAACCATTGTGGTTCACTACCTAGAATGTGCCTGACACTGGACTACATAGGCACTTTACACATATGATTAAATGTAATCATCACAAAAGACATGTGAGGGAAATAGAGTGATTTTCCTTTTACAGATGAGGAAACTGAGCCTCAAGGAGGTTAAGGGGCCCCAGTGAGGTTGATTTGAACCTAGGTTCACCTGATTCCAGAATCTTGCTCTCTTGTCCTTAGGGGTAGGAGCAAACATGGCTGGAGGGGATTGCCAGGCAGTTTCCAGACCAGAGTCTCCGTTGTCCACTCTCCATTCAGATGTCTTAGAAGAGACCCAGACTGTTGGAGGTGAGAGGGTGGTGAATCAAACCTAGTAGAAATGGTTGCTAAAGACAAGATACAGGTAGGTGATCTCTTCTTGAGCCAAGCTCCCCAATGAGCTTCTGACAGCAGCATTTGCCCAGGAATGCCAGGGAGAGAGAAAGAGAGAGTCCCTGAGAACCCTGGGAGCTTCACTAAGCAAGTGTGACCTTTCCCTTCCCTTGGGTCAGCGCCTCCTCTCTCAAGGAAGCCTGGAGTCCTTGGGAGCCCTTTTGCTCTGGTGACCCCTCTCCAGTCCCACAGAGGAGGGATGCTGGCTGGAGCTCCCCATGTGGGCGTGGCAGCTGGCCTCTGCCACGGTGATCCCTCCCATCTAATGAAAACATTTCGAAATGGCACAAAGCAAAGGCATAAAGCAAAGCAGAGCCACTGATGTGTGGGCAGGTGCGGGCTGAGAAGGGAAAAGGGGGGTTTGAGTATGCAAAGTTGAATTGCAGAGACATGGGATATCTTAATAGCGTGGGAAACGGGGATTGTGAGATCAAAGGCTATGATAAGAGGGAGATTATTTCATCACGACTGTGCAGAGGAGAGGGACGGTCATACATGCAGGGCAGACAACCCACACACGCCCATTTCTTTGATTTCAAGGTGGGAAACATTCAGTCCAAGCCTGGCGCCCTTCCCGGACTCCCTACCACTGGTCAATTCTGTACTGGTTTTACTTGCTGGTGGAATGCAAGACTTCCAAGGCTCACCACATTTGCTTTTGTGTGATTTCCATTTTATTTCCAGCTCATACTTTTATTTCTTCATAGCTAACTACTTTTCTCTGGTGAAGCATCCTGGGTTTTGCTTGATGTTCCAGCCTAGGTTCTTTATTTGGTTGTAACCGTTGAGAGTTAATTTGGAGTCTTTTTTTTTTTTTTTTTTAATTATTATTGCATTTTAAGAATGACAAACCAGTTTGCCAGCATTATTTCCAGTTCTTAAAATTCAAAGCAGTTTGTTAGAGATTGTTCTTTCCTTTTGGAGATGGAGCTGGTTTCAGTTTTATAGTCCGTTGTCTTCACACCCATCTCTGTGACTAATACTCTAAGATGGATTTCCTTTTTTTTTTTTTTTTCTTTCTTTCCTTGAAGTGGGTTTCAAATCCCCAAAGAATTTCTGGGAGGGGAAAAAAATCCTTTAATTGAAAGCAAGAGAAAACAAAACAAAAAGCATAAGAGAGCTGACAAAAATATCATGTTTAATGAAACCAAGTTCCATCCCTGCAGATGGCTATAGAGGCACAGAATGACCTAAAGATAGAAAAACGGGTTTCCTTTATGTGCTTTGTAAAGGATGTTTTGTTTTTGTTTTTGTTTTTTCGTTTGTGAACGTTGAATGTATGACTGACCAGCGCCTCGCAGAGCCCCCTGATTGAGCAGGTAAGAGTCCAACCCACCCTTCTGGATGGGTTGGGTCCCCCATGGCAGAGCTAAGATGGTTTGGGAGGGCCTCCTGGGTTCCGCTGTCCTCTGACTGCCTGTGGCACCCTAGGTGTATTCTACATCATTGGGCACCACCTCCCAGCTATGTGACCCCAGGCAAGGGACTTAACCTCCTTAAGCCTCAGTGTCCTCCTTTGCAAGCTGATGGGAATTGTATCCACCTCGATGGGTTTTTGTGAGGATTAGTGAAGATGTGGTAAGGGAAATTCTTGGTACAATGTCTGGCTCTTGGAGAGGGGTGCTGGTTCTTCTTGTGGCCTGATCTTCCTACCTGTGTGTGCAGCCAGGTCACAATCTCCCGTGGCGTGGATCTGGGCCTGGCACACTTGAGCGTCTTCCTGGGTGCTGGGTACCCAAGGAGGCCCTTATAGTCTGTGTGGGCTAAAGACTAACCAAAAATAATGGAATTACTGAGGCACATTTCTTAAGATAATCTGAAAAGTGCCACCTCTTTGAACTTCCTGCTGAAAGAAATAAATTAAGCAAAACGTGAAAAAAACGAGCACATTAAAAACATCTACGAGTTTGAAATGAATTTTATTTCATAAGAAATTAATGTCTTGAAAGTTCTCCTGTTCTGCTCTCAATTCTTACATCTCATTGGTAGCTTTTCTTTTCTGCCTTCTGTCTATGGAATTATGCTCCCCGAGGCTGAGAGGACATGGGTAGGTTTTGCAGCTGGAAATAGAGTTGACCTTTTCCCATTAGGGAAGGGTACTGTGGCCCTAAGAATGGTATATAACACTTTGGTCCCTGAGATCCCAAGGTAGCAAAGGCATAGTTTCTTTTGGAATCTTCTTTGCTAGAGAACAAGGGTAACCTGTATATCTCCAAATCCCCTTTTCTAACTTCCTCTGTACATGCATCTGTACCTGTCCAACCTAGAGCTATTTCAAACACTTGGCTGGGGGCCTCTGATCACCAAACCCTCACCCCCCAGTACACGCAGCCTGTGTGCATTTTTCCTGACCTCACTCCTTTTCTCTGCCTTGCTCTCTGTGCAGTAAAACACCCCCTCTCTTTGGTTGTCCAGCTTGGCAGTTCATCTCTCTGCATGCTATTTGCTCATCTCGGTCCTTTTTAAGATGGGGTGTGGACACCTTAATCCGTTAAATTGGGCTCATTGACCCAAAGACGTACTGTCTCTCTCTTGCGTGCACATGCCTTCTCCTCTCCTTTCTTCTTTCTTCCCCTTCCCTCCCTCCGTTTATTTCAGTACATGTACCTTGCAGCTACGTTTCCGGCTCGTGTTTCATATTTAAAAAAAATTCAGAAAAACCTTCTATTTTGATGTCCTTTACTTTATAAAAATTCCATATCATACCTAGCAACCCATATTGGCCTGAAAGATAAATAGCAGCTACTCCTTCTTTTTCAGATTATGAAAGGTTTCCCCCTAAGAACAATAGCTGGTACACTGACAGTGAACCCATTTATTAAAACAATTTATATTTCACTTTTATGAAATATGTCTATTGTATAATTTGAGGCAAACCTGTGTTTCTTTATGGGTTTTTCACCTCCTCCTTTTTACTCTGGTCCTTCCTTCCCCTGTTTTGGCCATGGCCGATTTGGTAGAAACTTAGCAAGCAGAGCACTTTAATATATTCATCTGGTGAGTAAAGTCCACCAGACCCCTTTGATTTGAATCCTTCCCTTTTTTATCAGGCTAAGATGGGGGGTGGGGGACAGGACGGGTGTGAAGGGAGTCACACCGCTTTTTAATCACTTGGAAAACATACCCTTCCCTTTGGCTTTGCTTCTGTTCAGAGGCTTTCAAGCTTGTTAAGTCACACCTGGCCCCCAAATAATTGCATCCTCTGCATTAAAGTTTATTGCCCCCTTCAATAGAGGTGGAATGAAAACCGGTGGAATTTAGAGACAGACCACAGGCTTCATGGAGCAGTGAAATCCACCCAGGTGCGACAGGGTGGGGAGGCAAAGCATCACCCCGGAGGAGAAGAGCGCATGGGGTAGAAGGCACCCGTACTTACCCACGGGTCCTGGAATGGAGGAGCAGCAAGAATGACATGGGCTTCGAACACTGGTGAATGATGCCGGCCCTCTACTTGCTCAGTGATCTTTGTTTTCTACATTTTAAAAATCCTTTCTTGCAAGCAGCCTCAAAATACCTTTTTGCTTTCATCTCTGCCAAGGCCAGAAGAGCAGCATGGGTTAAATCTAGTTCGCTGTGCCCCTGCTTACAGACAGCGGCTCTGTCTCCCTCAGACACACACACACACATACACACACACACACACCCCATCAAACTTAACTGATTTAATTTCCATTACGAAAGGTGAAGTCCTGGTAGGGAAGTAGGGGACTGTCTTTGGGAACAAAGTTAACAGCACACAACTGGAATACTGAGTCTGAGAAAGATTGCCCTTCCTCTTTTTTTCTGTAAGGGCAATAAGGTGACTGACTGGCCTGGAGAGTCTCACTCACTTAGACAGACAGGCTGTTTTTGCCCCTTTTTCTGGCCATCTGATCTCTCTCCATGTGCTGCTTTTAGAACTTCCTGGTGCTCAGGCCTGGCCTCGCAAAAGGCAACCGCCATTCATGTCCAGACACATTTGCAGACTTCTGGCAAAATAGCCGGAGCTCACGAAAATTTACACTTTTCCTGGCACCTGGCCGAGAGTATGAGCAGGATTTGGCTTGGGTTTGCTTTCAGTTAGAAAAGCCCTTTGGGGGTGGGGGTGGAGAGGAGAGGGTGAGGTGGCAGCAAGATCCTCGTGAAGGGTCAGAGCTGCTAAAATAAATATCAGCTCTGCTAGAGAGAGCAATTCCTGTAATTATATCTGCCCGATGACTTATAATCAGCATTCTTAGCAGAGTCTGTAACTTTCATGTTTTCTCCTCCTGTGTGCGATCTGGGTGGCACCGATGGTGTGGGTGGGAGGGAGAATAACACCTTGATTAAAAAAAAGTGGTGTTAGTGGTGGTTGGTGCTGTTAGCGTGAACATCATTCTCATTGCGATTACCTTTGAAATCATGCCAGTGGGGCATTTGCTGGAATTTCTGGTAGTGGGGAAGGGGCCGAGGGACTGTGTATTGTTTTTCACCAGGAGAATCCTGTGTGTACAGACATTTAAAATACCAAAAACAAAGTTGAGTGTGGGAACGTAGATCAGACTTGCCATATCGGTCCTGCCCTCGGAGTGAGGGTCCGCTTTGGATCCCAACCTAACCCATCCTCTATCTCCCCCTTTTGACACACTTGAGAGAAACCAGCCATCTGCCAGTCCACGGGCTGTGTGTCATTTCCTTTCCTCTCCAAGCCTCACTCTTTCCACAGAGGAGACTTTTCAAATTAACGTTTTCAGTTCATTAAAGACCTTTTCGCAAACATTTCATTCTGGTAAAGGCAGTGTTTCATCTGGAAATGGTCAGGCTCACATTGGCACAGAATGGTGTGAGAAAGAAAAAAAAAATCAAATTCCTTCCTACCAAGTGGACAGACAGTGTGCAGAAAACCTCAGATGGGTCTTCCTTAGAGGATGGAGAGACTCCTTTGGAAGTAAAAAACAAAGTCAATGAATGAAAATTATTTGCTCATTTGTTTTGCAAAACTAACAAGGGAATAGAGCAGCTGGGCTTTCGTTCCCTTTCTTGAAAAAAAAAAAAAAAAAAACCACAAACCAAAAAACAAAAAAAAAACCCCGATTCTCTGGGAAGAAGAAACTCACACTGTGCCCCTTTGTCTTGCTTTTGCTAATATCCATTGCAGCCTCTCCAGAGCTTGCTCTGTACTTGGGGAGTAATGCATGAAAATCCTTCTGCCTCCAGATGAAAATACCCATGGCCTTCTTTTCCCTGCCCAGCTTGAACCAGAAACTTGGGAGAGTCTCATGCAAATGGCTGGCTTCTCCAGAAGAGACCAATGGAGCAAAGCAACAGTACCTTGACAAGCTTGAGTGCTTGGGGCTTGTTGGACAAAATTACAGAAAATATCCAGTCAACATAGGGCTAGAGATAGGCAGGAAGGAACCTGAAAGATTAGCTAGTCTGTATATGGATTTTTTTTTTTTTTTTTTTTTTTTTTTGGGAAAACTGTGTTTTGTAGAGCCCCAGAATACCTCAGGATTAGTTCCATTTCTACATGGTGGAGTTTGGTGTAAGATTTCCACTAGACCTCAAACTCCCTGAGGCTTTGGGCCATATTTGTGTTGTTCATGTTATTTGTGCAAAATGGGTTCTGGGTAAAAATTTGCTAAGTGCATAAAGAATGAGTAATGTAGCTTAAAAGGAGTTTGAAAACCATGGATCTAGTCTTTTTGCCTTTCTCTTCCCCCCATTTTATGTCAAGGCCAGAGATGCTGGTTGGGTTTCCCAAGGTCCCCCAGTTAGATACTGGCAGGGCCAGGGCTGGAAACGTAGGCCTAGTGTATAGCTCGTGTCTTAATGTTGCTGTCAGTGGACCCAACAAAACCCACAATCGCCAGCTTCTTGGGGGCAGCTTTCTGGTAGTGACACTGCTCCCGTTCACCATTCAATCAGTGGGCATGACTAGGTGAAGTGTTTAAGACTGCAGGCTGCACAAGGGTAGGGAATATGTTTGTTTTGTTAATCTCTGTGTTCTGTGTGCCTAGCACAGTGCCTGAAAGTAGCCTCAGCTACTTTAATATTTGATTAATAAATGAACACAAACACAACTTCAGCCAGAGTTCTCTTCTCTCGGACAATCTAGAGAGAAAAATCATTCTCAGTTCCAAGTTTGACCTCAAGAACTTTGGGGTCACAGAGACCTCTGGGTCTTAATTGAAATGTTAGCATCAATGGACCATCACCCTCAGCAGCAGCCAGTGTCCTTTATCATCATCATCACCATCAATAGCACCAAGCAGATACAAAGTACCTTACTCTTATGAGGTTGTACCTTTCTTCTAAAGGAAATAAGTAGTTTTTGCCTTGTTTGAACATGGCTTCTGTTTGGTCCTACCCCTATAATCTTCTCATTCGTGTCTTTTGTAAATCATAGACTTCTACAGTCTGAATTCGTGGCTTGTCCAAAAAGTACCGGCTTCCAGAAGTAACAGATTTGGGTGTAGAGTTGGCTCCACAACTTCTGAGGTTCTGCAGTCTTGTACACATCCCTTGTCCTATTTGACCTTTGGTTTCTGCACCTGTCAAAAGGGGAAATGGATTTCTCATTTACCAGGTGTGTGATGTTGGTCGAACCACTTAATCTTTAGCTCTAAGCCTCAGTGTTCTTACCTGTAAAATGAGTTACTACCAGTATGTAACTTTCAGGGTTGATGTCAGGATTACTTGAGTTCATGTATGCAAAATGCTTATAAGTGCTTGATACATATATCGTCATGCTTGTTCTCATCTCACAGGAATTGTGAAAACCATATGGAATGATTCATTCTACGGAAGAATTCTACATAATATGGGGGATGGCTATTGAATTTTTAATTATTTTCTCTGTGTAGCCAGTTAACTCACCAGCATTCACACTTAGCTATTTGAAAGAAATACCAAAGGTAAATAGTTCCAAATGGAAGTTGTGACCTTCGCTCATTTCCAGGACTCTTCCCATCTCCCTCACCCTCTGACCCCCAATTTATCTCCTCTTCTTGTATTTACTGTTTCAGCAAATGGTGCCAGCAACTTTGTAGTTGCCCAAACAACTGTCTAACAGTCAGGAAGATGCCATTTTCTACCTCACCTTCATAACCAAGCAATTACCATGTCCTACCAGTCAGTATCCCCAGTTAGTGGACTCTTTCCAAAAGCAAGATGTACTGCTCCCTCAGCACTGTACTACCCAGCAACAAGCCAGAGCTTATTGCCTGGTCTTGACAGCTGTCTTTCAGTGGCCCTTCTGCCCCATGCTTGCTGTCCACCCTCATATGTTTGTGTCTCCACTTATTGCCTCTGGCCTTTATACAGACTACTTCTCTCTACCTGGGCAACACTTCAGAATTTAGCTTAGAGAATTCCTACAGGAAGACCCTTGATTGCTCTTCTCTGGTCTGAGTTTCTTCTAGGGGCATCTTAACTGTACTGCCCTGGGTATATCTCTACCATAGTATTTGTCATCAGACCATGTTAAGACTTTTAGAGCTTCTAAACCTGGAAAGGATTAAGATGTCTTTATTTTGATATTCAACCTAAAATAAGAGCAGTACTAAACTATATATGTCATAGTAATAATAGCTAACACTTATTGAGTGCTTGTTATGCAATAGGCTTTGATGCTTTCTGTTAAAATTCATTTAAGTTTCACAATGGCTAACAACAATCATATAATGTGCCCTGTGCTATCCCCATTTTATAGATGAGGAAATTGAGGCCCAGAATGTTTAAGAAACCTGCCCAAGGTCACAGAGCTAGTAACTGGCAGAACTGTGCTTCAAATATAGGCAGAATTGCTCCAGAATCTATATTCCTAACATACACTGTAAAGAAATTTAACACAATTCTGATTTTTCCCCTTTTTTGCATTTTCTGGGGGAAAAATCCAATACAAAATTCTTTTAAAAGCTTTCTCTTTTTCTCCTGTTGTTGGCACTGCTAGGTTGAGCCTCTTTGCAGGTGCTTAGCTTGCCTACCAGTCACCTTGTGTTGCTCAGCTTATAGTATGAAATTGTGTACAGCATGTCTGTCTTCCTTCTGATCCCTGAGGGCAGGTCTTGTGTCTGTGTCTGGTTGCTCCACAGGGAGAAGCTCACCCAAGATTCAGAGCCAGTGTGAGCAAACAGCCTGGCTAAGTAGATCTCCAGCTCATGGTTTCCTGTTTGTTCTTTCCTTAATCAGGTTCAGCTTACCTTGCCAGAGCTAGTGACAGGGTGGGCTGAAGTAAGTAAGGGCGACTTAATTGTCTTTAGAACTTCCTATTCCTTAGCCTATGCTCCTGCAGCTGATTCCCTGGTCGTTTCCTGCCTCTCTCCACAGTTCTCCACATGCCCTCAAAAACTTGTTTCTCTTGAGCTGCAGTTGGTAGGAGTTGTGAGTTGTAAATACATTATAATATACTAAATATAAATGATAAAGAAATAAAGGCTCTCCCTCACTTCCCTTGTTCTCAGGACTCCTCATTCTAAAAAAACCACTATTGGATTAAAATATACATGAAGGGAGCTGCTTTCCTAATTGGGAGGAGGCTGAGGTGGGGTTTCAACAAGATTTTTCTGAAAGGCTCTTGACCCCTGCAACCATCCCCAGTCCTGACCCTGGAAATATAGCTGAACCCAGGAGCTCTTGGTTTCCCCTTGGGGTTCTCCTCCATAGGATTAGTTGTTTTTCTCTGTACTACTGAGATGTATTACTAAGTACTTACCCACTTGGTATTATGAGGAGAAAGCTTGTATTTTCCTTATCAGTATTTTGTTTGCTTGTTTCTTTTTGGGTGCTAAATTCCCTTTTTCTTCGGCTCTCAAAGAGATTTCATCCCCCAAAGGAAGCAAATGATGTTTCTCTCTAGAACTTTCTCTTTTCCAACTCTTCTCAGTTTTATTTAACTTGAGCTAACCTATTGGAAACATGGCTCTCTATATGCATTGCATTTTGTTCTTTCAATAAGTAAGGCTCAAGCCTACTATGTGCCAACAAGGGTGCCAGGCTTGTTATGGGAGAACTCGTCATGGCAGGGGAACAGGGCTGTTGGGGTAGCACTGAGAAAAGATGGAGAGAAACAACTGTATTCACAGTCACTAGGAATCCTACTGGGTGCAAACAATCTCCTAGGTATGATAGTTGTAGTGTTCCCCGGCAGGGTTCTGCATTCTGTATGCATGTGTAGATTAAATGTCTTCTAGCCTTGATTACTTAAGGTGTGATTTCATGGGAGTCAGGGGACAGAATTACCTTTAACTTTTCCATCTCTCTCAGATTCTTTGACAATTAAACAGGTGAGTACAGATTTTGTACTTTTGCAGCTGATTACAAGTAGGGCCAAGATATGTGTAGGCCTGGGAGACAGCATTTTATTTTTAGATTACGAGACTTATAGATCCTGATTCCATTTGGGCAATTAGTTTTGCGCATTGCAATGAACAATGAAAAGTTCCAGCACAAGTATCTCCTCAGTGTTGCCTGGGATATACTTAGACTAAATAAGTATTTGTTATTTACATGAAATTCTAAATTTAACTGGGTCTCTTGTTGTGGTGGTTGTTTGTTTGTTTGTTGTGGTTTATTTTCAGGTTATATGTGGCAGCCCTAAAATTTAGACACTTGAGGAATGGGCTTTGAAAAAATCCACACGGTATGTGCCTGATTGTGTTTGTATTTTAGGTATGCGTTTGAGGGAGAGAAGGGAGTGTCTAAGGGAGAATTACTTGGGTCACTGGACAAGAGCTTGCTATAGGAAAAGCCTGATGGGGAACTTAATTGTGAGTATTTACTCATAAAATATTTCTGGTTATCTCAGGAGAGGCAACCATGGGCTTAGTGATTTCTAGGGAGGATTGTCTAGGCATCATGGCCTTAGTAAGGGGCATGGTGAAAGGAAGACTACAATGTGCCAGAAAGGCTGAATATCTTTATTATGGTCAGTTAGTTTGGTCTTGAGCAACCCATTTCAGTCTGTTTTGTCTCATTTTCTGTATCTGTCAGATGGGGCTTAATAATAATTATTTTATTTACTTCAAGAGTTTGAGTCATAAGTTTTGAAACAATGCTCAAGCTATTTGAAAGATTAGTAAAGTTGTGGTAAGCTTGCTATACCACTAAAGGAAGTGGACTTTTTGTCTGGCCCAAATACACTGGACCTATACCACATAGTTTTGGGAATCCAGGCCTTGGAATCAATGCTTTGGACAAGTGAACCAGACCCCTTTTCTCCAGGCATCGGGGAAAGCCCTTTGGACGAGTTCTCAGATGATTTTGGTTTTCTCTAAATCCTCTTTTGAGGTGGCTACTGTTTTCAGAACCTCAATGGGATTCTAAAGTGTAACTGGAGAGGATTTGGGATATTTATATACAAGCTGGTTTAACTTAGCAGAGAAGGAAGATCTGGGTAAAAATTGAGAGTAGAAAATGATTGAACATGCATTTCTCCACAATGACTTTAGTATCTCTACTCAGGTGAATAAACAGAATGTCTCACATACATAATAAGATATATAATTCACATTGCACTTGAGAGTTTACAATGTGCCTTTTTACACACATTATCTCATCCATGTGTATATTATCTCTCTGTGGGCAAAAACAGACTTTTGTTTCTTTGTACATATCTGGAGAGGAACGCAGGCTCCTGAATGGGTGACTGAGCAACCAGACCCAGCTCACACCCTTCTTCCGCTGTGCATTTGTCTTTTACCATCTGGGCAACACCAAACTCCTTTGCTCTTCACTCTACTTCATTAAAAATGTTCACTTAATGATTTTTATCATTGGTGGTTATGTTTAACTTAGTACTTTCTTACACCATTTCTTATAGGACTGTTGAATGAAGTGCAGGGATTTTTGTATCTTTCATTCATTTTCTTATTCTCCATATTGAGAATATTGCATATAACAGGTACTCAAGAAATAGTCATTGAATAAATAACTAACTTGTTCTTCATAGCTTTGTCATATCTTCTCAACCCGATTCTAAAAACTGTGCTACCAGGGACAGTATCTTCATTTCTCGTGTTTCCCCCAGTGTACTTGACATGGTGCTGAAGAACGTGAATGTTAGTGATGTCATTTCTGTGAAATGATACACACATGTGCATGGGAATGTGTTATGGATTGGTAGATGTGGCTGCTCAGGGACCTTCATGGGTTAAAGGCACACTTAGTTTTGGAAGCCTCACCCCACATGATACTAATCTTTAAAATGCACATACATTTCATGATAAGTGTGTTTTTGTGTGCTTGTATGTTTGGGCACACACACATAACAATAATTTTGCTGTAAAATAATTTTTCTAATTTGCATTGTTAATTATGACTTTATCATTTTTTTTATTTTTTATTTTTTATTTTTTTTTTAAAAGATTTTGTTTTTATTTATTTATTTATCAGAGAGAGAGGTAGAGCGAGTGCGAGCACAAGCAGAGAGAGTGGCAGGCAGAGTCAGAGGGAGAAGCAGGCTCCCTGCAGAGCAAGGAGCCTGATGTGGGACTCGATCCCAGGACGCTGGGATCATGACCTGAGCCGAAGGCAGCTGCTTAACCAACTGAGCCACCCAGGCGTCCCAATTATGACTTTATCATTTTGATTTCACAGTTTCTGTTTTGTAATTTGGAACTCCCATTTAATTATTTTTTTAAATCTCAAACATTTTCTTGGCCCTTGACAAGCCTGTAGGTCTTAATCACTGTGCCCATAGAGACTGATACACTCAATGACTTTGCTTATGGGTATGTCCAGGACAAGAGTGACCTAAAAGGAACAAAAGGATGTATTAAAATCGAGTTCAGCATCCCAGCAAACCTGTTCTCCATCCCCTTTTATCCTGTTCCTAGGCCTTCTCTCCTGCCCTGCCCAATTTGCCAGACTCCAGGCATGTGCTCAGAGAGGATGCGCTCTGAGTTTTATGGTATCGTAGTTGTCCCCCAAGTGCAAGCGTCTAATTAGGCTTGACACTACCGAGGCATTTCCCTGACATTTATGTCACTGTCTCTCAATCTTTAGCAGCGTTTGGTCTTGTAGGAAGTACGACAAACAATGTCAGAAACAACATAAAATTCCCCATTAGAAGGGGCCCTCGGAAACTGTGCTGCTGTTTATTAGGCGCACTCAAAAGGGAGGCCGAAGGGTGGAGCCAAGTGTGTGGATTCTGGGCTTGGAGGAAGAAATAAAATGGCTCATTTAAATTCTTAAGAACTGCATAGGAGGCAGAAGACACAATGAGTATCTTAGAGAAGAAAGGCCATCAGTTGAACAAACTAATCACATGGTAATCAAAGGGGAGTGATTCGCTGCCTACTGAGAAGTACTTTAGAAGAAGTTCCAGCCAGGGAGAGCAAAGACCCTATTGAATGACAGCTTTCATAAATTATAGATTTTTAAAAATTGCACAAAGGAATGTGTAATAATGTGCGAAATGGATTTAAAGACGAAAAGTGCCCAAAGCGTCTGAGCAAGGCCGGGAATCGGCGGCCTGAGGTGGGTGGGGGAGGGGGGCGCCATAGGAGCCTTTGCGGGAAGCCCCTTCCCAGGGCAAGCCCCGCCCCCGCGCAAGCTCCGCCTTCATCCGGGTCTCTTGCCAGAGATATAGGCATACCCCAGGTAACCTCATGCCCTCGGGGTTTGGAAACTTAGGGACATCCTCGACATGGACTTTAACAAGGCGCGGGGTAGGTACCAGTTTTCTGTCTCCACTGCAAACCGCGCTCGTGAGTGTGCAGGCTGTGGAGTCTAAGCTTTGGCCCCCTCAGGCCAAGAGTAGCAGCCCGAGTCCGAGTGTGGCTTCTGCGCAAGGCCGGGCTCCCTGCGTGGAATCAGGGTGGGCCGCTCCGTGTGGTGGGGGTTGGTGGGAGGACTGCCCATCCACATTTCTCCTCCCCTCTTGTACTACGATAATGTACTACACATTATCGGAGATGTGGGTCCTCGGTCTCTCTGCCCCTTCTCCTGTAGCCATGAGGTCATGTGGGACCGCGGCTCGCCGGGCAGGGCAGCCTAGGGCCAAGGGCGACTGTGCGTTGATTCTGAGCATCCGGGCTGGGCCAGCCATCAGTCAAGAGTCACGTGGGCTGAGTTTGCCTTCCACCCTATGGCCTCTGCATTTAGCAGCACTTTTCTCCCACCTGTGTCCACTGTAGCTGCCTTGAGGCCTCTTTTCAGGTGACTGCCAGCAATTCCGTATGCACTCTTAGCTAGCTGATAACCGAGGTGATGGTTGGTAGAACCTTCAGATATGACTCTACGCGGGCCTGTCTGCCTTAGAAAAGGTGGTTTGAGAAGCTGGGAAAGTTAAGCCAGGTTAGAAGTATTAGGACTGGGTGTTCTTTTTAGGTGTGTCATCTGGTGACAGTTACTTAACCTTTCTGGGTCAGTGTTAAAATAGATAAATGACTAGTAGCTTTTTCTGAGAGGTGATAAGAGGTTCAGGTGAGGTCTTGGATGTAAAGTGCTCCTTTCAAGGCCCAACTCAGAGTGAGTGTTCAGTAATGTCAGCTGTTATCATGTTCCTTAAGTCTCCCCGAGTGTGGTGGTGGATTGCAGAGATTGGCATAGGTGAACCTAGCTCTCTTCCTGACATCCTAGAAGATTCAGAGTAGAGAAGGAGCATTGCCCTGTGTGAGTTCCTAACAGCACCTCTTAGGCAACTGTGAGAGACCCTCCTGTTTGGGGGTAATTATGCTAGCTGTTGTGACAGATAACCCCTAAATTTCAATAACATACCACTATAAAGTATTCTTTCTAGCTCACATCACAGTCCCATTTAGATTGATAGGAGGAGGAGGGCCTTTCTGTTCCATGTTGTCATTCAGGGATCCAAATTCCTTCCATGTAAAGGTTCAGTCCTCTTCACGAGATGGCTTCAAAGTGTCCTTGGAGTCATTCATGGTGGACCATGGAGGGGAGAGAATGGAGGTGTGCCTGCAGTTAACTTCCCCTAACCAGAAGAGATCCATCACTTGAGCTCCTGTCCATTGCCAAGAATCAGTCACACATCTCTGTGAATGTGCAAGGGGACTAGGTAATGTAGTTTAAGTGTAAGTTCAGAAGAGAAAACAGGCTCGATGAGAACCTGCTTGTGTCCAGATAGGTACAGGATTGCTCAAAAACTGGGCCTGAGGTTCTTAACCCAAGGTTCTTGAATTTGTGGAGCGTTCGTGAACCTCTTGAAATTGGATTGAAAATGTTGTATATGTGAGCCTTTTCACTTTCATTCTATTCTCCAAGCCTGAGAGGGTGAAGTCCTGCCCCTGCTTAGTCCACAACAGTGTTACTGTACCTGCTTCCTGTGTCTGATATTCTTTGAAAAATGGTGGGACAGGGTCAGGATTTCTGTCTCCTTTTGTCTCTTTCCTTTTCTTCTTCTCCTTTAGTTGGTAGAGAATGATGGAGAAGAGGCAGAGATTTGTTAACACCATATCCTATGATGGTGCTCCATTGAGAGGCTGTTAACATTAGGGATGGGGGTTTATGTGGCTCTGAAGAGTCTAGGAGACTGCAGTGGGCAGGGTAAAAACCCAGCCTTGCCCTTCCCAAATGGAGCCAGGAGTAAGGGTCATCCAGACCCTGCCAATTTTCAGTTTAGGGGCATGGTGAGAGGGGAGAGGGAGAACAGAGAGAAGGGACTCCCAGATACCCATCTGAGACAGTCTCTGTAAGTACTGAGTGGTGACTTAATGGGAAACTGGACATTTTTCACTAGTGTCTCAGTGCTGCATCTGCTTGAGATGGGTTCAGCAGACTGCCATTTTTTTCTTCCTGGTAACAGGCTTTACCTAAACGACCTTCCAGACACTGAGGGCACAGCTGAGGGGTTACAAACATATCCATGGCTTAGAAAGAGAAGTTGGAAAACCACTGGTGTAGTCTAACAATGGGGCTTTGTGCTCTCGCCTGACCCTGCCTAATGGAGGGCCTTTGTTTCCAGCAGTTCCTGGCACTGAACTTCAGGAGGCCATTGGCCCTGTTTTACTCCTAAAGTCAGAAATAGTTGTAGCATTTTGTTTTCATCCTATATCCTTAAATTTAGGGATGTGCCCTTTCTTGAGGCCGTGGCTGAACAGGAGTGGCCTCCTCCCTCTTCCATCTGTAAGGAGGGCAGGAGACAATACTCTGTCCGGCCCGGAGTGTCAGCTGTCTGGATGAGTGCGACGCCAGCTGTCAGCTTGGGATGAGGTCAGACAGAGGCCGCCCTAGTCCCAGGTGGGCAGGGGTCACCCAGGTGACCAGACTGCACTGGAGGCCCAGAGAGTGTGCAGGAGCATGAACTTCTGGCTTCCTCTGCAGGAGAGGAGCTGCAAGTGCTGAGCAGAATAAACTGCAGATTCTGGCCAAGATGCCAGCATTCCAGGTGCCTTGATTCCTACAGGAAGTTCAGGCTGTCCACTGAGCAGTCTGAGTGTCTGCAGACTGAACACAGGGGCCTCTGCTGTGCTGGCTGGGCAGCCTGCCACCGTTAATCATTTTTATCATTTGGGGGAGTCCTTTAGGCAGAGGTGGTATGTGGATCAGACCCTCTCTCTCTCTGGCTTTGGAGGCAGTAAAGTTTAATGATTAGGGAGGAATACTGTGGAGCCAGACAGCCTGGGTTCGAATTCTGCTCTACCGCTGTGCAAGGAGCTCAGTTTGTTCCTTTATAAAATAGGCCAGATAAGAGTATGTACTTATTGCATAGGATTGCTGTATAAGTTTGAGTGAGTTGATGCATATAACACACTTAAAGCAGTGGCTGGTAAACCATAAACACTCAATAAATGCTCATTTTTATTATTAGCCAAAAATACACAGCCCATAAGCAGATCTCCAGGAAGAGGGGACCTTCTTGCTCGTGACAACTCAGACTCTGTGATTGGTACTTAGTCTATCCATTCTCATCCCTGAGAAGCTTCTCTGGGCTTTTTTTTTTTTTTTAACTGCCCTGGTAGTTGTGTTCAGGCACCTTCTTATCTAAATAATTCTTTCAGAGTGGAGTCTCTGCCTTATCTTTTCTACCAGTTCTTTCAACAACAAATATAATAAATTCTTATTAAACATTTATTTTATGGTTGATAAATTGTACACTTTGGTCTTTTCTAATAAATTCAAGCTCTTTGAATGAATATCCTTCATGAAAGGAAAAATTTCTGTCCTAGGATAAGATCCTGATAATTTTATGCTTTCTATAAACTCCAATTAAAAAAAAAACAAACACAACACTCTACCAGGACCAAAACTATATTGTAAAGATACAGTAACAAAACAGTGTGGTACTAGTTCAGGAAAAGGATAAATTGAGTAATGAAACAAAATAGGAAGCCCAGAAATACAGCCAGAAATATATGAGACTTTATGAAATTGTAAAGGTGATATTACAAAGCAATGAAGAACTGGTATATTAATCAGTGGTGTTCAGATGCTGACAAGTCATCCGGAAAAACAAATAAACTTGGATCCCTAAATGTAAAAAGAAAACGTAAGCCATAGGAATATAATTACAAAAAGTGATATTCAATTAAAGCAGACATTTCTAAATATAGTATGAAACCACAGGAGCTATAAAAAACTAAGTAGTTTGATAACCTAAAATTTGAAACTTCCAAATGGCAGAATATTATAAAAATTGGAAATAAACATGGGTAGCTGATTCTACATAGCAAAAATACCATAAATAAGTGAAAAAAATTACTAACTAGGAAACATCTTTTAAACCTATATTTCCTTAATATGCAAAGAGCCCTTTCAAATCAGTAAAAAGACAAATATATATATATTTAAAGATTTTATTTATTTATTTGACAGAGAGAGAGATCATAAGTAGGCAGAGAGGCAGGCAGAGAGAGAGGGGGAAGCAGGCTCCACAGAGAGCCCAATGCTGGGCTCCATCCCAGGACCCTGGGATCATGACCTGAGCTGAAGGCAGAGGCTTTAACCCACTGAGCCACCCAGGTGCCCCAAAAGGCAAATATATTATTATTATTATTATTTTTTATTATTTTTCATTTTTTAAAAAGTTTTTATTTATTTATTTGACAGATGGAGATCACAAAGAAGCAGGCAGAGAGAGGAGGAAGCAGGCTCCCTGCTGAGCAGAGAGCCCGATGCAGGGCTCGATCCCAGGACCCTGGGATCATGACCTGAGCCGAAGGCAGAGGCTTTAACCCACTGAGCCACCCACGCACCCCAAGGCAAATATATTAATAGGAAAACTCAAGAGTAGACATTTCAAAGAAAAAGACATATAAGTGGCCAGTAAATATACAAAAGATTATCTTGTAGTTTCTAAAAAGCAGAAAACCATTTATCATTTTCACTTATCTAATTGGTAGTTTTGAGTCTCATAATGCCTGGTTTTTCCAGGGTGTTGGGTGGCAAGCTGTCAAACATTTTTGGTGGACATGTAAATTGGTACTATTTTTTTAAAAAGTAGATTGGTAAGGGGCGCCTGGGCGGTTCAGTCGAGGGTCTGACTTCGGCTCAGGTCATGATCCTAGGGTCCTGGGGTAAAGCCCCACTTCAGGCTCACTGCTAGGCAGGAAGCCTGCTTCTCCCTCTCCTACTCCCCCTGTTTGTGTTCCCTCTCTCAGTGTCTCTCAAATAAATAAAGTCTTTAAAAAAAGGTAGTTTGATAATATCATAATTCAAGCTGTGCATTTCTATTGACATAGAAATGCCATTTCCAGTAATTTATCCTATGTATACTTGTTGGATATGTGTATATGTATATTTCTTCATATATATAAAAATGAACATTTAACATGCACCGTTGCTTACAATAGCAAAAATTGGAAAAAAACTTAATTTCCATCAGTAGGGGAGTGGTTAAATAAATAATCATACTTTGATACAATGGAATTCTTGTACAGCTGCTAAAAAGAATGAAATAAGTGTTTCTCTCTCTATTTTTATAGAAACTTGTCCAAAATATGTTAAGAGAAATAGTAGTGAAATAGTATATGTAGTATGACCTCACTCATGTAAAAATACTTGTATGTATTATATTCTTGCATGTGTGTATCAGAGTTTTGGAGGGATGTGCATACAAGGAAGAGTTAGCAGTTTTTACCTATGGCAGTAGGTTGGGAAGAGTGCTGGTAAGGGAAGAGAGATCCTTGAGCTTTTCGCTTTGCACCCTTCTAAACTTTTTTAGTTTTGTTTATAACAAGCATGTATTACCTTTACTGTAAAAAAGTCTTAAAATCTTAAAAATTGTATTGATGTCAACACAATAATAGCAATATCAATAATATTTTAGAAAATATTTAATATCACCACCATGTCCATTTGTATAGGTTATTTGTTCTACAAATCCAAATCACAAAAAATATTTTTCAGAATATATTTTAACACCACCATCATGTCCAGTTGTACAGGTGGTTTATTCTACAAATCCAGATGGCATCATTCACAGAAATAAACTCCACAGCCATCTATGTCATTTATTTTAGTCCGTGAAGTCCACCATGGTCTTTTCTTTGTTAGGTCAACATATATAAAGGTTTTGATCTCCACAAGACATCACTCCTGAACCAGCTCCACAGAATCCATAGATGGAGGATAAAGGCTGAAGCACAGTAGGTACCTATTTCAATCGGTGGGAGATTGAGGAAGAAAAAGGGAGGGAGAATAAGAGATTAAATGAGAAGACTTTGCATGGGCTGGCATTGATGGGTGCCATGAACTGGGGCGTAAGGTAACTCAGCTTTGGGGACCTATCACTTTATTCTTTACCTGTCCTAGACTCCAGCTCTTCTGGAATACCATTTGAAGGAGGAGAGGCTTGGCATGGAAGGTCCCTCACCAGCTGACACATTTCCTTTTCTTCTCGCATACCCTTTCTTAGGGCCATTCACTAGCTGCTGGAGAACAATATAATCAGGGCTCCCATTTGTGGGTTTCTTTCTTCCATGATTTCTATTTCAGGTGGCTTCCCTTCTGCCTTGCCCCAGTGCTGGCATCATGCTCTCAGATCTGAAGGAGTGATGTAGAGTTTCTTCCTTCTCTTCCTTCTGTTCCTTTGTTCCTCTTCCATTCCCTCTTTGGTCTGCTACTCAGAAGGCTACTTTGGGCATGCTTAGCTTTCAGGGCTCATCTCTGTGTCCAAAGACACCCCTCTTCTTTGCAAGGTGTTCTTTCTTGTCAGAATGTCAAGCTTACTCTATATTAGCTGTGGCCAGCATCATGATTAACTTGGAGATGCATGTGCGTATTTAAACCCAGAACTGACCAAAATTAACTTTCAGTAATTTTAGTCTTTTAGATCCTGGCAGCTCTACTCACCATTCTCGAAAATAGGTTGCCTGTGGATAGTGAAACTTGTAGTTGGTTAGTGGCTCTAATTACACCCGTGATTCAGATGACAACTGGTGCAGAATGACTCTTGCCATTGGGCGTGGAAATCACAGTGTCGACCACCTCTGGCCTATACCCTTTCGATGGCTGTATTCTCTCAAGTTCTGGAGGGTTCAAGCTATGGTGTCTTTCCCCATCATGATTTTTCTCTGTAAGTCTTCAAAGATGAAGAAAGGAGTCAGGAACCTGAATAAGCAAGAACTGGAATTTTGAGCCAGCTCAAAATCATTAAAATATTTTTGTCTGGATTAATGCCCTGCTGGTGGTATCTTTCTTTAACTATCTAGGGATAAAATCCAACCGGAATAAGAATAATTAGAAAAAATCCCACTCGAGCCGCCAAGCATCCTATCCTCATCAGAAACTTGGCAGCGTCATTCGGGGGTGGTTTTGTAGAGCCCTGCTGGGAAGCAGAGGTCCAGAGCCATGCTCTTCTCTAGTTTTCCTCCCCAAGCTAGGATTCCAGCATGAAGAGTCTGTGGTACTTTTTCCTCTTGGTGCTTTATACTTGTTATTACTTCATCTTCCGTTTTCCCTTTTTGAAGGTTTAAGTAATGTACCAAAATGACAGTAGAAGACAGTCTTCTGAAAAGGGTCCTTTTGCAATGGAAGTGGTGGTGGAGGGCAGGGGGTAGAAAAAACTGAAAAGATATGAAGGGTGGGGCGAATGGACTTTGTGCAGGTAGGCATTACCACTCAGCAGAGCCCATCTCCAGGAATCACTGGACTAGAGGCTTCCTTGGCTTTTAGAAGCTTCAACAGGATGTCCTGAGCCTGCCCCCCCCTTTTATTATCGTGAAAGAATCTGGAAGTAGGGACCCAGACTAGGAACACCCACCTTGCCTACCCAATCTCTCTGTTCCTCCTGTGTCAGGGACACACTGGACCCATCCTACTGTAATGGAGGTCTTGAGAGTTTGTGCAGTTTGAAACAATCTTTCTTTTTATAAATGGTGACAACTAGATGCATAAGAAATGCTGTCTCCCAGGTTGATCTTCTTGTTAGCAGAGAGAGAAGAGAGGCCCCTGCGGCTAGAACCCGTGTGGAATCTGGAGCCATTTTTCTTAGTTACTTAACCTGGCATTACGATAATGGACAAGGCATTTGGCCCTCTCTGGTGAGGTGAAGGCAGATTTCTACTAGGTTCTGGTGATAGGGGTAGGAAGAGAAGGTATAGTAAGGATTCTGTAGGAGAAACTGGGGGATAGAAACTGGAATGAACCTCCATTTGAAATATGCCTAGACACTGTTCGGTGGAAATGATTGTTTTAAAGCTGGCAACTGGAGCACAAACTGTTACACAGTGGCTTAGGAGCATGGTCTTAAAAATAAGCACGGAAACTGTTTCTTGCCCAGACAAATGTTTTCACAACCACAAAGATGGTGGTAGGAAAGCAGACAAAATTGGCATTTATTTTTTCTATGGGGTTGGTAAGAATTAAAACGTAAATAAACTAGGCTTGCAGATAAGGAATTATTTCCAAGGCTATCCTAAGATAACCTTTCTTACGGGAGGTGGGACTGGGATGCAGGGTTGTGGTATCCAAAGACAAGAAGAACGGTAAATCCAAGCGCAATTTTCTCTTAAGTGTGCCCTGTGTCTTTGGCCTTGAAGGACAGAGACTCAGAATTGGTCCAGTGTGATGCTTCATCAGTCATAAAGATTTAATTACAGTTCTTATTTGACCAGGATTGTAACGTGAGGTATGTAAGTATTTACTGGGATTCTCTGTCATCGCCTCTCACTTTCTCCCCTTCCTGCCCACCTTCCTTTGGCCCCCCCTGTTCAAAGGATGACCAGTTTTGAATTACGGTAATAGCTGCACTCTTGGTTTAGGACTAACCTCCCTGAAATTTTCAGGACCACTAATTTGTGGTTACTCCAGTGCTAGAATGAACTTGGCGCTCTGGCCTTTAGACTGGCAATGCAGTAAAAGTTTAAAGCGAAGACTGCCTCAGAGCCAAAAGAAAAGAGGAGATTGAAACCTAAAGGTTATCCTGAAATGCACTTTACTGTTATCTATGAGAACAAATGAGTTAAAAAAATTTCAAATACCAGAATACCCTACAGGGAGGAGATATAACTATTAAAGGGCTGTTATAGCTGCAATAAATGTAGGAACAATAAAAATAAATTGATGAAGTAAATGTCAGCGCTGTTCCCCTGAGCTGCCCCCACACCTTTGTCCAAAAGTAGAACATCTCCAATTACAGAGGGTGGAAACAGCCTTCAATGACAATATGACAAGGACAGAACACAGAACGCTGGCACAGAGAACACAATTATGCACAGCCTTGAAAAATTGTATCATAGCACAATGCATGGGAGAAATCAATTAATGATGCAGGGCTTCCACTGCTGTCTAATAATTCTAGAAAGGAAAGGAGGAGGGGGGGAAAAACTCCATACACCCAGTGCATCAAAAAGGTGACCCTTAAGTGAAAGTCTACATAATACCAGAGGTCAGTCTTCAGAGTTTATAGCATCTGAAATACTCTTTTTTTCTTCTCAATTTTTTTTCCCCTTAAAAAAAAAATCTAACAGTCTTAAGGAGGCATTTAAGTAAAAGTCACTTCTTCTCTGGTTAAATAGCCTTGCAAAAGAGAGTTCTTTGGTGGAAAGGGCAGGGATGAGCAAAGCATGTGGCTGTCGCCGCAAGCCCACCAGCTGAAAGGGGAAAGGCAAAAGTTAGGCATAAACACAGTGGAAGGTAGAAGGTGATTTATCTTGTGCAATTTACAACAGGTGCTAAACATTACGAAAACCAGAGCTATTAAGCAATCAAATTAAGCTATAATTATAACCGAAGAAAACTGTACAGGAATTCTAATTAATTCAAATCTGAACATGTCCAAGAGGAATGCTCCAGCAACCCCACTTCTGAATAAAACAAAACAAAAATAACCCTTGGATAATGCCTTCAGATTGCACAGGAAATTAAGAAATACTTCTCAGCTGGAATATTCCAGGCATTCCTTACTAAATGGTGAGAGAAATTCCCTGCAATGCCTGAGCACTTGGCTTTTCAGGTACACACCATATAAAGCATGTAGTTGGGGGGCCCTTAACTGGGCAGGATTTGAAGACAGAGCAGACCGAGGGATTCCACCGTACGTGTAAGTACTTCAAAGGGTCTGAAGGGTTAGCTCATTCTTTCCTTTGAAGGTTTCTCCCAGGGCATCTGAGCCTTTTAAAGAACTATTCACACTCCCCTTTTATTTTTTATTTTTTTGTGTCTTTGGACCAATTCCATTTTCTTTTCAGCCACTCCTCTTCCAGTCCTCAATCCCAGTCTTTCCACCTGACTTGAGCTTTCTGCTTTTCTTCCACCCCAGGGAGCCCTGGGGTGTCAGAAGACAAGGGCAGGGTTTTCTGTTGGATATGCCTGAACAATGCAAGTTGTGTCCCATTAAGCCACAGATGTTGCGGGAAGAAGGGGATGTTTAGGTATTTGAATAAGATTTCCAACCCAAAGACTGAACCATTTGACTAGGGTGCTTATTTCCCTAATTCTTGATTCTTTAATTTTAACAATTTAGGAACAGGAACAATGAAAACAACAGTGACAGCTAACATTTATCAAAGTTTATTACGTACCAGATATTGTACTGAATTCTTTACCTTAATTACTTCTTTATCTCAAGTAATTCTCTCAACCAGTCTCTGAAGGAGGCAGTCTTAAAATACCCATTTTACAGAAGAAGAATCAAGGCCCACTGTCGGCTGTTAAATAGACTATAAAACAAAAGCCCCTTCCTTTTTATTCAAGTGATGCTCTTACAGTTTCTAAATAATTTAAGTTATTTCAATAATTATTTTCTACATAATTTAATGCAAAATATCTTTGTTTTTTTCTCTCACAGGTTAGAGTGGTGGGGAGTGTGGGAGGAAGGAGAGTGATTTTCTCAGGGTAAGTTTGCCTTCCGGACGAAGTGTAGCATGGCTCCAGTTGGTAAAATGGTTTTGCCCGCCATTTTGAATATTCACTTATGAACACATCTTTAACCTTTGCTTTGACTTTGCTTCCATTCACATTACAATATAGTGCTTTGGGGCAAAGATGTGTGAAGAAACACTGGTTCATGCATACTGTTGAATTCATAGCTCTTTTAATCATTACTGGAGTTTGTGTTCTCTTGGGAATCTCTACACTGACTGTTGAGTGTTTCTAAAGGGCATGTAGCTATTTTTCTTCCATGCTCTGGGTCCCTCGGAGCCTTCCTCCAAGGCCAGATGCCCTTTCCCTTTGATTCATGGGGCAGGGGAGGGTTGGTAGTTTCTTACTTTGGCAAGATCAGTCTATAAGCGTTTGTTGGAAGCAATTCTAATAATAACACTGTGAAGAAATTTGCATTCCCATGGATAGATGAGGAAACCAAGAATTAAGAGAGTTAGAAGTTTGACCAAGGTCACATTGCTGGTTATGTGGTAGACCCAAGAAATGAGCTAGAATGCAAAATGCTCTTCCCTGGGCCACCCCTTCTATGCATGGGTGTGAACATGCACACCCATGGTTTCCCTTCTCTGCCCTTGCAGCTCCCTGTAGGGGCTACAGAACTCCATGTAGCCACCTTTTTCCTCTTGCTTCTGAAGGCATCTGCCAAACCTGGGACTGAGGGGAGTGGAGAAACTGTCCAAGTCTTGCCGCAGGGAGATTTATGCCAACAAAAATGTCTTTTGTGTAGGGTGCCAGGTAGGCTGTCCAGCCTAGAGTCTCCCAAAGGGCAGCTTAGACATTCACTGACCTAGCACAGGACTTGGCACGCAGTGGCTCCTCAGTAGAAAGTAGATAGTGTTGCAACTGGGAGGTATAAAGATGCCCCCCCCCCCGTCATGGAAATATATACTAGCTGGGCAAAAGCTAAAATCTAGGTACATTAAAAAAGATAGTTAAGAATCCTCAACTTTCGTTAAGTAGCTATTCTGTGCCAGGATCCTTACATACATGTCTTGATTGTCACAATCCAACAAGGTTGATAAAGTTACTATTCTCAGCCCAAGTCAGAGGAAATTGGGCCTTAGAGAAATTCAGTGGCTTGCCCAAGATCTCATAGCTAGGAAAGGGCAGAACTGAGATTCTTCCCCAGACAGGTGGACCCAGGAGTCCGGCCTCTAAGCAGTGAGCTGTGCCCATCACAAGTCCATAACATAAGGAGTCCCAAAGATGGAGTGTGAAAAGCTGAGTAGGAGAGGTCTGTGGACCTGGATTGGGTGGTTAAGGAGAGTTCTTTAGATAGCTTAGTGGAGGAAGAGGGTCTTTTCAGCTGGGCTCTGACAGATATGTGGGATTTGGGAAGGCAGTAAAGCATGTATAGGCCTCGCAAATGGCCATGGCCTAAGGTGTAATCTGTGCTTTCTGTACTTTGAAAGATGTGGCAAAGACCTGCAGTGGCCTGTTGTCCTGACAAGCTCTGCTTGGCATTCTGGCCTCGTGGGAATTTTCCCAGCCTCCCCTCTAGTGACCTGTTCTCCCCTGTGAGGAACTTCTAGAGTTGAGGAGGCCCCGGCATTCCTTAGGCCTGTACACCCTGCTTTTTGCTTTGCAAGTTTCTCAAGCAGTTTTGCATAAGTAATGGGCATTTCTCCCACCTGTGCTTTGAGGCTAATTTTGACTTAATGTGGTAAGAGTTGCTTTTAAACTGGCCAAGAGGGTGAGCCTGGGGGCAGCTCTGGGGGTGGGCTAGAGGCCAGGAATGGGCAAGCCAGTATGGCAGCCACTCAGGTGTCCTGCTCGCTCTCTCTGTAAACTTGGACCAGGAGTCCTTTCTGGCACCAGAGCATGGTGGTGATGAGCTCTGGCTCTGGGATTGGACTGCTTGGATTTAAATCCCAGGGCTCTCATCACCAACAGGGTGGCCCGGAACAGGTCGCTTAACTCTTCACTATTCAGTTTCCTTATTGCACCTCTCTCATATATCTATTTTGAGGAGTAAATGGAAAAATATGTGAAAAATACTTAGAAGAACATCTGACATATAATAGATGCTCAGTAAATGTTGGCTACTGTTTTGCATTGTTAGAGTTCTAGGAATCTTGTCCTACCTGTCCATTTCACTGATGGAGTCCGAGAACCAGATAAATTGTCTACCTGCCTAAGATCATCTACCTGGTATCAGAGCCGGGGCCTTGCTCCAGCAGTGCTGGACTCCCAAGCCAGGGCTTTTCCCAGATAGCTGAGGTCCTGGGGTTGGGTCTGTTTCTCACAGCATGACATAGGACCCAATGCATCTTATTAAAAATAGATTCCAAGGCTCTATCCTGCACTCATTAAAACTGAGTTTCTGGAGTAGTGCATGAAAATTCTATGCTTAGCCAAGAGCATGTCCCTTTCGTCCCAGCTTCTACCTCCCAGTTGATTCTTACGTACTTTAAACCTTTTAAACTGCCAGCTTAGCTCTGAGTAATTTGGTCAGAATACAAAAGGATCATCTGCAGCAACATCTCTGTGTCTTTCATTCAGACTCTCTGTGTTCTGCCTCCTGTGTGCCCTGCATGCTGCGCCATCCACCTGTACTCAGGGAGCTTGCGGATCTGCTGATCCACATCTGGAGGGATGGCTGCTGGTGAGAAGTAAGGAAGGCAGGTAGGGGTTTGGATGCTCAAGGAGAGGCTGAGATGATTGGTGACACTGCAATCCAGAGAGAGCAGAGGCCAGTGAGTGGAGTCAGGATAAACCTCTGCACAGGAAGTCCTTTGCAGGATGTGGAGCTTGGAGTAAGCAGAGGAGAGAAGTAAGGGCAGTTCAGCCAGAGCCACCCCTGGGGAGTGGTGCTGCTGGGAGCAGGTGTCACTGTGGGTAGCTGCAGGGGTGTGTAGTGGGGAGAATAGCGTGACCTACCAAGCTACCCACCCCTTCTTTTGATACTGTCAAGTCGCTCTTTTATTTATTTATTTATTTTAAAAAAGATTTATTTATTTATTTGACAGAGAGGGAGAGATCACAAGCAGGCAGAGAGAGAGAGAGGAGGAAGCAGGCTCCCCGCTGAGCAGAGAGCCCCATGCGGGGCTCGATCCCAGAACCCTGGGATCATGACCTGAGCCGAAGGCAGAGGCTTAAACTCTCTGAGCCACCCAGGTGCCCCAAGTTGCTCTTTTATGATGAAACCTTTATCTTCCCTCCAAAGCTACGGTTGATTTGATTTCATTTGTATACTTTTTTTGTAGCTGCGGGAAGGCAGTTTGCCCCTTGATATTCTTTGTTCCTGCAACCTCTACAGAATAGCAGAGGCCAGCGTGGACATGGTGTGGCTATAAGAAATATGGGAGCAGCAAGCAGGCAGGGGGTAGGGAAATGGCCTGGTGTGGGGTGGGGATGCCAGCTCTGTGGTGCTGGGTGGAGTCCCACCTCCCTCCTGCATTTGCTCCTTGGTCATCCCCTGTCTGCTTGGAAGGGATAAGGTGGATTGACCTTCATGGCGGATGTGGAAGAAGAGAATACCTGGTTCCTGTCACTGGAGTGTGAGTAGATTTATCTGTGCTGCTTTACATTCCTTCTGGAAGCTGGCAGGATATAAATTAGAACTAAATAAAAATGCGTTTATCAGCACTTTCCATGTTTTTACCAAATTCGGGGGTGGTAGTGGAAGTGTGTCTCAGAGCTCTTTAAGTCAGGGGTCAAGGTGTGTGTGAGTATAAAGACCAGATAGCTGCTGCCATCCCCTGGGCCTTTCCCACTGAGTGGAGGCTCTCAGCCAGACATCTTTCATCACGATGTGCTAACGGCTAATAGTCCTAAGTGCTGACCATAGACCATTCACTGTGATAAACTCTTTATGTGGAATAACCTTTCAAGGTGGGTACAAGTATTACCATTTTCCAGATGAGAATACTGAGGCCTAGCAAGAATGAGTCTCCCAAAGATGCACTGGTGAGTAGTAGATTGGAATTAGAACTTAAGCAGCCTGCCTCCAGGTCCCAGTCAAACACAGGTCACAGAACAACTGCCCCATTTGGTTGGAGGCAGAAGGGACTCTGTTTACTACTAGTCTGTTGGATAGACAGCTGATATGCTTGGTTTTGTTTTGTTCAGAGGTGGCTGAATCTGCATTGTTTGTGGCAGGCAGACTAGCTGCTCTGGAGGGCAGGACCGGGGCGGGTTGAATTTCTCTGCCAAGGCCCCAGCATCTTCAATTCAATGTGTATGGTGCCTTTGGCTGCAGATGGTCAAGTGCAGGCATTGTTGCACTGTCCAGCTTTGATAGAGAACCGCCTTTTCATTACTGGCAAGCTCTCCCCTTCCCATCATTCTTTCACCCACCAGGGTTATTATCCATCAGTGATTCTTGCCTGTCACAGTTACTACAGTGTATTTGCTGTAAGAAATAGATGCTCCTTCTCCCCCATCTATTTATTTTTAATATTATTTATTTATATTAGCATGGATTTGGACATTTCTTGTATTCAACCCATAGGTCAGCCTTAAATCCTGTTGCCATGGTTGTGAGTTCGGCTTTGCCTCATTTCTTGCCTGGATCACTGCAGCAGTCTCCTAACTGATCTCCTTGCCTCTAGCTTCCTTTCAAACCAGACTGTTTGAAAGGGGCCCCTGGGTGGCTCAGTGGGTTGGGGCCTCTGCCTTTGGCGCAGGTCATGATCCCAGGGTCCTGGGATCGAGTCCCGCATCAGGCTCTCTGCTCAGCAGGAGGCCTGCTTCTCCCTCTCTCTCTCTTTCTGCCTGCCTCCCTGCCTATTTGTGATCTCTGTCTGTCAAATAAATAAATAAAATCTTAAACCCCCCCCTCCAAAAAAAAAAACCCAGACTGTACATCACCTGAGGCTGTGTAATGCCAGTCTGACCACGTCACAATCCTTTGGTAGCTCTCTTTGGCCCCTAAGCTCTTTTGAATAGTAATATAATGGCAACTAATGTTTGTTAAATATTACAGAATGCTTTGCATGCGCTTTCTCATTGAATCCTCAGAATACTTGATGGACTAGGTGGTATCAACCTCATCAGCAATAGCAGCATCCCTCTGGTGCAGATGAGGAAACTGAGGCACAGAAGGAATAGGCAACTTTCCTGGGGCTATTGAGCTATTAAATGTTGAGCTCATACTGTCAGCCACTAGACTGCCACTGACTGCGTAGGCCCTTAATGATCTGACCTTGGCTACTTCTCCAGCCACATTTTCAGTAGCCTTGGCATTTGTTGCATTTACCATAAACAGTTACTTGTCAGATTTCTCAGCCAACATTGCTGAGGGTGCAGATGACATTTTTGGCTGCGGTGCTGGTAGGGACGTTGGTAGCAGTAGAAGGCAGAGTTTTCTAAGAGCCGTGATTATATAAATAGTGCCCAGCTATCCTATGACTGTATGTGAGTCTGGTAGTTCAGTATTGGCAACTACTTTGCAAGTCCTTATGAGTTTCCCACTTTTCCTGTCCACACCTGGACTGCCTTCCCAGGCCTTTACTGCTTTTTCTGTTTCTTCTTTACAACTGAGGATAAGTAAAGCTCCTCTGCAGATTCTTCCTGAGCACCAATCTGCCATGATGCCTTTCTCATCAAATTCCTTTATTGGGCCCATAGCGTGTTGGTTCTACTTTAGATCTGTAGGATGTAGGGCTGTAACAACTTGTCAAGAATCATGTATTTTAACTTCTTCTATGCCTTCACTGCCTGGGGAGTTTCCTTCAATATAATATGTGCTCAATTTGAGGATTCACTAATTGATAACTAGATGTGAGACATGAAGAGTAAGGACTTTAATGAAAGTTAATACAGGCCCCAAATCCATTATCTAAAACCTCTTGGGCCATGTGTATTTCAGAATATAGAATTTTTTAGATTTTAGCAAGATATTATGATGCATAGCCAGTATAATTTATAATCCCCCAAGGTGGGGCCTAGGGAATTTTTCCATAGTGAAAGATATTAATAATATTGTAGTGAAGTGTACAAATATTCTAAGTGAAGTAAATAAAAAATAGCCTCCTAAGTTTTATTCTCAGATAAGTTGCGCTTTTCCCCCCTTTTTCAAAAGAGTTTTTTCTGGTTTGAATTGTAGATAAAGGCATTAAGGTATTAACAGGTGGCATAAAGAGGTACCCACATTTTGTCGTGGGAGTTGAGATGAAAGAGACTTCTGGCAATGAGAAGGCCAAGGCCACTGGCATTTGTGGTCAGGAGAGTGCTGTGGCCTTCACCTACTTATGGATTGAGGCCCTAAATGACAGGGTAAAGAAGGAAGCCAGTTAGGAGCAGTTACAGTTGTCCAGTTGAGAGGTCCTGAGGGTTTGACTTGGGTGGTGGTGATGTATAAAGAAACAAAACTTGATGTGAAATGTTACAAATATGGGCCATGGAACTTCAGGGGACAGTTGAATCAAATGTTGCCAGATTCTTGGCTGTACAGTTTGGGAGAGGGTTGACGTCTTTAACAGCGCCAGAGTAGAGGGGAGATGGGCAGAGGAGAAGATGGGTGCATCTGAGCATGTGGAATGCACCTGTAGGCCATCCAGGTGGAAATCACTTCTAAGAATAAAAGAGAAAATGAGTATAAAACTACTTCTAAAGTGATATGTGCTCAGCAGATATTTGTTACTGTCATCATTCTGTCTGATAATCAGTCTATTATTTTGCAAGTATCCTCGTCACTTGCCTGTAGCTCTCTGAGAATAAGCTAGGTCCATTCTCAGACCAGTTTGATCTGCTCCCAAGTCTTTCAAGAGAGCATCACATGTGTACTTTGTTGGTTTGCATTATCAACTTGTAAATGATCACTTCTCTATTAAAAACTACAGATTTGTCTCTGAATGGATGTTTGGAGCCCAGGTTTCATCTGGGGTATAGCTTTCCTGGCTGGATTATGAACCCTGGGAAATAGAGGTCTGAGTGGGTACAGTGTCAGGCTTGGGTAGGTCATAAATTTCATAGTTAGGTTTTTAAAAGTGCAATTCTACAGCTGCAACTAGTCACAAAAGAGAGGCCCACTCTCTCCTTCTCCTGCCAAGGTTAAAAGAGTCCTTGAAAGCAATCTCTGATCAAAATGGCCATCCTCATACCTAAGTGGAAGCTTCTTGCTATAGGGCTAGTTTGCCCTTCTTTTTTTCTTGGCTCTGACAGAGGAGAAGACAGGAGATATCCTGGTTAGACCTCATCCTATAGGGCTGCCTCAAGCTGGGAGAATGGGTCAGTGGGCCAGGTGGTTATCTCTGTGTGTGGAGGAGTGGGCAGGGCCTCTCTGTCTCTTTGCCTTGGGCCTCTCTCACTGTTGGCCGCTGTTTCTGAGAGCTCTGTAGAGATTCTCAGGACTGGGGTGTAGGAAGGTGTCAAGCGGAGATGGGCTGAGGGACTGCACAGAAAGGGAAAACAAAATTGGCAAATTTGATTCAACTCTGATCTCATTTTTTGAGGATTGCTTTGGAGCCAAATAGTCTTCAGGAAATAGACTCACCTCTCTGGAGAAGTGGCAGCCCTCCCAAATGATTTGCAAGGTTGATAGCCATTATTAGTCCCCAGAAATAAGAGTTTTCCCACTCTGTCCTCATCCTTACCCTCTCCTTCCACCTGGATGGGGAGCGAGGGGAAGGAGGGTCTGATCTGGCCTTTGTCTTTCTCAGTGGTTCTAAAACATTTACCTTAAACCCATCCTGGCTGACCCAGCACCATGTCTGCAGTTATGAGGAAAGGATGGTTACATCCATAAAAGCTCTTTCTTGGAATTTAGATGCTCATTTAAATGGCTGTAAACTCATCTCCAGAGATGGTGCAAACTGGAGTCCTCATTGCCATTCTTGGACTTTAGCATCTGCTGCCTCCCGCTCTCAAGGGTGTTGAGTGTTTTAAGGAGGAGATGGCAACCTCTGTGAGGGCCCCTGCCTCAAGGTAGATCAGAGCAACAGCTGTGATGGGGAGGAACTTCACACTGGCATTGCTGTGAGGACCTTTCCTCCTTGTTAGGATGGAGAAATGCTAAGAGCTCTGAGGGCTGCCATCCTAACCCAGTGCCTCACTTTTCCTCCTGGCTGGCTCCCTGACCTGGCTCAAGCTGCTACCTGACTAAGAACACCTCCAGATTCCTTTTTGGGGGTCTGAGACATCCTTTCTAGACCTATGATTGCATTTGCCCTCATTTTTCCTCACTTTTACCAGGAAGAAAGGGGAACACAGGGAATCACAATTCTGAGGTTTGTACCAGGGAGCAACTGTAGGCCTGATTGAATAGAGTACAAACTCTGTGTCCCTTTCATCTGTCTTTCCAAGTACCTGAGTTGTCCATTTACCATTTCTCCTACCTTTCCATTCTTCATCTCATTACAGTCTGGGCTTGTGACTATCCAAATGTAAAGGGATCCTTTGCATTTTTGGTTAACTCGACTGGCCTCTTTGGTTTTGGACACTCTCGGCCACTCCCTTTCTCTGGACAGTCTCCTCCATTGACTACTGTCTTGGGCTTTGGACAAGTTACTTAGCCTCTGTGAGCCTTGACTGTTCCAGTGCACAATGGGGACAATGGTGATACAGCATGGAATTGTGAAGAATAAGTGTGTGATGGGCAAATGAGGTTATGAGTACTGTTGTATATAATGTTTGGTGAACAATTCATCAAATATTATAGTTGTAGATTTTATTCCAATATATTTTACCAAAAGCACATCAAACCCATGATTATATTGTGGTACTATGAGAGTTTTGTCTTTAAATAATCATAGACAAATAACTTTATCAAAAGAAAAGCATTTAGCAAATGGTACTATTAGTGTACATAGATATGACTAAAATTGGAAAAAAACTGAGTACATGTAGAGGCACTAGCAAGGTGCCTGGCATATCGTAAATGCTAGTTATTAATTAATTACTATGATTGTCTTAGACTCTGACCATTGGGTTTTCCTCTGTTTTTTTGATTCTCTTCCTCATTCTGCTGTTTCATCATATACACATAGTATATGTGAGCTTTCTATGCATGCAAAGAGAGAGACACCATAAATATATAGTGTATATGTATGTATATTAGTATGTATGTATGTATACATATGTGTTTATATACATATGTGTGTGTGTATATATATACAGAGAGAGAGAGAGAGAGAGTGTGTGTGTGTGTATAGAAACAGGGACAGACAGAAGCTTTCTCACTACTATGATTACAGCCCAGGAATTCTAGAGCTGATTGTGTCTAATTTATGATCCTGCCCCCAATCTATAAAGAATTTCAGGATAGGGGAGATGAGCATAAACTGAAACAAAGGAAGGCATTCTCTAGAGAAAAACACGAAAGGAGATTTTTTAGTGTTGTTCATCAATGTGACCCACTGGAAATTGTCCACTTATGAACTTTTTTTAAAGATTTTATGTATTTATTTGACAGAGAGAAATCACAAGTAGATGGAGAGGCAGGCAGAGAGAGAGAGGGAAGCAGGCTCCCTGCTGAGCAGAGAGCCCGATGCGGGACTTGATCCCAGGACCCTGAGATCATGACCTGAGCCGAAGGCAGCGACTTAACCCACTGAGCCACCCAGGCGCCCCCACTTATGACCTTTTTATTTTCTAGTCCCCTAGTGCTCCTAAAGACTTGGTGGTCAGCCCTTTAGGTGATAGGAAGAGCTGTATGGAAATGAAACAGTGGCAGCCGGGTGTAGGTTAGGTCTTGCCGGGGGACTCTGGAGTTCCTAGCTCTCACCAGGGTCTCATTCTCTTCTCATGGGGTTTGAGCAGTTACCTGCTCCTCCAGTGGGCTGAGCAGGAGCCAGATCCCTCTGATGCTAGCTAGCCTTGGTACCAAGAGGCACATGTACAATAGACAGTGATTTTCCACCAGAACTGTAGGGATGTGTTCTAAGCCACCCTGACAAATGATAAGCATATTTAAAAAGTTTATGACCATGTCCCACAGCAGACCCTTTTGCCACTCATTTGTTCCCTAAACTTCTCTGGAGCACCTCAGCTTGTTTCTGAAAAGCCAGCCCCCCCCCCCCAAAGGGTTGGAGATCTTCAACTTCTGGGAATGCATTAGGATTAAAATCTGATCCCTGTGTTGGGTCTCACAGACTTGGATCAGAATTTTTATGCATGTAGGACAATGGAAGAAATCTACCAAAATGTGTTATTCTAATGGAGGTTTAAATTTACTTAACGCAGTATATTGATTAATGGTGTAATGGTTGTAATTCTGTTGATAGTGTATTTTCTGGAATGAGAGACAGAAAGAGTGGAGTAGAAAATTCACAAGCTTCCTCATCTTGGCTCTCTAGTCTCACCTCTCCCTACAACCAACCAGTGGGCCCCAATGCTTGTTCTGGAAGCTGAGCTGGAAGCGGGGTAGGGCTGGCAGAGATATCCTTTCCAGAATTCTCTATCTCTCCCAGGGGACCTCTTGAAGAAACCCTGTGGCAGAGAATTTTCTTGCTCTCCTTATCAAAGAGAAGGATTTCATTTGCTTGTTTATAAATGGGTGCTGTCTAGTAGTTAAATCTGCTTAGGGACTGGGGTAAGGGAACGTGTTTGAGAGTTTCGTGTTGATAGATATCACGTGTAAATGGAGTTCTGCTAGCATAAGCCAACTCCTGAAAAATGGGTCCCTTAATGTCCTCTCAATGAGACCAGCTACATGACAACTAGCCTGGGGAACTAAAATACTGGTGAGAAATTGAAGCCATAGATCTGTCTCAGAGTGTGGCCTCATCAGCTGTGATTGTTGGGTGTTAAGTTGAAGACTCTATAGCCCTCTGGTCTTGCTTGCTGTCTGATGGATGACAGCTCAGAGATCAGCCAGAGCAGGAAAGGCTGGTGGTGGGTGCTACTGCCACCAGGTGCTAATTTTATATATGTCCCCCTCTGGCATGTGCTGGGGAGGCCTCAGGGGAAAAGAGAAACCCACGAAAACTGGTGATTGCATCAGTTGGGGTCCAGCCAGGGAAACAGGAACCACCTGGGATGTTTTACAAAACGGAGACTTAATGCAGGGAATTTGTTACAAAAATGCTGGAAGGAAGGAAGAGAGGAGCAAAAGAAAGAAGGTAGGTGGTTGTGAAGGAGCAGGAATGTCCTTTGCAGCATTCAGAAGCACAGGAAGATGGCCTGATAGCTGTTGGAACAATTTCTAGTGATGGGAAGCTTGCTGCCTCAATGAGGTAGCTGTTTAATTTCACAGCTGGACACTTCTGCTTATAGGTAAGCATTTTGTTGAGCTGACATCTGTCTTCAAGAGACTTCTGCCTATGGGTTCTTGTTCTGTACACCGTAGGTGATTTCCTCACCCCACCTCCTCTTTACTTTGGCAAGCACTATGTGTTATGTAGACAAGGTAGGTTTTGGATTTTTTATTAGTCAAGAGTAGATTTGTCCATGAAGGATAGGACCCTCTCCCATCTTGAAGAAAAGAGGGGGAGACAGTTCAGGGTAAGTTGGGGGTTCTGATGATTGAGTCCCCGAGGACCCAGTGTCCTTCCAAATTTTTGCTCCAGCAGACCCAAAGTATAACCCTTATTCTCTTGGTCCAAGATGGAGTTGTTGGCATCACATATATGTTCCAGCCAGTAGGATGGGTGGAGATGCGTGGAATGCTTGTTTTCTCTTAAGGAAGTGTTCTGGAAGCTGTTCTGGAAACTTTCACTACATTTGATTGGCAGAACTTGGTCACATAGTAAAAAATATAGCTGCAGAGGAGTCTGGAAAATGTATTCTTTGTATGGACAGCTAGGTGCCCAGTCAGAATTTCTATGACTCTGGAAAAGAAAACTATGGAAAAGAAGATGATTATGGTACAGCAGACACGCTAGCAGCAGAGTCAAGTTTTTGGCTTAACACAAGTCAAGCAATGTGCTAGGTTAGTGCTTCTCACATTTAATGCGATGTGAATTCCCTGGGAAGTTTGTTAAATGCAGATGGTGACTTAAAGATCCCTTGGGGCCCGTGATTCTGCACAGGCTCCCAGCTAATACCAGTATTGCTGGTTGAAGGACCATACAGTCCACAAAGGGCTGAACTCTGGAAAAACAGTGTTGAACAAGATAAACAGAGGCTCATCTTGCATCCCACACATGGGAGTTGAATGCCAGCCTTTTTACTATAAACTTACCTTTTGGGGCTACAGTGAGATTAAAGGAGCTGGTTCCTAGGATGCACTTCATGTACCCTCTAACCTGCTTTTTGAGAGGCTCCCCCACCTACCCTCCTGGAGGCTACTGATTGGGCCAGAGGACATGAGCTCAAATCTGGCATATCTGCCACGGACTCCAGAAACACTAGCAGTGGGGACTTCCAGAGAGCCAGGAGGGATCTTCTGTGATTGCAGACAGAGAGGGTCCACTGGGTGTGGTGACAGCAGAGAGGAAGCTTCAGGCTGGGCATAGGGCAGTACAGCAGAGAGTGCTTCCTCCTGTGCCAGGGAGGACCAGGGCCTGAAAGCAGCAAGACCGCCACTGAGGGCCTGCCCAACTCCCCATCTGCTCGGGGAGAAAAAGGACATGGAGCAGAGGCAGGAATTCAGGCAATTAATCCTTTATTTAAAGAATAATAAACAGCCAGATTTTACATACTGAAAGAGGGAACAAGGTAAAAGGGGTTAAAAACTAAAAAGCAAGGACGGCAGACACCAATTAACACAATGCTAATTGACAATTTCCCCAAGCTTCCATGAAACATGCCAGGCCGATTTCCCCAATTGCTAATTAAATCAAACCGCATAGACAATACTAATTTCCCTAACTTAGGGAACTCAGTAGACAAATAAAATGAGAAACTAACTTAAACATTTTGTCAAAGTATGGGAAGAAGGATGAATGAAATCTTAACATGAATAAACTTTGGCTTCATGTAAATTTGTTAAAGTTCTGGCATGTTTAATGAAGTCTTGAAATATCCCAGTATCTCCGTTCTACTCACAATTGCATAAATGCACTTCGCTAATCACAAAATAATACACAGCAGTCCTCTCAAACTTACGTTCTCTCCCTCTGGTGAAGGGTACCCAGCGCATCATGGAAGTGACATGTAAATTGCACCATTTAAAAATTATAAAATACCTACTTAATTACAATTAAAAACAAAGGAATAACTTTTCTTTAAAATAGTCCCTGAGGTTCTTTGAGCTGGAGTCTGGCTTTGTGAAAAAGAGAAGCCAGTCACTTAATCACATACTTGAGTAGAGAGGCTGCTAGCCTTGGCTGGCATTCTTGCAGTCTCCCCTCCCCCAGCCCTGCACTCACACTCCCTCTGATCTTTCTCAGGGGCCCCATCACTCCTCCTTCCTTCTAGCCCCCCACTGCATCTGCTTTGAAATGTCCCCTTTACCCTCTAGGCTTCACTCAGGGCTCACTAGAAGCATCCACATTGAATTAATGCCATCAGGGAATGAGGATGGATCTTTGAGGTTGTCTGTCTAATTCATTCATTTTACTACTGAGCAAACACATACCAGGAGATGTGGATGTACCTAAGGTCTGAGAACTGGCCCAAGGTTCCCTGTTTTTTTTTTTTTTTTAAAATACAATAAAGATATTATCTGAATAATCATAGCTAATACTTGCACAGTGTTTACTATGTGTCAGCCACTATTATAAGGGCTCTACAGAATCATCCCACTTGATACTCACCAGTGATCTTGAGAGGTTGGAATCATTTCCCCATTTTACAGAGAAAGAAACTGAGGCACTGGAATGTTAAATAGCTAACTTGAGGCCAACATCCTTTAGTGACAGAACTAGATTTGATTCCAGGAAGACTGATTCCAGCTCCATTTTCTGAGCCACTCTATTAACCTGCCTTTTTTTTTTTTTTTTAAAGATTTTATTTATTTATTTGAGAGAGAGATAGTGAGAGAGAGCATGAGCAAGGAGAAGGTCAGAGGGAGAAGCAGACTCCCCATGGAGCTGGGATCCCGATGCGGGACTTGATCCCGGGACTCCAGGATCATGACCTGAGCTGAAAGCAGTCGTCCAACCAACTGAGCCACCCAGGCGCCCCTTAACCTGCTTTTTTGTAGACTGATTAGACAATACAGATAAAAATAAAGTAGAAAATGAGAAGTAAGCATCTCTTATAATAATGCTACCAGATATAATTATTAGGATTAGGATTTTGGACATACCCTCACACAGTTTGTCCTTCTTACATATTAAAAAGAAATAGAATCAAACATGTTTACATGCTCTCAAATGATTCACTTGATTTTGCTTTTTCTCTCTTAGAAATATGCTATGAATAGCTTTCTCTTGTTTATGAATGCACATGTGTGACCTGATACTCAGTGATTGAAATGCATTCCACTGAATGGATGTGCCACAGTTTATTTAAGCTCTGTATCATAGATGACATTTAGGTTTTCTTCTTTTGTAAAGTGGGTGCAATGGACATCTGTACAGAAACATTTTAATCTTGTTGGCTTTTCCTTATGGTAACCCCTACACTGTTAAATACATAAAAACTCAAAGATCTGAAAGGTGAGAAGGTGGGAGTGGTAAAGAAGGAGGGGGGAGATACTCTTAGATACACAGAGCAAGGAAGCTGGATTCCCCACCGGCACTGGAGGAAACCCTGACTCCCTGAATGAAATATTCACCTGAAGCCTGTTCTTATGCATTCTGTTTCTTGGGATCACTAAAGCAAGGGCTAGAGTCCCCTGAAAGAGTGTAATAGGAGACTCGCCATTGTGGCTCAGTAAGCTGTTCTTGGAGGGATACGTGATTAGCTTTAGACATATGCATGTGTTTTAAAAATTCTTGTTGTTATTTTATGAGAATTGCTGCTCAGTGGGGGTATATGGGAAACCAGGCTGTTGGTAAAATTTGTTCACATGGATCTGCATGTTCCACCCACCAGTCAGAGGGGCAAGTAGACTCTGCTTAGCCTGGGATGTAGGCATGGGAAACGGCCATGCACAGCTGCAGAGCTGGGTTCTTTGGCCTTTTTGTTTGACTGGCATCCGTAATGCATTTGTCAAGAGGGAGGCTGCTTATCTGTCCTTGTCCCTTCCTGGGACAAAGGCAGACCTGTCACCGTCAGATCAAGGGAACTCTGGAACCGTGTGGAAGGACAGCTGAAAGTCTTTCTCGTTCATTGTGATTTATCATAATCACTGACCCCTCCCTCAGGATGAAATAGGAATGAAATAGTAATGTGATAGGTTAATGCCGATAATTAAAGAGAGTTTAAGACCAGTGTGAGACCAAACTGTGTGTGTGGGTGGTTGAAATGGTTGTTTGATGTGAAAGTCAATGATTGAATTATTCAGAGAGAGTGATTTCCAAATGATAATTTTATACTTTACATAACTGATTTTGATTTATTATAGTGGCACCCAGTTGAGCTGCTTTAGTTCTGAGGGGCCGTCAGCTTTTCCAGATTTTCCATCCCAAACCCCTGGTTTGGAGCCCAAACACACAAAAACCTGCTCATGTCTGAAATTTGACATTGTTGTTATCTCTCTGGCATGGCTTTCCCCCCTCGTCCCTCATAAGAGTTTATGGCTTGTTTGGCTTAGCAGTTTATAATCTGGCAGCGGAGTGTGTGTGTGTGTGTGTGTGTGTGTGTGTGTGTGTACATGAGTACACACATGCGTGTGTGTGTATAGTGAATGGCCCAGATAACCTGATCTCTCCTTCCCTCTCATTGTGGCTTTATGAAAGCTTTGATCTTTTGTCATTTAGTGAGAGGTAGGGCGATGCTGGGAATGGGGCCCCATGGGCAGTTGGAATGAAAACCAGAGAGCAGTGACAAATCACAGTGCTGCTTCAGAATTGAAAGGAGAGAGTGAATGGAAAGTGTCTGGGAGTCTTACTTCAGGATCAACCCAAGAGAAAACTGTAAGACTTTGTGCAGGTATGAGCTTTTGCCAAGTAAATCCATCTGAAAAATTGGTGCCTCCAGAAGCTGCTGCCACTTCCCATCTAAATCTTTTTTTGTTGGAAGCAGTGCAATCTAATTCTCAGATCTGTTGATCTTTTCTGGAGCAGCGTGGAATGCAAGTGCCATGTGATAGGCAAACAGGTTACCTACTCTAACGTATTTGCTTGGTTGACATCAATCCCCACACCCCCTATCCCTGTGCCACCTCAGTCCCCATCCCTCCTTGCCTTTTAGGACAGGGGATTGCTTGTTCTTATGGATAAAATTGGTCTCACAAGAACCATTTGTTAGTTGACAAACTGTAACTGAGCACTTATATATGGTATAATAATATGGACAACAGCTAACATTTATGGAGTGCTTACTTTGTGACACAAACCGTTTTAAGGACCTTATCTGTATAACTCATTTGATTCTCCTTGGAGCCCTATGAAGTAGTACTGTTTTTTTTGCCCCATGTTGTACATCAGGAGACCAACAGTAACTATCTTAACCCCGAGCATGTAGTGCAGTGTTTTGCTACAGCATCTGTCCTAATGGAAGATTCCACATTCCCTGGTAACTCTTAAGGTAAAAGTAGTCTTTACTTTTTGGGTGGCTGGCTGCAGGTCTGTGATCTATGGCCCCCAAATAGGAATAAAGCAGCCCCATCCATGAATATGCTGGAAAATTGTGGGGCAACTAGAGGAGTTTGGGGATGTTGAGGAGAGGGAATGGTGAGTGAAAGGAAGGAAAAGGAGCTGGGACACTGTTGTGGAAGAAGGGCAGGAGGGGCAGAGGGAATGGAGGCATCTGCAAAGGGCTCTGAAGCCCAGACCTTTCCCCTTTGTGTTCAGCTCTCAGGTCAGATTCCCAGGGTAATAGGTCCTGAAAGGAGCTCTAAGTTCCCTAACCTGTGGAACTTGTCAACTCAACACTGTCCTTCTTCTCTGTTTTGGTCTAATTTTAATAGCGGTGTTAAAAATGCCTGGACCTGGGGTTCAGTTACCACTAGGAGTGCCCAGGGCTGCCTGCCTCTTAAACCTGATAGATGATTTCAAGGAGGGGAAGTTACATAATTTAGTTCCGTAGTAATCAAAATATTACCTTTTTAGCAAGGTAAGTATTAATAAGTTATGGAATAGAAACAAAATTCTAATGAGTTCTTAAGATAAAGCATGGGATCTCTTAAGAACTTTTTCCTTTCACTGAGCTAGGCTCTCAGACCCCTGGCAGTGTGGATCCACTCTTCTCTGCCCTTTGGGGCATTCTGGGAGAGAACCAGTAATAACTCTGCTACTCGTTATCCCCGAGTCTTGCCCAGCAATCCCCTAGGGCATGTGAGATGCGGCTTCAAGCAAGCCCTCTTTGTGTATGACTCCAGGAGACTCCCAGCCTTAGAACTTCCACTGTGCATAATATCCTAATAACCTTAGGGGTGGAATGAGTTGTAAAGGAAGATAGGAACCCTGGAGACCTTGAAGAAAAAAAAAAATTGAAACATAGGACTTAAAAACAGAAAGTTTTGTATATGATAGAAGACAATATAAATAAATTTATATGACAAATGGCCAACTGGGGGAAGATATTTGTATCATATATAAAGGGTTACTGTTCTTAATATATGAAGGAGGTTGTATAAATAAAGCAGGAAGTAAAAGACAGCCCATAGAAAAATGGGCAAAAGTATGAACAGGTAACTTACAGAAAAATATATGTGAGTGGCTGATAAACATTTGAAAAGATACTCAGTCTCAGTAGTTATTAAAGAAATATTAAACGCTAACATACAGTTCTTTTTTCACCTAGGGTATTTGCAAAAATAAAAACAATTGATGCTGACAAGCATTCAGGGAAATGGGCAGATTCATATAGTGTCAGTGGGAATGGGTATATTGGTACAGACTTTCTGGTGAGTAGTTTGGTTGGATTCCTTAGAATTTGAAGTGCTCTTACATATTACCCCAAAACAATAGGAGTAGTATGTCTGTATTAGGGACATATGCAGAATGACATTCTTTGTAATTGGTTTGTGAAATGGTTGCAATTAAAATATCCAGTAAGAGGGGAAATGGTGAGATGTATAATTCCATACATGCGATGGAAGATTATGCAGCATTTTATCTTATTAGGCAGATTTTTATATGCTGGTATGAGAATAAGCACAGGTGCAGGCCGATAGCATAGTCACTCACTTTTTGATTAAAAAAAAAAAAGAGATGTGTTTATATAGTTATGTTGTTGAAACATAGGTACAAATCAGGAAAGAGCAATGTACCAAACTTCAAAGAAGGCTCTAGTTGGTGAGATTAGATATGGCTTTTCTTTCATGTGTTTTGTAGTGTTTTTCAGAGATGAAACAAACATGAACAAATGCGCAGCTGTGCACTCATTGGGCCCCCAGAATTTGCCATTTTGTGTTTCTGGTTGGATGTCCAGCTGAGTATCTTTCCCCCTTTACTGTACTCCTAGCATCCAAGTTCTTAGCCTTGGCGGTGACCTTGGTGTTTCATCCAGCCTGTTTTGCAAATGAGTGTGTGAGGCTCTGAGGGACCATGTGTCTCCATTTCTGTGGGATGACCTGGTTTATCTGTCATCCCAGCAGCCTGTCTGGTTAGTTTTCCCTTTCCGTCTCAGATGTGTTCTGGTCTGGGTTATACATTACATGGCTCCCCTGCTTGGAGAGGTCAGATAATAGTTCAAGTTCACAGAGTTGTTGAGAGGTAGAGGTAGGGATTAAACCCAGAGCTTCTGATTTCATTTGGTAAAAGGCAATTCTTGCCCTCAGTGAGCTTCTAGTAACTTTGTCAAGAAGAAGTATGATCCCATAAAGGTGGGTAGTCCTCTGGAGAATACTGGGTTTAGAATCAGGCTGGATTTAATTCTTAGGGCTGCCTCTAGTTCCTGGCTGTTCTCTGAGGTCAGCTTCCTTATCTGCAAAATGGGGTTAATAATGCCTTTCTCAGAGGGTTGATAGGAATATTAAATACAGTGCTGAGCAATGTGCTTAGTACATAAACCTCATTTATGAAAGGAGCAGTCCAGTGTAATTCTAAATAATGTAAAACTCCAAATGTATGGAATTCTCTGATGTAGAAAATGAAATTTTCACTGTGTCCTGGCACAGAAGGACACCAGGCACCTTGAACAAACCCATTCACATTTCATCCACGCTCTTTCCAAATATATAAGGGAAGGTGTGCTTTAGGGATACTGGACCCTAAGGGATACTGGAAAAACTTTGAGCTGCTTGTTGGAAGTCAGAGTTGTTGGCTAAGTGGTTTGGTTTTCTCAGGTGCATGTTTTAGAGTCAGAGCCTCTTGTAGTCAGAAGGGAACTTGGAAATGATCTCATGTCAATTTGGGCAGAAATTGCTCTGGGCAGCTTTCAGTGGCCAGAACCTGTATTGTTTTGCACTGATCCTGTTGGGGAGCAACCACAAGAGGCCTTTTGGTCCTCTCTCTTGTCTTTAGCTTTCCTCCTGCAGGAGTCCTGGCTGTGAAAGCCTCTGAAAAGCCACATCTCTTTTAGAGTACCTGCCATCCAGCTGGTTAGGAGCCTGGGTCAGAGGCACTTCGTGGCCAGTTCACACCCTTTGTGACCCTGGCAGTGCCTGAGTCTTTAGGTAAATACATCTCTCGTTTCCTGGTCAGCGCAATAAAGGGATTTTGGGTTTTCACTTCTGAACTAGCAAGAAGGGACAAAGGACCTGGATGAAAATAACAACAAAAACAATGCTTTTTTACACTTCAGATTGGCACTTGTTCTTTGCACATTTGATCTTCAAATCTCACTTATTCTTAGCTCAGCAGTTAACAAAATTCAGAAGGGTTTGTAGGTAGGTTTTTTCCCCATTCCCCACGTTTTCTTTCTTATTAGTTCGAATGTAGCATTTTTTTCCTGTGTCTTCCAAAGAAGGTAGACTATTCCAGAACAACAAGAGCATGTTTTAGAGGGCTGCATGCTGAACATGAACTAATATTGTTGGACAAAAAGTTCTAGGCTATTCTGCTCTTATGTTTATCACAACAATAATTTCTGATATTTTGTGAACATTCACTATGTGCCAGACACTGCTGAGTGCTTTACAAGCGTGATCTCATTTAATTCTATTAAGAATCTCTAAGTTTGATGCTGTTATTATCTCTGTTATTCAAATGTGAAACCAGGGCTTAAAGAAATTAACTTGCCTGAAGTTCCCAGCTAGAAAATTCCAGAGTATGAAGGCAGATCTCTCTGATGTCAGCAGCCACCTCTTAACTCTATATTGAAAGGCCTTCCATTGTGCCTGTTAACCTACAGTGTGCCAGGCACTGCCCTAAAGAAGACCTTTATCATTGGTAGGGTTTGACCCTGAATATCTTCAGCACACTTGAAATATTTTTGCCCAATTCTGAATGACCCCTCCCTCTTCCTCCACCTCCCTTTTTTTTTTTTTTTTTTTTAAGAAGAAGAAAGTCCCAAATACTTGCCGGTTCCCATATCTCCCAGCTTATGTGGTCAACATTTCATTACATTAGCATTTGTTTTCACTAAAAAAGTAATCACATTACTGCCTTTCATGTCACATCAGTGAAAATGGATACCAGTATGATACATATTAATAGAATATGATGGGAAATTGCTAATACAATTAGACTTTCACATTTTATTAGTTCTGGAGTGACACCATACGCTGACTTTATTGTTAATGAAGCTCACTTTATTGTTAATGAAGAACAGGGTGAAAAGTGGTGATCCCTTTTTCTCCTGTACAGACAGAGCAAGCTCCCAGGGGGCCTTGGTGCATTTATGGGGTCCCGTGGTCAGTTTCAGAGCCCCACTTCCTGTTCTTTCCTGTAACATGAGCACCTTTTGGATTTGGGCTAGCAGAGAAGTTCCTCCTTCACAGCCAGGCTGTGTTGCCTGAATTGTGGTCATTAAAGTATCGTGTGACATGATACTGCCTGGGTGGCCCCAGATCAGATAGAATTAATATTTTATTATCCATTCTGTGGCGGGTGCTGGTGAAGAAGGGAACACACACTGGGGAGATGTCCCCAGGGCCATTCCCAACACTCAGCTGTAGCTTTCTTACCATCCTCTGCCTTTGGCTGGGGGTCTTAGGAGTAGCATTTGGTTGCTTTGTCCTCTCAGAGTTCCCCTAACTTTCCATCCTTCCCCACCCCCAAGGAAATCTGACTGTGTCACTGGTAGACATTGTTTGAGGGACATATGTAGTTCACACTTAGTCCTGGTTAATTGTCTCCAGCCACCTTGGATCCTACTCCTGTGACTTTGTCTCCTCTTGTCCCCCGGTCCAAATCCAATTTGTCTCTTCAGGCCCACTTCAAATCCTGTTTTCCCCATGGAGCCAACCAACCCTGTTACCTTGTCTCTAACTTGGCACCTGGGATGTGTACTCTTCAGGAGAACTGTAATATTTGAGAATAGGACGTGGTCTTACTTTTCACCTAATGCAGTATCCTTCAGTTCTTCAAGTGAGAAATCCAAAGTGTACACCCGGGTTTCCCAATCTGCAGACCCCAGACCTTGGAGCCCATGGAGCCATGGAGCCAATGTTACCCCTGAATCGAAATACACTGTATACCTGCTTGTATATTCTCATATGACTTTGCTGATAAGTTACAGTACCACTTCCTGACCCTGTTCAAAAGAAAAAAATGTGATGAAACAGATAAAACCTTTTAGTGTTTGACTTGAAAGGACATGAGGGCCACTGTGGAATCCCGAGGTTATGGGGGGTGGGACCATCTGGTAAGTAGTGACCAGGACTCAGAGAGGCAGGGCCCTTGCTTTCTTTTCTCTACATCTTCTTTCTTGGCATTTTTAATTTTTCTTGCCTTTCCCTGGTATAAGATCCAGAACTTGGGACCTTGGATGGAAAGCCTGTGGTGTGATAATTGGGAAGAAAAACTGTGGCAATTAAGGAAGAAGCCTAGGGGCGCCTGGGTGGCTCAGTGGGTTAAAGCCTCTGCCTTTGGCTCAGGTCATGATCCCAGGGTCCTGGGATCGAGCCCCGCATTGGGCTCTCTGCTCAGCGGGAAGTCTGCTTCCTCCTCTCTTTCTCTGCCTGCCTCTCTGCCTAATTGTGATCTCTGTCTGCCAAAAAAATAAATAAAATCTTAAAAAAAATAAGGAAGATGCCTGTTGCCTTGACTAAGGATTCACTTTGAGAGGAGGTAAAGTAGAGGAGAAGAAAAAAGGTGGGATAAGGATAATATGCCTGTATTTTGGAAAAAGCTTCATGCTGTGGAAAAAATAAAAAGTGACCTCATAGACTCAATAGTCAGGCACCCTTAATCACTGTGGCAGCAAGGACTTCATTTGCTAGCTCTTCTGTGCTCCTCTGCAGAGAGGGCACCATGGGAAGCTCTGGAGAGGAAAGAGCAAGGCAGCAGACTGGGAACTTGCCCTCCAGAAGCTTATGAAGCTCCGTGGGCTCCAAGGTCTGGGGTCTGCAAGTTGGGAAACCCTAGTGTGCACTTTGGATTTCTCATTTGAAGAACTGAAGGATGCTGCATTAGGTGAAATTTAAGGCCATGTTCTACTCTCAAATATTATAGATCTCCTGAAGAGTGCACACCCCAGGTGCCAAGTTAGAGACCCTGAGCATCAGACTGGGTGTCCTAGTGTGGCGAGGTGAGTATGAATGTGGGTCGGGGGTGGTGGGCCAAGTAGGATTGAGATTGCTGGAGTGGGAGGGCTGGGGAGTGATCTCAGAGCAGAAGAAGGCACTAGCAAAGGTGGGATATGGGGGGATTGTGAATAAGAAAGTTTCTGTAGGGAGGCTGAATTGCAAGGCTGGACCCAGACAGTTGGCAGCATGGGATGGCAGCCTAGAAAGTGTGGACTTGACCCTGTACGTATAAGGAAGCCAGTGGTGGCAGATTTTGTTTTTCACTGGAGCTTGCCTCTCTGATGGCTCATGAAGGACTTCCAGGAAGGCAGCCAGTTCGGTCCAGTTACTGTGCAGCCCTGGGGTGCTGGCAGATGATGCTTTTGTCAAAGCTGGGGGGTCCTATGGGATGCAGGTATGAAGGAAGCCAGCCTGGGGTGGGGAGATGTTGGATGGGTAGGTTTGCTTATCGGTTTTCAAAGTGAAGGGAAGGCTGAGGATGTATCGGGGCCTCTTTTAAAATTCATTTCCAGTCTGCCTCTTAAAGGGTGAGAGGCTTTCAAAGTAAAGCAGATCAAGTCCCCAGTCAGCAAGGCTTAGTCAGTTCTCCCGCTCCTACCCAGGTGGCTCTGTGGGCTTTCATGCGCTCTTTTAAGAACACACAGATACACAGACACACAGTTTGAGTGTGACCGTGGGCCTGTGCCTGGCTTAGGCTGAGTCCCACAAGATCCCACACAAGGTGAACGTAAAACTGAGGCAGTAGCCAATCACTTAGTGAACCTAGAGAGTCCTGGCCCAGCGTTGCAGGCCAGGGGGTTCTGGCCACAAAATATCCCCTGAGGTGGACAACATTTCATTAATGTTGCATCATCGCTGTTGCCATCCCAGGGAGGACAACCCAGCCATCCAAACATGCCATTGACTGGTGTGGTCTTTTTTATTTGTTCTTCCTCTTCCCAGTGTATTTCCTAAGTGCACATGTAAAATGGGTATTTATAAGTTCCACGGATTACATATTGAAATCGTTATCACATCCAGGCCACTATAACAAACAATACTGATTATAGAGCAGGGATATATTTTGTAATTATAATGTTCTTCATACTTCTCTGATTGACATTCTGCATATTTAAACAGGGATGATCAAAAATTATGTTCGCAGTGCGGGCCTTGTCTTCCCTTTGGCAGCACAAAAGCTCGCCTCAGTAGGTAACAGCCACCAGGCTGCCTTTGAGCAGCTGTGTCAAGATGGGATTCAGTTTCTTTGGGGACTGGGGGGGTGGGGGAAGACACCCCGGCTTTCAAATCAAAGACAATTCAGATTAGAGGAAGATGTACCTTGTGGAAATAAATAAAAGGAGTGCAGTGTCCCATCAGCTGGCCGTCTGAAATCAGTAATGCAGGCAGTCCATCTTGCTGGCCCATTCAGCTCCTCACTCAGTCTGCGTGAGGGGGAGGAGCCACCTGCCTTCCAGCCTGCTCCCAGCATAAAAGCCGGTATCAAGAGAGGGAGATGTCCAGGGGTGCAAGTGAGTCTTGCTCTGCTCTTCAAGGCCTCTCTGGAGCTGGCCTGGCGGTGTGTGCCTGCCAGAGGTCTGAAGACGTTAATGTCCTTTACCTTCAGATCACATCAATCTGCAGCCATTATTTTGCCAGGCAGGGACACCTGGACGGGAGGCTCTATTTTCTTTCAGTGGCCCTTGGCTTATAAAACAAAAGCAGCAAAGAGCACGTAATCCCTTTGAGTATTTTTATGGTGTGCCTAATGGGGGTTTTTGAGAGTGCCAGGTACTGCGAGAAGACTCTGGGCAAGGGGAAAAAAAAAAAAGGAAGGCAGCATTTTTAATCATCTTTGTTTACAAAGTGGTAACATTCAGTCTTGAATCAAAGAGAACAGTTTCCAGGTAGAAAAGTCTCTGGTTTGTTTTTTGTCACTTTCCAGCTACCAACACATCTCTCCTCCAAACTTTGCACAAAATCAACCTACATTGATTTAAGCAACAAAGAAAAGGACTTGGGGGTTAAAAGGGTGGGCAAGAGGGAAGCTTTTAAAAGATTATCCTTTTGGAGTTTTGATAGATTAAGAGGGTGATCAGACTAGGCAGCATCTTAATAATAGGGCCATGTGAATTTTGGCTAGACTAATGGAAGCTCTTTTGTCAATTTCCTGTACCCTGTACTTGACAGGACTCAGGAAATGGCACAACTGGCCCACCTTTGATACCTAGAAGGAGCTTAATGAGATTTAAAGGTGTGCTACCATGACTGAAGTTTCCCACATTAAATTTAAGTTACACACACACTCCTTTGCACCGGCCCCTAACTGGCTTTGTTGCATGTCTGCCAGAATCCAGATCGTGTTTTCTCTATAGAAGTAACAGCTGAAAGCGGGCAGCTGAGTTTCTGAACAGAAATTGTATTTCTAAGAAGTTTTTTTTTTTTTTTTTTTTTTAGTTTCCATTCAGGACTGTGTCTCTGAAATATTATCTATCATAAAAAACATGACATGAATTTACTATGGCAGTCAGCTGCAATTTTTAAATACACTCGTTAGGTTAGTGAGTAACATCTTCCCTTTCCAAAGAGACAGAGAAGAGAAGGAGCATCAGATTCTTATTTCTTGGGGGTGGATGGGGAGGAGTGTGGGTGAGGCCATGCCAGAACGCATGAGCTCAGATGGGGCCCAAATGTTTCTGATGGAATATTTGAGCTGAGATCCCGCCTCAAGGAGCGCTCTGTCAGCTGGAAAGGGACTGGGAGTTGTGATGAGTCCGTATGTGTCTGTTATTTGGGTTTGAGGGTGGAGCTGCCTGGGCAAGGCATGGGGGTTACAGAGTCATTCTTGCTAACCTTTTATGATTATGGATTTTCAGGCAACCCCCATGGAAGTACAAGAGTTTCTCTCTGGCAGTGACTCCAGGGGGCCAAGGTAGAATAAAACAGACCCTAGTAAAGTGGGTGAGGAATGCCCTCAGAATCCTGTTCATTTTGGTACCCGTCTCCTGTGGGTATTAGGCCAGGTTGCCTGGAGGCAGGAAGCGACTCTGCTGGCCATAAGGCTAGAGAGATCCTGTACCATACCACCTACTGAGAGTAGCCCTCCCTTCCTGGGAAGCTGCCAGTCAAGACTTGTTTGCCATTCCAGAGCTTCCTTTGAATTGTAGCCCTGAGGGGTTGGAGATGAACTTGGCTCAAGTTGTTGGTCTTCTATAGTGCTTTGGTTACCGCACACCTATAGAAGTGGCCCCTAGCCTCCTCCGTTGGGGTGGCCATGGCCCCTTGTCTGTTGTCACTAGGGACAATCAGACCTACAATGCTGCTTCCAGCTTCTGCATCAGACAACAGACTGTTCATATTTCCCAAAGAATCAAGGCCTGAGTTGCTTAGGAGCCAAGCTGATTACCATGTACATTGATATTTAAAGGGGCAAAGCTCCCAGGAATATTTCAAACTGATTTTCAAGATATGCAGTATCCATATTTTAGTTTTGAATTGTCCACAGATGCACTTGAGGGATCAATGAGAATAAGTGGGATGGATAGGTCTTGTTAGAGTTCAAGTTTTTCTGTTTTACCTCATCTAGCCTTATAAGAATGGATTCTCTTTCTTCTTTTTTTCCCATCTGATGCTGAGGATTTATAAATATCAGATCCCCTTTTGCCATCATTGGCCTGGCATCAGCTAACCTTTCTCTCTCGGTTTTCCTTCTATGGTATTTGAGGCACCACTTGGGAGAAATCAAATATAAACTGACCTATTTTACAGATAGGCTGAGAAATTTGTGTGATTTTTTTTTTTTATGCACATCTGTTTGAAATATCTGCAAATGGAAGCCATTGGAATGCTCACACATGGCTCCTAAAAATGTGCCAAGGGGCCAGGTGAGGTTGGAGACTCCATGTTCAGGAGCCCCAGGAGGAGGCTGGCTGATGTGGCTGTGGGCCAGTGGCTGCCTGCTGTACCACCTTTGATGGAGACCAACATGAGAGACTTGGAGGCACACTGACCTTGGCCCAAACACTAGTGCCACCACTTAGTAGCTGTGTGACTTTGAAAAATCACTTAGATCTTCTGAATGGTGCCCTTAGCCCTGGAATGGGGATAGAGCTTACCTCATGAGATTGCCATGAGCTTTCCATTTTTTGAGCACAAGCCACAGTAAGAAGTGCAGTTTGTGTCACAGCCCGGCACACACACATACATAACTCACACTTCTGAAACGGAACCAAACATTTCATGAAGTAGTTTTTATGTATATGCTAAAAGTAGCTCCTGATATTTTCTGTTCTATTCTATTTTTCATTCAATGTGGTGATTACAGTCCACCAAATTGATTTCCAGGCCAAATAATTTGACACTGTATGTACTTAATACATGTCCATTCCCTTAATCTGTTGAAGGACCAGAATCATTATTAATTAGGATACACTCTTCTGTGCTATAGAAATAAGCCCTAACATAGCTGGGGCATAACACGATGGGAGTTTATTTTCTTGCTTTTGTAAGGTTCACTGTGGGTTGGGCAGGTTTTTATGGCAGGTCTCCTCTGTCTGGATCCAGGAAGCTTCCATCTTATCACTTTGTCATCATCACATGTGGCCTCCACAGTTGCCACCGAAAGGAAAAAGAGAGATGGCTTATATCCCGGACGCCTTTAAGGAGTGGCTCTGAAAGTTGCACTGTCTCTACTCCCACGATGGTGATGGCCGAGCTCACTCAGGTACGTGGCCCCAGCCCACTGCTGGGGAGGCTGGGACACGCAGTCTTCCTGTTTGTGCAGGAGAAGGAAACTGTATGGAGATAGTGAATGACATAAAGTGCATACCATAGTATTTAGAGTAGGTCTTTGATATACTGAGGCTCAGCAATCAAGTAATTAAGATGTAGGATTGATCTGATTTGGGGTAATGCTGGCTAGCCACAAAGCAACAAATCCTCATCATTCTAAAGTTTCACAGTTTCATCTGTGGGTGTAGATAGTTTTCTACAAGTAGTGTGAGTTTACCTGTTGCTGGATCTTCAGGGGCTCAGTAGTGGCTTTCTTAGAGGACAGTGCAGTATGATATAATGCTCTGTTTCCAGTTGGTAAGCCTAGACTGTGCTTATCACTAGCTGGTAATTATAGCGAACATTTATATTGAGTCTTTATCATGTGCTTATAGGCATTGAGTTAAGTAGTTCACAAGCTTTATCTCAATTCATGATCATCACACACTTATTAGGCAGAACCTTAGACATCTTAGTCTCCTTTTGAAATCATTTGTACTGATGTTTACTTATCAGGTGAAGAAAGCTCAAGGTCAGGGGTGCTAAGTTATTTCCCTAGGATTGCACAGCAACCTGGTTATGTATTAGTGGTTAGACTAGGATCCAAAGCCCAGATATCTTGACTCCCTACAACAAGGACATGAGGAAAATGTGGGGCACATTTTAGTGGCCTTAGCAGAGTATTCATTGAACCTTCAGTTTAGGGTCTTCTGTTTTTCCCTGGTATACACCAGAAATCCTAATTAGTGCTGGAATAGAATGCCCCAAAACTGTAGTTACTATTAAACTTAAGGTTTTTGTTTAAACTCGTCATTCTAGGTAGAAATATCTGAAGTTTTTTTCAAAAGCCATCTCAGATATGGCCTGGTAATTTAAACTATTGTTATCAACTTAAGGTAGAAATACACGTCTAGGTTATAGTTAAAGATCCTTATCCATGGTTTTTACTTGTTTTCACATAAATCTGCATGCTGTCCTCTTTTACTCAGCAATCCTTGGTTGCTACCAGTACTAAAGAGAAAAATTGGAATTTGCCAAAAGAATGCAGATGTGCTTCTAATAATGACAGGATGGAGGAAGGGAGTTGGTTTAAGTTCTTCTTAAGGATGTAAGTTCTTCTTAAGGGAGAACTTTCTAGCAACAGAAGCAGTTAAGCTCTCCGAGAGGTAAGTGAGGAGTGTTCTACTGCATCTGTCTTTGGAGGTCTTTAACGGTGCCTCTCTAGATTGACTCACATCAGATGTGCTGACCCATGATTTCCTGAGTTTTCCTCCCTAGGGAGAGGGGTTCTATGATTTTGTGAAATTATGTTCTAATTTAGTGTCACAGATATCTCCTTAACTAGTGACAGAAAGTGATAACCTTTGTGTGGTGTATACATGCCATATGCAGTTTGCACACCAGTGGCCCACACCCAAGTGTCCTTTAGAATACCTCCTGAGGAGGGCCAAAGGGCATGAATGTTTAGAACGAGGTGTTCCTAGCCTGACCTGCTCAGAATTTGCAGTCTTACTGTCTTTGCAGCTGTCAATGTGACATTCTTTTTCCCTTTCACACACCCCACCCTTTTATATTTTAGGATCAAGAGAAAGGCCAAAATTTGAGACTAGTCAGGTAGGTGCTTCTAGTGTCATTAACTCTTCTTCCTCTGTTCTGGCTCTGCAAATGGGGACATTCCTTCAAGCCCACATTTAATCATGCATCCTGAAAGGGGTGTTGATAAGGGGTGTGGCATCTCACAGCTTCGCTGTTAGCCAGTGTCTAAAGCGATGCTCTGCTTGAGGGATACCTTGGCTCCCGGGGCCTGCTCCATGGTCTACCCTCAGCTGGGGAGAGCAGTTTTGTGCTGTGCATATACTGATGATTTTATTAACTGGAAACCAAGCTTTTTTGCCTCAGTACAGACTCCTGGTATTCTTGCATAATGTGTTTGACATTTCTGAGACAGTGCAGTCTGAGGAGAATGAGCACTGAATTGAGAATCAGGAGTGCCAGTTTTTGTCCTGATTTGGCTGTTGACCTGCTCCTTTTCCCTAGGCAGCTCACCTAACCTCTCTGTGCCTCATTACCTTCTTTTCCCTACCTGGAAAATAAGGAACATTTCCTCTATCTGCTCTAACTCAGAGACGTCAGGTACATCCAGGCAATTTACTTGGTGCTTTTGTTGGGGAAGGTGTGCTATACATTCACAATGGGTGTTTTTGTCTTTGTTGTGATTATAGTTATTTTATTCATTTTTTAATGGCTCAGTGGAAACCGCTGTGAACCCAGTCTCACAGGACAAATCATGTCTTACAGTGATCTACTGTTGAGATGTGATCTTTCAGAGCTATGATATAATTTCAAAGAGCCGCCTTCTGAACGCAAGCCAGCATTTGTCCTAACTCTCCAGACCTAGCATTTGTCCTAACTCTCCCTATTCTGAGAGAGGTGTCCACCCTTCTTTCACTTTTTCACTGGACATGGTAGGTCCCTTTTTGTTTTGATTTGTTCTATTTTGTTTCATTCTGAAGATTTGTAAGTTCCCATCCTCTACCCCAATCCCATATATATATATATATATATATATATATTTTTTTTTTTTTTTTTTGGTCCTGGGTGAAAGAAAGGCTCCTGAGGCTTATCACCTGCAGATGGTGCTTCTGAAAAGGAAACTGTTTCAGAAAGTTCCAAGCACTGAAAATGGGTGTGTAATGAACCCTGTTTTGCATCTTTAATTATAGCATTTGCCACTGTGCATGCTGTAATCATATGCTTTCTCTAGAGCCAAAGCAATGTGCAATTCCAGGTCCATTCATTAGTGAACTAGCAAATCAATCACAGGTCTTGTCAAAAACATCAGTGCAGTGTGGGGGTCCCTTTGCATAGACCATGGGATCAGATCTATGATGGACTTCTTCCCGAGGGGTTCAAAGACCTTCTTAACAAATGTCTTGCTCAAATGTGCAGGTTTTCTGATGTCTGTTTGTCTGGCTCTGTTGCTTCCTCTCTCCCTCCCTACTCCCATGTCATATAGTGACTGCTGGTCCTTGGAAAACACGACGTGCATCTGACATTTGACAAGTGAAGGATGCAAGAGGCAGATGTTGGGACATAGAGGAAGATTTATGTGATCCCAGGAGAGTGCCTGGAAGGTCTCTTGGCTTATAGGTATCCTGCTTATTCAGGTTTCACAAAGTGGAAAATTCTTCCACCAGGGGTAAGCTTTTGGGTTAAGCATTGCCCCTGGAGGAGGCTTCACATTTAAACAGCAAATACTTGCAGGAGGTAAACCAGAGTCCATACAGTTAGAGACATATGTTTGTAGCAAACTGTTCTCTCCCTGACCTGAGGGTCCTGGAGCAGAGTGAGGTCGTGCTGGGAATCCGTGTGGAGACTGGAGCTTTGCTGTGGGCAAAAGGCCAGAAGGGGCTAGAGGGTGTTGAGGATCAACCTGGCTTCCTTCCCGGTCATGCTGGAGCCTAGCCTTGGTGAGCAGAGGTTTGGGCTAAGGGGATGAGAGGAATTAAGGAGGTGATAAAAATCAGACCAGCAATGTTCAGAGTTCAGATGTCACAACTTCTAAATGGTTGGCCAATGTCACACTAAGGCCTGGGCTTCTCTTTAGGAAAGGTCTTAAGTTTCTCTGTGTAGCACCTAATGTTTCTCCAATGTATTTACTAATAATAATTTTATTAACATATTAGTGTCAGACATATAGTGTTATATATATGTATATATATATAATATAATGTATTATTAATTATTATTTGTTGACTGCTTCCCGTTCAAGAGAATGTCAGTTCCTGAGAGCAGCTTCTTTGTTTTATTCATTGTTGTATTCACGTACCTAGAACAGTGCCTGGCACTTACCATAGTTGGTGCTTCATAAGTGTTTTTTGAATAAGTTAGCAGGTTTATTCTTCTCCTTGGTATATGAGAACACACTCTGTTCCATTCCAGTGTCTCTGTACTACTCATTGCTGCCCCAGGAATCCTTAGACTTGTAGGCTTGGCACCATCTTTCTTCTCTAGGGCCCTCTCAGAATTGGGACAATTGCAAATATTCGATTTCCACCCCTTTTCTTCAAGTGAGAAAGCTGTAAACAGTGATATGGCAGTCTCCACGATGCTTTTCTGCACGATGCCAGTGACAGTTTATTGCAAAGGGCAAGGCCTGGGATTGAATGTAAACAAACACAGCCCATGAGTTTAAAATAGACCATTGAGCAGCTCACAAAATAGGCCCCTTGTTTTTAAAAGAGCAGTGGACGCTCTCAAGAAATAATAAGAAATAATAAGTCTGGAAGCTGGATGGAAAGCGCTGATGCTTTCTGGCTGCATTTGTCCTTCGAACTTTCTTTGCGTTTGGCACGGCTGTGATATAGCCGCTGCCAGCCGCAGCCCGGGAGCTGCAGGAGATGGAAAGTTTATCTTGCTGCTGAAGGGAAATGGAAATCTCTTTGAAAAAGCTGCAACATGCTTGTTGTGCTAATATCCAAGAGACATAGACTCCCTTTGCCGAGGGAGTCCAGTGTTCATCCCAGGAGGAGTGGGAGATTTGAGGATAGACAAAATAAGGTTGTGGAACATGTGTGACCTAGAGACATTTTCTTGCTATCACCTAGCCCATGTTTCCTCATCTGTGAAAGCATGACATTAGTGCCTGCTTTATTGACTTGTTGAAATGAGATGATGTGAATGTAGATTCCATGAGTTTGGGGCTTCTTTTGTTGTATTCGTTTCTCTACACCCAGATTCCATGAGTTTGGGGCTTCTTTTGTTGTATTCGTTTCTCTACACCCAGGGCCTTACACCGCACCTGGCATCTGAGAGGTGACAGCAGCACTAACCCCTTCTACAAAGGAGCAGTAGAGGACAGCAGAGTTCCTTTGTCAGCAGTTTGAAGGCATAAATAGGATTCCTTTCCCTTCCTTCCCTCCAGAATCTTTGTTCTTTAAAAAAAAAAAAAAAATTGTAAACACACACCCGCAAATAATATATTAGTACATTCTCATTGTAAAACATTTTAACAAGTAAGAAATATATTCCACTTCTTTCCAAAATAACCATTGTCGAAGTGTTTGTTTCCAGAGACTATGTATCTGTCTCCTCTCTCTATCTGTCTATTCCTATCATGTATTTCTACAGCTACATGCCTATCTTCCTCTTTATCTACTTGTGATACTTAATTTTTTATGTGTCAGCTTGGGCCAGAATGCACAGACCTCTGGTGAAATGTTGTTCTGGATGTTCTGTGAAGGTGTTTTTTAGATAAGATTAACATTTAAATTGGTAGACTCCCAGTAAAGCAGGTATCCCTCCATAATATAGGCGGGTCTCATCCAGTCAGGTTGATGGCCCTAAAAGAACAAAGACTACCTTTGGGTTCAAACTGCATCTCTTTCCTGGGCCTTTAGCCTGCAAATCCTACCCTGCAGATTTTGGACTTTCCAGGCCTCTACAATCATGTGAGCCAGTTCAGTAGAACTAATACATCGCTCTGTCCATATATACATTGTGTTGTTTTCTTTCTCTAGAGAACCCCAACACTATGATCCCGTCTCTGTCCTATCCTATCCTGTCCTTTTTTCTCTTCCATCTGTCCTTCTATCTATAGCGGTATAATTTACTGAGATTAATTTGTGTTCTATTCTTAATTCTGTTTTCTTCTCCCATTCTAGGGAGGAGCCAACTTTGTATTGTAAAGTCAAAGCTGAAATTGTTTGCCCATAGTTTCCCTTTCTGAAAGCTCCAGCAACTTGGGGGTGGGGCCTAAATTCTGAGATGGAGAGATAGAGAAATGCCCCAAGATCAGGGATAGCTTCTATGGGATGGGACCTTGTCCATGTTTACCTTTTCCTTAGGCAAGGACAGGGCCTGCAAGAGGGGTAAGTTGTCTCATGTGCCCAAGGAGGCACTTGAAGCACCAAGCTCTTCAACAAATATTCCCGTGCCTAATGATAGTAGAATGATTCCTGTGTCGTTTAGATCATGTAATAACCAGGGCAAACCAAATGGCTACGTGGACATTTGCCTTTTGTATGACCCTTTTGTTTTGTATACACAGAGGGTTAGGGAGTTTTGTATACACAGAGGGTTAGGGAGTGAGGAGATCCAAGTCAGAATAATGACTGATATTGTATATAGCTGTCCAATTCTAATAATACTTATGTAAAAATGTTTATATACTCTGTGTATAGTTTTAAGTGTTCCAAGTGTCTCTTTTTATTTTTCTTTCTGAGTATTAAAGTCTTTAAAGTGGGACTTGGGGTTTTCCATTTACTACATTTTGGATAAAGTGCCATACCTCTTACTCTTTCAGGTATTCTGTAAAATATTCCATATTACTGGGCACCTGGGTGTCTGACTGTTAAGTATCTGACTCTTGATTTTGGTTCAGGTTATGATTTCAGGGTTGTGAGATGGAGCCCTGTATCAGCTCTGCCCAGAGTCTACTTGAGATTCTCTCTCTCCCTTTCCCTCTGTTTCTCCCCTTAGTCATGTTCTTTCTCAAATAAATAATTAAATAATCTAAAAATTTCCATATTGTTGATGTGCCTTAATTCATATAACCTATTTCCTGTTGATATATATTTAGATTGTTTCCATTTTTAAAATTGTAAACAGGGGCTCCTGGGTGGCTCAGTCAGTTAATAGTCTGCTTCTGCTCAGGGCATGATCCCAGGGTCCCGGGATTGAGCCCCATTGGGCTCCTTGCTCGTGGGAAGTCTGCTTCTTCCTCTGCTGTACCCCTGCTTGTGCTTTCCTCTACCCCTCAGGTAAATAAATAAATAAATAAATAATCTCCAACAAAAACCCAAGTGATTTTATGAAAATAAATTGTAAACAATACTCTAGTGGATATCCATTAATACTACGTAATTATTACCAGTTACCTGAAAAATTGAACCTCCTCTCCTCCCAGAAATCTGTTCTATCTTCACATGCCTGCAGGAGCCCAGCTATATGACAGGCTCAGTGGGGAGTCCGGAGCAGGCAGAGGAAACCATTCTTCTAAGATCTGTGATTTTAGGAAGAAGGGAAGACCTGAAAAACAAGAGACTTTTCTCTGTGGCCACACCACATGGACTGAGAAGTCAGGACTGGTGATGTAACCAGGGGAATCATAGCAGATGGAGGCTGTTTGGGAGTGAGAGAAGAACCTTTCCTGATGAATCCTACACCTTCTGTGACACTTCCTGGGAACACTTTGAATGTGTGGCAAATCAGGCTTCCCTCTCTAGTAATTCTCAAGCTGTTTACCTTTCTTTATTTCCCTTTGGCGTTAGTACCTCATTTTAAAGAATAAAGGCTTGACAGAGCTGCAGTCCTAGGCTCTCGTCCTTTGACAACTTTGTGTGTCATTGCTGTCCAAACTTTTGTGCTTTTACCATATATGTATTTCCATAAATAATATTAACTTTTTTTTTTTTAAGATTTTATTTATTTATTTGACAGACAAGTAGGCAGAGAGGCAGGCAGAGAGAGAAGGAAGGGAAGCAAGCAGGCTCCCCGCTGAGCAGAGAGCCCGTCGTGGGGCTCGATCCCAGGACCCTGAGATCATGACCTGAGCTGAAGGCAGAGGCTTTAACCCACTGAGCCACCCAGGCGCCCCAATATTAACTATTGTTTTATGTGTTTTAAAATTCTACAGATCTTTTCAGCAAGATGTCAGCACACATGGCCAGAGACTTAGTCTTTCTTTGTAAACCTGCCAGCCTTACTGAGTTGTTAGTGTGGTATTCACGCTTGACTAGATTCGAGAAGGTGGAACCTGGGAGGCCACCTTGCTTTCCTACCTCACACTCATCTCACCCCTCCCTCCTGGTGCCCCTCTCCTCACATCCCTCCGCCAGGGGCCTGACATTTATTTCTGAAGGCTTTTGAAAGACTCTAGGCCAAGACCTTAGCTCATAAAAACTTAAAGATCTGTTCTCCAAGGAACCTTTTTATGGGGAAACACCTGAGAGGAACATTTAAAAGCTGAGGAAGGAGTGTGTCTCTAGTGAGTGAATTCTGAGAGTGGACAGGGACCTTTTGGGATCCTCTTTGGAGTGCTCCAGAAGTAAAATTACATGAAGGGGTGCAGCCCTTTTTACCTCCTTGGCTAAAGTTGGTAACCAGACATGGAGAAAAAAATGCTCCTCTTTTGTCCTGATCAGGAACAGGGCTCTCCATGATAGGGCTATTTAGAAAATCCCATTTCTGGTCACTTTATGGTAAAAGGAGGTAAGCAAGTGCCGTCTTCCTTTTTAAACAGCCTTGTCTCTGGCCAGAGTGGACAAGTGAAAAAATGGGAGGATGAAATACACAGCCCTCTGACTCTGGAAGGTGCCAGGATCCAGCTCCTCTGGCCCTAGATGAAGCCGCTCCTTCCTTCCAGCCACAGAGGATCTAGTAGCAGGGCCTTTTCTTTTCCTTCCCTGCTTTCCTCCCTTCCTACTTCCTTCCTTCTTTCCAAATATCTAGGAAGTGTGACCCTTCTTGTTTCAGATATGTGCACTTTAGTATGATTTGATTTAATCTGTGTTTTTTTTTTTTAAGCTGAAGGAATGCTAGTGTTGGCACAGGTCTTTTTGTCGGTAAAAGGAAGCAACAAAGAAAAGAGGTATCAAAAGTTCCTTTTGATATAAGAAAAATTTGTCATAAGATTCTGTACCCCAAATACCCAGTCTCAAAGAGACTATTTTTGCCATCACTCTTGTCACCCAAGACTCCATTCTTTCCCTTTTCTTCCCTTCCTTCCCCCTCTGACAGTTCTGCATATGTGTCTGAATATAGTAAAGTTGCTTTGAGCTTTTTTTTTTTTTCAATTATTCAACAGCTTTCAAGTGGAGAAAAATTTGGGTCTTTTAATTTCATTTTTGGCTTTTTTTTTTTTTTTTTTTTTGCATGTGTGTGTCTCCTTTCTGTTTGCTAAACAGTAATTGCGGATCTTCCTGGCCACCTTTAATACTCCCAGCTAATTATCCTGAAATAAATCTCTTTCAAGCCCGCATGCCAGCAGTTCTGGGATCCAAGCGGCTCTTTCAGCTCCCGGCTGCCTGTCACTCAAATGGGCCTCAGCTGCAACTCCGAATGATGAGTATTAACCTCCCGCTGGGAAGATTCGCCCAATCTCCCCACTTCCAACAGCAGCTCCCAGGGCCGCACCACGCTCCTACCTGTTAGCCTAAGCTGGGATTTTCTTTTGCTAACGCTGTGATTTTGAAAAGTGGAAGAGGATTCCTGGGAGAAAGACACTCAGTTAACCTTCTCCTAATTGCCATTCAAGATGGGAAAGGGAGAGAAAGATGGTGGCTGTCCCAGGAGGGCAGCGGGGCCATGGAGTGGCCTGCGGCCTTGCCAGGAAGCACGCTGGTGTATGGTGAGTGTGTGTGAGCATATTCCGGCCCAGGAGTCTATGTTCACAGACTCCTACCTGAGGGTGGTTGATGGCTGGTGTCTGGGGATAGGCCTTGATTTGGGCTTACTCTCTTCTCTGATGTCCTCCCAACCTCTCATGTCCTTCAGTGATGTACTTTGGTAGTTCACTATGTTCTCCCTCTTCCTCCAGTCTCTGCTGGAGCAAGATTCATCGTTTTTTGTTTTGTTTTTGTTTTTTGTTTGCTGTTCTTTAGCTTGTTTATTTGTTCAGAAGTTTGTGGCTAATCCCATTTTCCTCTCTTGGATGAGGCAGTGCTCTCCTTTGACTCATTTCTCTTCTGATTCCATAGGCTTCCCAGATCCCTTTTCAGATCATTCTGGTGAGAATAACGGATGGTTACTTGGGCAGCTGCTATAGCCAGTGGGTACGAGCACAGGCTCCGAAGTAGCAAGACCCAGTGCTTGGCAAAGAGTAATAATCTAGTTGAATGAATGGATGAATAAATCATAATATAATGTAACATAACATATCTTGTCCCTAAATAGTAGGACACCTTTTTCTTAGATTGACTTCTCTGAAACCTTTTCTCTCCATGCTGGGGAAGACTGTTTACCAATTGCCAGTTCCTCTCCTTGTGAAGAAAATTCCACTTCCTGGGCACTGGCAGATACAGTCATAAGACTTGATAAGATCTGTAGATGTTAACTAAAGCCAAAATGTGTGTCACTTCCCGGTGGATGCTGTGGTAACTTAGTATTCTCTTTTTCTTCTGTTGCGTTTGCTGGCAAAGTTTCAGATAGTGGCTGCTTCATGAGCTTGGATATTATGGTGAGAGCTCTCAGTTGATCTTCCCTTGGCATATGGTGGGAACAAGAAATAAACCATTGTAGTTTTCTGCCACTGAAGATTTTTTTTTTTAAGTGACCATACTATAATCAGACTGTCCTGATTGATGCACATCCATGCAAATATACCACCTGTATTCATATGTGGTTTCTTTTCTCAGCCTTTAAATGTATAATTCTTACCTGCCTCTGAATAAAGATCTTTTTCTACTTAGCTGGCTTCTTATTCTTTTCATTGTTACAACCAGATATCAGAAACCCAAATCCTGGCCAAAGAGATAGAGAAATGTTTTTGTTTAGATACTTGAACTAGGTAGGTAAGTCTTACATCATTGCTGGATCCCTAGTATATTATGTGGAACACCAAATAACTCCTATGTCTATATATCTTGTCTAAAGATATCAGAGCAAGTCTGCAACATAGAGTTGAAGGTTGTATACTGAACAATTAAGAGTCAGGACATTCTTAAAGACCACAGTATGAATGGCCATGCAAACCCTTTGCTGGGCTCCTCTAACAGAGGATCTACTTATAAGAAATTTCTAGGAGCCAGGGAGCAACTGTGGATTCCACCATCAATACAGAACCAGAGAGTTTGTTCTAAATGGTATCCTGAATATTGCTGAATTCCTCCAGGAAATTGTAATGAGAGGACCCCTTACCATGTGCTTCTATGTCACAACTCAAGCGAAATGAGGGCCTGATTCTTCCAGGCTTCTTGCCATTCTCATTTACCCCTTAACCTCAGCTCCAGAGAGGCTCACGGACCTTGTGTATTGTATTTTGGAGGACAGTGTTTTCTGATTTTCCCTTTTTGTGGGCTGTGCCTTCTGGTCTTATCCAATAGGGGGAGTTCAGTAGATTTTACCTCACATCTATCCCCTCTGGACTTTAATCTTCCATTCGGTTCCTGCTCTGGATTACTTTAGTCTGCCAAACCTTGGTCTTGGTCAATCAGTGCTCTGCCCTCAGACATAGTGGTATTTTAATCTCAAGAGTTCTAACCAGTGAAACATATAGTTAGTTGCGTGTTGGTCTTGGGTTTTCTTTCTTTAAGAGTATTCCAGTTTCAAACTCCAGCGTGTGGCATAGAATGAATACTACTAACTGCCAGAAGAAACCTTTGCAGCTGAATATTTCCTGTATCTATAAATCATCCTCCTATTGCCTACCATGACAGTTATGCAAGTGACCTTTGGATTTCACAATTAAAAAAATTTATGACCTTGTAATCCACTCTATCCATGGGAATGCACCACGCTGAGATTGTGAAATCAACGAATGAGCAAAAACCAATCATCAATGAAGACAATAAGAAAATGATGTTTTGAACTGAAAGACATTGTGTTGTAATAGGAAGAGCTTCAGTCCCAGCTCTATCACTGACAGTCCATGTGACCTTGAGTGGATCACTTTTAACTTCTCTGGGTCTTAGTTTTTGTGTCTGTAAAATGTGAAAGGATAATTTCTAGTTCCAGCATTTTACAATTCTAGAATGTAATGTTTATGAATATTAAATCGTAGTAACTTCAAAAATGTATTGGTAGGTATGGACATTTCTTAGATTCCCTGAGGGATTCTTGTTACTGTTTTCGACAGTCTTTTTTGTTGGGCTGATTTTTTATCCCTTAAAAAGTTACTCCCAGCAAACTTTTGAAAGTAATAAGAATAGTTAACTCCATTTGAGCCCCATTTGAGACATTTGAGACTTATTGAGATTATGTACCTTGTCAAAAATTATGTAGGCCCTTTGATGATGTAAGTGTGATCAGAACCCAGCAATTCAGAGTCTCATACCTTATATTAGAGGAGAGGAGTTGTCTTGCCCATGCTTAACTAGAGTAGGAATTATTGAGACACACTGCCATAATAGCTCAGTTCTGTCAGTGGTAATTGAATGCATCTTATGTTTAGTGGTAAATAAAGTATGTTCCTTAGCCTTTAAGAAGGTATGGTCTTGTGAGGGTCAGTTACATACATGTAGGGAGTTCTGTGGTAAAGGTATTTTCAGGAATTCTCTTCCAATCAGGATGGAGTAAGAGGGATAGGGTTTACTCTCCCACCCAGAAAACTGTGAAACTGGACAAAATATGGGAAATGATGGCTTTCAAGTCATTAGGCTTAATGCAACAAAGGATGGTATCTCTGAAATATGGGAAGCACGAAGTGAGCCCTGTGATCACTTCAGCTTAATGTTTGAAGAAAGTTCTAAGCCATAGTACAGGAAAGGAAATACCAGTAGTTTCTCTGAGTTTAGAAGACATAGCTGTAGTCTGGGATGTCAAAGTGGCTAGAGTGCACAGGGAAGACTAGCAGAGCAGAGACCTTTATAGAGATCTAAAGAGGGTCCCATCAAATTGTCAGTTGAGTGGTACTAATCAGTACATGCATGTGAGGAATCTACTCAAGGCTGGAGAACGAATCAACTACAAGGATTAGAGGAAACATATCTTTGCAGATCATGTAGTGGCAGAAATAGTTCCTGTTTTTGTCATTCAGAATAGAAGACCTCATAATCCAAGGACATTGAATAGAATATGCAGAAGGGTTTTATCTAGTAGTAGAGATATTTGCCAAAGATTAAATGTTGATCCCATCCAATGAAAATTCAAAAACAAAAACAAAAACTAAAGAATCAAATTGTTTCCATATAACCTACTGTGATATAGAAGAAAAAAATGTCAAAACACGTATAAGAATACAAAAATATCTGGTACTCAACAAAGTACATTTCATAATGTGTCTAGCAATCTGATGAAAAAAGTTAAGGCATACAAAGTAGCAGGAAAATATGAAGAGAAAGATCTATCAATGGAAACCAACTAAGAAATTACACAGATGCTAGAATTTATAGACAAGGACACTGAAAGTGTTACAACTGCTTTAAGTTTATAAATTTAAGAAACCAGCTTTGAAGGAGGAAACATCAGTGAACTTGAAGACATACCAATAGAAACTATCCAAAATAAGACAGAAAGAGGGGAACAGACTGGGATGGGGGAAATCCAAACAAGGACAGCACCAGTGATCTGTAGGACAGCTGCATGTGGTCTAATATATATGTCAGTGGAGTCCTTAAAAGGGAAGAAAGAGAAGCAAGACAGAAAAAAAAATTTTTTGAAAAAAAATGGATAAAATTTTCCATTGGAAATGAGGAATTTGGTGGGAAATGAAAGTATAAAGTTGTAAGGTACTTCTCTATGAAGGGGTATAGTTTCACAAAGGTTGAATGTGATAAAGATGAGTAAGGTAAATTGAAAAATTACTAAAATAACATAAATACAGTTAGTAAGCCAAAAAGCAAATGGAATGTAATCATAAAAAAATTCTCAGTTAATCCAAAATAATGTAGGAAAGAGGTAAAAGGGAACAGATGGGGCAGACAGAAAACCAACAGCAATATGTGATTAATCATATCATTAATCACAGTAAATATAAACGGTCCAAAAATTGCAATCAAAAGACAGAAGTAAAAAAAAAAAAAGACAGAAGTCAGATTTGATTAAAAAGAAGAACCCAACTCTATATCATCTGTAAAAAATTCATTTTTAATCAAGGACACAAAAGTATGGAAAATGGTATATCATGCTGACACTAATAACTAAAGCAGGACTGGTTATTTTTATGTCGGACAGAGTAGATTTCTGAACAAAGAATATTACCTAGGATAAAGAGTGTCATTTCATAGTGATAGAAGTGCCAGTTTCTTAATGGGATCTTATAATCTTAAAGATAAAAGAACTGAGACAACTGCAAGAAGAAATAGATTACGTAATCAGAAATTTCAACACCCCTCTCCCAGTACTTCATGGAACAAGTGGACAGAAAATCAGTAAGGATATGGAAGACTTGGCCAATACTATAAACCAATTTGTTCTAATTGAATTTTATAGTTCAGGCTACCCAACAACAGCAGAATACACATTCTTTTCAAGTTTATACAGAACATTTTTTTCCATGGTAGACCATATTCTGGGTCATAAGACAGGCCGCAATAAATTTGATAGGATTCAAGTCAGTGTGTTGTCTGATCATGAAGGAAGTAAATTAGAACTAAATATCAAAGATATTTTGAAAAACCCCAGATTTTTGAAAATTATGCACATCGGTCAAAAAATGCCCATAGGTCAAAAAGTAATCAAAAAGGAAAAGAAAAAATTTTGAGTTGAGCAAATATGAAAATATATATCAAAATTTGTGAGAAGCAGCTAACGTAGCTTTAAAGGGAATTTTTTTTTAAAGGGAAATTTAATACTAAATTGTTGTATTAGAAAAAGTTGCAAGGTAATGACCTCAACCTCCACTCTGATGAATTAAAATGAGAAAGACACTTGAAGCCCAAAGGAAGGAGAGGACAGGAGTATTAGATATCACAATAGAAATCAACAGAAAACAGAAAAATAGTAGAGATAAATCAATGAAACTCAAAGCTGGCTCTTTGAGAAAATCAATAAAATTGATATAAATCTTAGTAAGACTCATGAGAAAAGGAGAGGAGACACAAATTAACAACATCAGAAATGAGAGCGGTTAAATCACTGTGGATTTTGCAGATATTTAAGGGATAATAAAGGAGAACTTTATGCCAATATTTCTATAACTTATATAGAAAAGATACAAACCATCAAAGCTCATTCAAGAAGTAGGTATCATCAATAATTCTACAGAAAATATATTGAATTAATAGTTTTTAATTTTTTTTCTATTTTATTTATTTTTTTCAGTGTTCCAAAATTCATTGTTTATGCACCACACCCAGTGCTCCGTGCACTACCTGCCCTTGATAATGCCCAACCCCCCCTTCCGCATAATCTCTTCCTGTACCACCCATGTTGATACAAAAGTTGGGTATTCATCCTTTCTGATGGAGGCATAATACTCCCATTGTATATATCGACCATATCTTCTTTATCCATTTGTCTGTTGAAGGGCATCTTGGTTCTTTCCACAGTTTGCAACTGTGGCCATTGCTGCTATGAACATTGGGGTACAGATGGCCCTTCTTTTCACTACATCTGTATCTTTGGGGTAAATACCCAGTACTGCAATTGCTGGGTCATAGGGTAGCTCTATTTTTAATTTCTTAAGGAATTGCCACGCTGGTTTCCAAAGTGCTGCACCAACTTGTGTTCCCACCAACAGTGTAAGAGGGTTCCTCTTTATCCATATCCTTTCCAACACTTGTTGTTTACTGTCTTGTTAATTTTGGCCATTCTAACTGGTGTAAGGTGGTATCTCAATCTGGTTTTGATTTGAATCTCCCTGATGGCTAATGATGATGAACATTTTTTTGTATGCCTGCTAGCCATTTGCATGTCTTCTTTGGAGAAATGTCTGTTCATGTCTTCTGCCCATTTTTGACATGATTATTTGCTTTGTGTTTGTTGAGTGTGAGGAGTTCTTTATAGATCTTGGATATCAGCCCTTTGTCTGTAGTGTCATTCGTGAATATCTTCTCATTCCGTGGGTTGCCTCTTTGTTTGTTGACTGTTTTCCTTTGCTGTGCAGAAGCTTTTGATTTTGATGAAGCCCCAAAAGTTCATTTTTGCTTTTGTTTCCTTTGCTTTTGGAGACATGTCTTGAAAGAGGTTGCTGTGGCCGTTGTCAAAAAGGTTAGTACATATGTTCTCCTCTAGGATTTCAATAGATTCCTGCCTGACGTTGAGGTCTTTTATCCATTTCGAGTTTATCATTGTGTATAGGTAAGAGAATGGTCGAGTTTCATTTTTCTACACATAACTGTCCAATTTTCCCAGCACTATTTATTGAAGAGACTGTCTCTTTAATACTGTATATATTTTCCTGCTTTGTAGAAGATTATTTGACCATAGAGTTGAGGGTCAATATCTGGGCTCTCTACTCTGTTCCACTGTTCTGTGTGTCTGTTTTTGTGCCAGTACCTTGCTGTCTTGGTAATCACAGCTTTGTAGTAAAGCTTGAAATCAGGCAATATGATGCCCCCAGTTTTGTTATTTTTCAACATTTCCTTAGCAATTCGGGGTCTCTTCTGGTTCCATACAAATTTTAGGATTGTCTGTTCCAGCTCTTTGAAAAATGTCAGTGGAATTTTGATCAGGATGGCATTGAAAGTGTAGATTGCTCTAGGCAGTATAGACATTTTAACAATGTTTATTTTTCTGATCCATGAGCATGGATTGGTCTTCCATATTTTTGTGTCTTCTTCAATTTCTTTCATGAGTGTTCTGTAGTTCCTCGAGTACAGATCCTTTACCTCTTTGGTTAGGTTTACCTCTTTGGTTAGGTTTATTCCCAGCTATCTTACGGTTCTTGGTGCTATAGTAAATGGAATCAATTCTCTAATTTCCCTTTCTGTATTTTCATTGTTAGTGGATAAGAAAGCAACTGATTTCTGTACATTGATTTTGTATCCTGCCACATTACTGAATTGCTGTATGAGTTATAGTAGTTTGGGGGTGTAGTCTTTTGGGTTTTCCATATAAAGTATCATGTCATCTGTGAAGAGAGAGAGTTTGAGTTCTTTATTGCCGCCTCTTTGGACACCTTTTAGTTCTTTTTGTTGTCTGATTGCTGTTGCTGGGACTTGTAGTACTATGTTGAACAATAGTGGTGAGAGTGGGCATCCTTGTTGTGTTCCTGATCTCAAAGGGTAGGCTGTCAGCTTTTCCCCAATGAGGATGATATTCACTGTGGGTTTTTCATAGATAGATTTTCATGAAATTGAGGAATGTTCGTTCTATCCCTATACTTTGAAGCATTTTAATCAGGAAAGGATGCTGTGTCTTGTTGAATGCTTTTTCTGCATCAATTGAGAGGACTATGTGGTTCTTCTGTCTTCTCTTACTGATTTGTTCTAGCACATTGATTGATTTGCAAATGTTGAACCACCCCTGCGTCCCAGGGATGAATTCCACCTGGTCATGGGTGGATAATCTTTTTAATGTACTGTTGGATCCTGTTAGCTAGGGTCTTGTTGAGAATCATAGCATCCATATTCATCAGAGATATTGGTCTGAAATTCTCCTTTCTGGTGGGGTCTCTGTTTGGTTTGGGGATCAGGGTAATGCTGGCTTCATAAAGAGTCTGGAAGTATTCCTTCTGTTTCCATTTTTTGAAACAGCTTCAGGAGAATAGGTATTATTTATTCTTTGAATGCTTGGTAGAATTCTCCAGGGAGAATTCAGGTCCTGGGCTCTTGTGTCTTGGGACGTTTTTGATCACTGCCTCAATCTTGTTACTAGATATTAGTCTATTCAGGTTCTCAATTTCTTCCTGATTTAGTTTTGGAAGTTTATAGGTTTCCAGGAATGCATCCATTTCTTCTATGTTGCTTAACTTACTAGCATATAACTGTTGATAATAATATCTGATGATTATTTCTTTTTCCTTGGTGTTAGTCTTGATCTCTCCCTTTTCCATCATAATTTTATTAATTTGGGTCCTCTCTTTTCTTTTGGATGGGTTTGGCCAATGGCTTATTGATCTTATAGGTTCTTTCCAAAAAACAGCTTCTAGTTTTGTTGATGTGTTCTACTATGTCTCTAGTTTCTATCTCATTAATCTCTGCTCTAATCTTGATTATTTCCCTTCTTGTGTGTGGGGTTGGCTTAATTTGTTGTTGATTTTCCAGTTCTTTAAGGTGTAAAGAGAGCTAGTGTATTCTGGATTTTTCAGTTTTTTTTGAGGGAGACTTGGATGGCTATGTATTTAGCCCTTAGAGCCGCCTTTGAATTTATAGTTTAATAGTTTAAAACCTTCCTTCAAAGAAGACTTCAGGGCCAAAGAGTTTCATGAACAAATTCCATTTACCATTTAAGAGAGAAATAATGAATTCTACACAAAATTTTCCAGTAAATTGAAGAGGATAAAATATTCTTCAACTCAGTTGATGAGACAGCATGAGAGTGATAGTACAACCAGGCAGATACTAGAAGAAAATAAAACTATGGATTGACAGTCCTCATGATCATAGATACAGTATTCTTACCTAAGTGTTAGCAGTCCAGTTCAATAATATGTAAAAGAATAATACATCAAAACCAAGTGGTGTTTTTCTCAGGAATTCAGTGTTGATTTAACATTTGGAAGTTAAACATATGGATTCACCAATTTAACAATTTAAATTTAAAAAAATTAAATATCTTCTCAATAAGTGCAAAAGAAAATGAACCCAAAACATTTTGACAAAATTCAACTTCATTCCCCATATAAACACCCAGTAAGCAAAGAATAGAAGTAAACTTCCTGATAATAACGGATATCTTTGAAAAATGTATGGTAACATTGTGTGTAGTGGTAGCCAATTGAATGCTTTCCTCAGTGCTTTTCTTGAGCCTTGTTTGGAAGGCTCCAAGACAAGGATGTCAAGGGTGGAAGACAAGACGTTCATTCCTCCAGTCAACATTTTACTGGGTTGTCTGGGCAGTACAATGTAATAAAGAAAGAAACAATTAAAAAAAAATATATATATATATATAAAGATACCCGGATATTTGTGCATGGCATAATTACCTAAATAGAAAATCTTGTGAGATCTTCAAAAAGGCTACTAGACTTAATCATTGAATTTAACAAAGTTGCAGGGTAAAAGATGAACATACATAATCCAGTTTCATTTGTATGTGCTAGCAACAAAAAAATCAGAAATAAAAAATACAACTTACAATAGCATTGAAGATATGAAATATTATGGACAAATATGCTAAAGCTTGCATGAGACCTGCCCTCTAGAAGCTAGAAAACAATGCTAAGAGAAATCAAGGAGTATATAAATAATTGATGAGTTATATTGTGCTCATGGGTTGGAAGATTCAGTATTGTTAACGTTCTGTCCAAATGATCCATAAGTTCAATCAAAATTGCAACAGGCTTGCTTTTTTTTTTTTTTTTTAAAGAAATTGGCAAGCTGATTCTAAAGTTCACATGGAAAGGCAAAGACTTAGAATACCCAAAACAACTTTGTAAAAAGACAGTGTTGGGGGATTTATTATAGAGCTATAATCTAATGTATCTAATTGATTAAGCTAATAATCAAGACAGTATGGTATTGGCATAAAGACAAACAAATGAACAGAACAGGATAGAGTTGAGAAACAGACACACATGTATGTCAATTGATTTTTGACAAAGTTTAAAGACAGTGCAGTGGTGAGAGAATTTTCGTTTCAATAAATGACACTGATATCATTGTATAGCCATATAAAAGAAACAGAAAAATTACTTCAATTCTCCTTTCATGCCATGTACAAAAATTAACTCAAAACAGATCATAGACCTAAAATAAAATCTAAAAAGAAAACCTAGAAGAAAACATACGAGGTTTTCTTTATGGAGAGCTAGATCTGCATCAGAAGCATGATTCATGGGGGACAAAAAAATCAATAAACTGGATTTAATAAAAATTAAGAATATATACTTTTCAAAAGTCACTATTAATAAAAAGAGAAGCCATAGACAGGGAGAAAATATTTGTAAATCACATGTTTGATAAAGGACTTATATGCAGAATATGTAAAGAATCTCAGCATTCAATTTAAGACAATAACCCTTTACTCTTGGGTAAAAGGTTTAAGTAGGCGTTTTACCAAAGAAGGTATATTGATGACCATTACATCCATGCTTGCTGATCAACATTGTTAGTCATAGGGGGAATCCAGATCAAAACCACAGTGTGTTACCTTTGTTCATCTATAAGAATGTCTAAAATAAAAAATATTGATCAAACCAATTGTTGGCAGTAGATGTAGCAGCTGGAACTTTCATACACTGCTGGTGGGAATGTAAAATGATAAAAGATTTTTTTTGAAAACAGTTTGCAGTTTCTTAAAAGGTTAAACATACATCTACCAGATGACCCACCCATTCTACTTCTAGGTATTTGTCCAAGAGAAATGAAAACATGTGCCATGTAAAGACTTGTTCATAGCAACTTTATTTGTAATTGCCAAAATGTCTAAACAACTCAAGTGTCCATCAACAATTGAATGGATAAACAAATTGTTTATGTATACAAAAGACCATTATCCAGGAATAAAAATAAACTATGTGCATCTAGAACCTAGGTGGATTTTTTTTCCCAAGTTTTATTTAAGTGATCTTTACACCCAGCATGGGGCTTGAATTCATGACCCTAAGATCAGGAGTTGGATGTTCTATTGACTAAATCAGCCAGGTGTCACAACATAGATGAATCTTGAAGTAATTATTTTAAGTGAAAGAAGCCAGACAAATAAAGAGGGCATAATGTATGATTCCATTTATAAAAAATTTTAGAAAATGCTAAGTAATCTTTAGTGAAAGAAAGCAAATCAATGGTTGCCTGGGAATGGGGTAAAGGGAGAGAGAGCAGGAGAGTGGGATTATCAAGGGCATGAGGAAACACTATCTTGATTGTGGTGATGGTGTCATGAGTGTGTATGTCAAAATTTATCATATTGTATCAAAATTTATCATAGTATATACTTTAAACATATAGTTTATTATACCTCAAAGCTGTTAAGAACAGCAAAAATATATTAAAGCAACTTATATTTCTTAATAAAACAGATTAAGTTGTTTATCTGGATTCAAATATCCATACTTCTGCAAATTAAAATTGAGACTCATTAAAATAAGAGGGATGCTCAGGGCGCTGGGTGGTCCAGAAGACTCAGAGCATATAACCAATAGTGTTTTTCTATCCTTACATTATATTATGCTAATAAGTAGGCAGGAGTGCACGTGCTAGGAATCTGCATTTGTAATGAGTTTTTTAGGTGATTGTGATGCAGATGAGTCATGGGCCACAGGAGAGAAACATTGGTCAAAATCTCTGTAGCATCAGAATCTCCTGTTTTTCTTTTCAAGCCTGGCTTGTATTTGTTTCTCTTGGTTGAGGTAAATAGTTTACCTGGCTTGACTCTAGTAGCTTCTATTTGATAAGACTTAGCTGCCAGCTTTGGACAGAGTCAGTGCTCAGAAATACTGTTAACATTATGTTTAGGAATAATTCCGGCAGTGTTGTTACAGCCACAAGAACAACCTTAGTCATGTACTCCAGGCCCTGCCCTTCCTAAGGAACATCCATCCCTCTTAGACCATTTCAGGCAAGTAAAGGCTGGGCTTTTGCAGTCCAAGGGCAGGGAGTTCTTGCTTGCTACAGGCTCTAGTACCAACCACTCTTAGCCAGGAAGTTCTTTCTGGGTTTCAGACGGTTCCTCCAGCAGTTACCCTTGAGGGCTGTGACTTTTGCAGTTGTTTAATGGATCAAGTCACTCCTCTACTTGAAACATTTTGGAAGCTTTCCATAGTTGGCAGGATAAAATCTAAACTCCTGCCTTGGCTAGTAAGCTCTACATAATCTCTGCCCTGACTGCCCCTTCTGTTGCACCTTCACCAAGCCGCAAACTTTGGACTTGACTCTTGGTGCTCAAACACACCAAGAAATTTCTTCCCACCTCAGGCATCTTTCATGCATTTCCTCCTGCTGAAAGTCTTCTTTGGCCCCTGTGTGACTGGCTTCTCTCATCCTTTACACCTCATCAAGATGTAACCTCCACAGGGAGACCTTCTCTCTGAAGTTGGCTCTCTCTTCTTCCCAGTTATTCTTTGTCCCATCTCTCATTACAAGTTGTCATTATTTTTATATTCTCTTCACTAGAATATCAGCTCTGCTTCACTCACCACTGTATTGTCATAATTGGTTGAATAAATGGATTACTCCTCCAAGATCCCCTAATTTTTAGAATTGCTACGTCAGTGGTTTAAATAGAGTTCTTCTACCTGAAGGTCTTGGGCATCTGTGTTTTCAAAACTGTATCAAAACCTCTTTGTTTAGAGTGACAGCTCTCCCCGCACCTTTCCCCCTGAAAAAAGGACTCATTTTTGAGCCCAGCAAAATGGTAAAGCATTCAGTGCATATAGTGGACAATAGATAGATATTTGCTGCCAAACAGTATTCCCTGTCATGTTCACCTGGAAGTCCACTTCCACCTGGGAAAAATGGTTCAGAAATTGAGTTCATGATTTAGTTGAGTCTTGTCCTGCTTTAGACTTCTCTCATTATTTTTGATAGGCTATGCAGGCAAGACTGGACTCCTGGCAGTATGACTGGGTTGGAGTGTGGCTAGATGGCCTCTAACTTCTTGGCTTTTCCAGGCAGATGGGAAATGAGTGATTGTTCTTGAGCATATAGTGTGGAGAGCACCATATTTGTGCCAGTACTGAGTCCAGAGAGGTGGTCATGATCATGACTGTTCATCTCTGAAATTAACAAAACCAGAAAAGCCCAATAGCAGATGTCATTCTATATGCCACAGGAAGGACTGAACCTGGTTGTTAAAAAGCAGAGCTTCCTTGAAGGAGATGCATTTGTGGAATCTCTTTGACTTCATACTTTTTCTCTGAAAACATTTATTTTTCCCAGATTTTCCCCCCTTCACATCCAGATCAGTTTTTAGTTTTTCCTGTCATGTCTCTTTCTTCTCTATCTCCATGGCTCACTTCATTTTTTTTTTTTTTTATTCCCCTCCTCCCTTCCTTTCCTTGTCTTCATTTAAGATCATCCTTTGAAGCCAGGGACATCCTTTTTTCATCACTTTGAATCTGGGCTAGTGGTGACTGACTGTATTAATACCCATGTTTAAATTTAAAACAATATGCTATTCTGGTGAATTGAAATTTTTTAAAAATCATTTTGGAGTGTCCTTCTTTATTTCAGAGAATAATTTTAGGCTAGAATCCTATTTTGATATTAATTTAGCAGTGGCAGCTTTATTTCATTAGTATTTGCTTAGTATATATATATTTTTACATCTTCTCAACCTTTTTGTATGATTATATTTAATGACTGTCACTTGTAGACAGCATATATTTTTGGAATTTTGGGTTTTTATCCTGCCTGGTAATATTTCTTTTTCAATTAGAGTATTTTGTCTTTTACTGTATTTATGGACATATTTGGGTTTAAATCTATACACTTAGTATTTATGTTTGTCTAACCTATAGTAGTCCATGTTCTCTCCTTTGTTGCTTTCTTTTCAACTTATTATTGCTTTATTATTTCATTTTCTATCTCTATTTGTTATATTTATGTTTTTAGTGATAATTAGAAAATCAAAGAATTTACATATACATCTTTGACATAAGTATAAAATAAATGAGATCTTTCTTCAATCACTGGTTAAAGCAAAGAACCTAAAATCCTGTATATTTTCCCCCTTTCAATTTATATGCTACTATGGTAATTTTAATTAGAGATATTTTAAGTAATATAAAACAAAACTATTATTTTATAGAGTTGCTATTCATTTAGCTTATCCACGTATTTGCCTTTCCTATTGCTCTTCATGTTTTCCTACATCTTTAAGGCTTCCTCCATTTTTTTTTTTTTAAGGATTTTATTTACTTATTTGACAGAGAGATCAAAAGTAGGCAGAGAGGCAGGCAGAGAGAGAGAGGGGGAAGCAGACCCTCTGCTGAGTGGAGAGCCCGATGCGGGGCTCTTTCCCAGAACCCTGAGATCATGACCTGACATGAAGGTAGACTTAACCCACTGAGCCAGCCAGGCACCCTGGCTACCTCCATCTTTAAGGCTCCTCTTTAAGGTAGCATCCTTCTTGTATAGACATTTCTTTTAGTTCAGGTCTGACAAATTCTCTCAGTTTTTGTTTGTGTGAAAAATAGCCCAATTTCACTAACAGTTTTCAGTGACATGTTAGCTGGGTATAGGATTTTGGAATGGCTATTATTTTCTCAGCAGACTTAGGATATTGTTACATTATTGTCAGACCTGTGCTGCCTCTCATAGGAAGTCAGATGAGAGTTCTTTTGTTGCTTCTGTCATTTTTCCTGGTTAATTCAAAGACCCTCTTTTTGTGTTAATGATCAGTGTTTTTTTCCTTTTTTTTTTTTTTTGATATGTAGGCAAGATTAAAAATTTTAATTTAAAAGTCAGTCTTTATCCTGCTTGATATTCATAGTGAATGCTTTGTGAATTTTTGCTTTTTTGTGTGTCAGCAGTTTTGGAAAGTGCTCTTATATATTGCTATTCTTCCATTCTGTCTTCTGTGATAAAAATTATGTTACCTAGACCTTTTCTTCCTATAAATGTTGATATCTTGTATGTTCTTTCTTTGTTTTCCATCATTTTATCTTTTAGCGTTCTGTTCTGAATATTCTTTTCTGACTTTATTTTCTAGTTCACTAACTTTCCTGTTATATTTAATCTGTTGTTAAAGCCTTTCATTGATTAAAACATTTTAGTTACTGTAATTTTTTTAGTCTTCGTATTGTATTTTTAGTGTATTTATTTCCTTCTTAAAGTAGTTTCCAGTTGATTGCCTGAATTTTCCATTTTTGCTTTAAATTCTTTGAGTATATTAAGTATAGTTATTTTAAAGTCTATCATAACTACTGTTTGGGTTGTTTTGCATGTTTGGTTATTTTTGATTGAGTGCCAGTTATTGCATATGAAAAAAATAAAGATAATTTGAGGCTTAGAATAAGGTTTCTTACTTTAGAGATGATTTGATTTACTTGTTACTGGAAACTTGGGACCCTCTGAAATCCAGGGCCCCCTTAATCTAATCAATGATAGTTGTTAAAACTTGGCTCTTAGTTCCTATGAGAACTGGTTTATTTTTGATTCAACCTTACTTTTTTTTTTTTTTTTTAAAGATTTTATTGGTTTATTTGACAAGAGGGAACACAAGCAGGGGGAGTGGAAGAGGGAGAAGCAGACTCCCCACTAAACAGGGAGCCTGACGCAGGACTTGAACCTAGGACCCTGGGATCATGACGAGAGCCGAAGGCAGATGCTTAACAACTGAGCCATCCAGTGCCCCTATTCAACCCTACTCTTATGATAAGGTTATATCTCTTTCATGACCCAACCCAAACTTCAGGGATTTACTAGTCTCTCTGCCTTGCTGATCCTGAACTTTTTTTTTTTCCTATCACAAGTCAGTTTGTCCAAAGGTCTTAAGTTTTACACCTGTCAACCACCTGTACTGGAGTTGGCTGAGCCCCTAGGGTGTGGGGAAAAGTAGCCTCAAATGCCAAACTGACTGTTCTGGGTTTACTTTTTGTCATTCAAACTTGGTTCTGTAATTCTTCTCTGTCTTGGAACATTTCCAATGCCAGGTAATTTTTATATATTGCCCAGATTTTTGGGTTGTTCTTTGCATGAAGATTTGTTCAGGTTTTATAGTCTACCAATATAAGCAGGCATAGCTATTATGTTGCTGTGTAATCCTAGATAGATCATTTCCCATCTCTGGACCTCAGTTTTCATACCTATATGATAAAAGTGTTAGACTGGAAGATCTCCCTACATCCATCTTTCAGCCAGTGTCAGCATTACTCTTGATCTGTAGGCTGTATGCATCAGACCTGTGGGTTAGACTGTCAGTTTTATAGCAAAGGCCTAGTCCTTTCTACATAGCACTGACATTCTGCCCCATCTGGTCAAGGTCACTAGTAAGGCTTGGGAATGATGGCAGTGAGCATAGTTGTTACCTTTGGGAGACTGAAAACATGTAGTATAATGCTAGAATACAGCTAGCTTGAAATAAATACTCTTCTATCCATACTGGTGTGAAATGTAGGCAGGGATGTTTCATTTTTCTCTCAACTCAGAAATAGGAAGGACTCCCCAGGGCTATTTATCACAGGCAGAAGGGAGATAAATAAAGAACAGGGATGTTGTTAATTTACTCAAACTCCAAACTCAAAGTCCCTTTGATGGAGCAGGGGCACTGAGAGAGCCCTGATGTAAGTGTTCTGGGGAGCCATCTGGAAGGTCTGCCACTCATCGCACTCTGTATGAACACACACATACACACACACACACACACACACACCCAAACACGTGTGCCTAATGATGACCACATTACAAATGGGCACATCTGGTGGAAAGAGTTTCCAATACGAATTTCAAAGCACTATCACTTTCATTCTAAGGGACTAATTTAGTTACATTTTGCCTCTGGTTCTTTATTTTGAAGAGCAGGGTAGAACATCATTACTTTTTAATACACTGTTGCAGAGCTCCTGCTCTGAGAAAAAGGGTGTTGCAGTACTACCTGAACTTCCTTTGGGTTAAGAGAGACCCTGGGGTCCAATTGTCTGGGTTCAAATCCTGACTTTTCCAAATGTACCAGTTAAACCTGGGATGAATTGTTAAATTTCCTTGTGTCTTGGTTTCCTCATTTATAATATGAGGATATTAAATAATACATGTGTCCAAGGGTTGTGGTGAGGAGTAGATGAGTCAATCCATGTGAAGCCACAGAGATACATTAGCAAGAGGTGAAGTGAACTAGGTAGAGCACTGGATTCAGGGTCAGAAGACCTTCTATTGTGTTACACTGATTATTGGCTTAACTCCCCAAACTTTTGGACCTCCATACAGTATTCAAAACTTTCCTGTAAATAGGACAGCAATGCCACCCGTACCTCATGGGGTGAATCACAGATGAAGTGATGGATGCACAAGTGTTTTGCAGAAGCACTAAGTGCTATATAAATATGAGGGACTGTCACTGAAGGTGATGGAAGACCCATGATCCTTTGTAGGGAGAGATGAAAAGAGGCTACAGGAGAAGTTGGGGGAGTGGGGTCCAGCTTTTTACTCTAGTTTCCAAGACTTGTGCACTTTCTGGGTGATTCTACTCTTGTCATTCTCCAGCATGTGAACTGTCTTGCTGGGCTGCCTATGGAAGGTATGTGATGGTCCTTTGGAGTTGGTCTTATATTTCACCCAGGTTCTAGTCCTGCAGACTCTGAACTTGGTATCTGGCAACATGTCCATTTGGTTCATCAAGGAAATCCTAGGCCCTTGCTCCAAGGAGTGAGCAGGATTTAAAGCTCCTGTGGAGTGATGATGTGGGACAATATCCCACATTGAGTGTGGTCAGAGCCCTGAGGTGGATACAAAGAATAGGTCAGGATGAGCAGTGTATTAGTTTCCTGTGGCTGCTATAACTAGTTACCAACAACAGAGTATTTTTTTTTTTTTTTTAAAGTTCGGGAGGCCAGAAGTCTGAAATCACTATCAGTGGGCCAAATGTCAGCAGTCTCATGCTTCCACTGAGGGCCTTAGGGACAAGTCTGTTGCTTGTCTTTTGCAGGTTCTGATGGCCATGGATATTTTTTGGCTCATTTCAATCTCTGCTTTTGGGGTCATGTTGCCTTGCCCATTTCTTCTGTTTTTCTTCTGCATCTTTCTTTCTTTTTTTGTTAATTAACTTACTTATTTTAGAAAGCGGGAAGGAGCACAAACAGTCGGGGCAGAGGAAGAGGGAGAGAGAATCTCAAGCACTGAGCACAGAGCCTGATGCTGGGCTTAATTACAGGACCCTGGGATCGTGACCTGAGCTGAATCCAAGAGTTGGACGCTTAAGCAACTGCACCACCCAGGTGCCCTTCTTCTGTATCTTTCTTGTGGAGACTGTTGTTGTGGCATTTAGGGTCCACACAGATAACCTAGGATAATGTCTTCATATCAGGATCTTTAAGTTAACTATCTACAAAGACAACTTTATCAAATACAGTTACACAGATTCCAGGGATTAGAATAAAAGAACTTTGGGGGGGGGGCATTTGCCCCCTACAGGTGGTAGGGCAGGAAATGGGGAGAGCAGGAGATAACCCACACAGGGTGATCCCTGGAATTAAGGCAAAAAGAACTTGTCCTGATTGGGCAAAAGAAATTAGACAAAATGGGAACAAAAATATACCTAAGGGGTGAGTAACAAAGAAGTCTTTATAACTGCCTGTCCTAAATGAAATAGACCACCTACTGGGTGCCAGGTACTGGTCTTGGGGCTGGAAAAAGGCAGCATGGAGTCTGCAGTCTCTAGGTGAGTGAATAAATAAGTGAATGAATAACTGAGAACATTCTTTGCTTAGCAAGGATGGGCTTTGTTTCTTATTACATCAGGTATTAGGGCCGTCAAGAAGAGCTAAGAGGATGGGCAGTTGGGGAGATCAGAGAGCAGGTCCCGTGGCTGCAGTGGGATCTCTGGGGTGGAGATCTCTGCCCTCAGCCAGCTGGAGGAGGAGAAGGGTTTATTTAACTGAGTTGTTGTCAGCCCTGGTTGTGCATTGAGGGACTTTTAATGAATGCCCAGTCCCTACCCTCAGAGAATCTGATTCAAGTAATCAGGAGGGGCTGGTGCTGTCTGTATGATAAGAGCTCCCTGGTGATTCCCATGTGTATCCAGGGATGAGAACCAGGCTTAACTTTTCTCTGACTGGAATCACACTTGGCTACAGAACAAGGCTATGGGAGTTACTTTATACTTTATACTGTGTGATCTTCTTGGACATACCATGTGACTTCTGTGAGTCTCCGTTTACTCATCTATAAAATGGGGATAACAATACTGACCTTATACGTTTCTCTAATGATTGAAGTAGAAAATACTTGCAAAGTGCTAACCTTAATATCTGCCACGTGGTAAATGCTAATTATCATTACAGCCCTAATCCAGGTAAGGATTATTGTGCCCATTTTATGGATTCAGGAATTGTGAGTTAGACATGTCAGGTTTACCTGTTTAAAGCCACATCTTTAGTAAATGGTGGATAGAAAATTTTGCCTCGACCTCCTTTAATGACCTTCAGTTCTGCCCAGTCTTTTGACAGTGGAGTATTTGAACCCAACTACCCTACGCTCTTTGGCCTTTGTGGCTGTGAAGGAGCTGGCCCACTGCTCGTTTGTTGAGACCCAGGTTTCCTCTCAGTACCTAGGAATTTAGGATGGGAGAGAAACCCCCCAGCCTTCCCTCTTAGCCCCATCTCTTACTCTGAGATAAAGCAGACATGAGATTGCTGTAGATAGAATGGGCTGAATAATGACCCCCTGCTCCCAATGGTATCAGTTCCTAATTCCTGGAACTTAATGAACCTTAGGTGTCAAAGTCTTTGCAGATGTGATTAAATTAAGGATTTTGAGGTGAGAAGTTTTTTCTGGGATATCCAGGTGGGCCCTAAATGCCATCACATGTGTTCTTATAAGAGAAGGGCAGAGAAAGACTTGATACGTATGTGTATACAGAGGAGAAGGCGGTGCAACTACAGAGGGAGAGAGCTAAGTGATGTAGCCATAAGCCAAGGAAAGCTTTTAGCCTCCAGGAGCTGGAAGAAGCAAAGCATGGAATTTCTCCTAGTCCCTCCCAAGGTAGTTTTGGCCCATGTTACTGGTTTTGAACTTCGAGTCTCCATAACTGTGAAAGAATAAATTTCTGTTGTTTTAAGCTACCCAGTTAATGGTAATTTGTTAAGAGTAGCTACAGGAAACTAATACCGGGGGTTCTCTTTGGATACCACTATGCTCTGCAGTAGTTCCTTCAGGTCACAGCGAACCTGACTGTGCTTTACTTGTGTCTGTTCTGGCTGTCTGATCACTGGCTCCTGTACAGGGCCAGCAGGGTCCTAGCACATGTACCTGCAGCCCAGGGCAGCAGGCAGACTTCACTGCCTTGGCACACCCCTGTCTTTTACCATCACCTGAGCCGTGTTGGGGAGTGGGCATGAGTCCTTATCGACTCTGCTACTAGATGGAGAAAGCACGTGCAGGGTGGTTTGGGGCAGAGCCAAAGAGGCTGAAAGCCGTCCATGTCTCCATTCCCTGTCTCATTTTTGACACTGAGGGTCCCCAGCCGAATTTACCCTCATCTTCCCTCCCCTGTTGCTCAAGGGCAAGGGCTTTCTGGAACAATTTTACTCAGTGCACCAGGAACAAAGGAGAAACCAAATGCCTTGCTTGGGAGCGACCCATATGGAGGAGGCAAGGCAAGGCCCAGTGACAGGATAATTGCTTAAATATCTGCTTTAAGTATAAAGGCAGACTCTACCTCCAGCTGGAGTTCAGGTTCCCACAGGTCATGAAAACAAAGAGGGGAACGGGAGAATTAAAGAGGAATAGAAATGGAAATGATTAGGAAAGATTGCCACTACTTACAGTGTGTGTCGGGGAGTTGGGGGGTGGGGAGTAGAGAATTAACCCTTTTGGGATTGTGCAAGTAGGGTGTAGGCTCATAGCTCTTGGTTTTCCTTCTTAGGATGGAGGGCTGAGCCCATGGGTGATGTGCTCTGGTCCAGGGGCAGCTCTCCCAGGACCTGGAGAAGAGGCTGGTGGGGCTCATGTAGGGTATTGGGCTTTGGGCAGTGTGGATTGGGCATAGCTTTGAGTTCTGGGGGTGAGTTTGTGGGCAGCACATTCAGGTTTCCTGATATTTTATTAGAATTCCTCCTTTCTGCTCTGCTGCTTGAGCTCATCTTGTCTTCTGGCTGGTGATGCCTCTTTATGCTTGCTGTTTCTGCCGACTCAGCACTCTGGCACTCCCAGATTCTGGGTGTGGGGAGAGTGGGGGGCAGTTGGAATGGGGATTTCTGCACTCACTGCCATGGCATTCTCTGTTTCTTCTTTGCAGTCTTCAATATGCTGACAACTGTTAAGCTACTTCTAATGTTCTTATCGCCTCAATTCTTAGAAGCAAAAATTTTCACATTTTAACATTCCTGGAATTAAGGCTTGGCTTACAATTAACGAGCATATTTAATGGGCATATTAGACATTGTTCCCCAGAGAACAATGGATATCTATCTACCTATCTATCTCCTACTATATGTCCTATCAAGTTACATCCTATCTGTGTATTTATAGCAATGTCCCCCTTTAGAGATTTTAAGGAATTGGCTTTCATGGTTGTAGGAATGGGAAGTCTAAAATTTGTGGCCAACAGGCTGGAAATTCAGGTGGGATTTCTATGTTGCAGTCTTGAAGCAAAATTTTTTTTTCTTTGGAAACTTTAGTCTTTGCTGTTAAGGTCTTCAGCTGATTTTATATTTTATATTATGAAGGGTAATCTGCTTTACTTAAAGTTCAGTAAGTATTAAATATAAATATATAAAAAATAAATATATATAAATATGAAATAAATACAAATATTAATGACATGTAAAAATTAACCTTCACAGCAACACCTAGACTAGTGTTTGACTAAATGGCTGGGCACCATATCCTAGCCAAGGATAGGAATCAACCAGCACAGTAGGATAGTCATTTGTTTATTTTCATTCATTCACTTATTCATTCCCTCCTCCAAAAAACTCTGCTATAGAAGTATATACAGTCTGGGTGGGTACCAACATTGGGCTATAATGGCATTTGCTTTGAGTCTGCCTTTTCTGGTAGCTATGAGTTTGATGAAGGCAGGGGTCATACGTGTTTGTTCACTGTAGAATCTTCATTGCAGAGGACTGGCACGTGGTAGGTCCTCAATACTGGTTAACGACCTGGCTGGCCAGGTGGATAAGCAATAAATGATTTGAATTCAGGTGCTTCTTTGACTTTTAATTTCCTCTCTACAGGACCATTACAGGGCCTTTTCCCACTTCCTTTTACGTCTTTCGAAGACTACATACTCCTCTTCTCTCCATCTCCCAGTCTTTCTGGCTCCTTGTCCCCCACCCCTTTTTTTTGGCTAATGCTCTGTGCCTAATCATGTTAGCCAGTACTGGCATTAGAGAGATGTTTGCAATCCAAGCCAGGTCTGATTATGAGCTTCAGCAGCCCGAGGCTACTTTAAGAATGTGTTGATTGGTGGGGGTTGGGGAGCCCCTAGAGGGGACCAACATTTTTGGCTGATGGAGCCGCCCACATGTGTGTCTGGGCACCGCAAGGGAGCCTGGGCTGGTTGGGTTTTGGTTCTCTCCTTGATCAGGCTCCTGGTGGGGTATTTATCGTGGCTGGGCATCTAAGCCCTTCCTGATTGTATTAAGCCTCATGAAAGTGAGGCCCAAAACAATCCAGCTAGTGTGGCTAGTGCTGTAACCACAGCAAAGGTTTCCCGGTATTTCTTGTCATTCTCTGTTCGAGCTCATTTCAACTTTCTCCCAACACTGGGAGTATAAAGAAACTGCCACGTGTTTCTCTGGTTTGCAAGCATTACCTCATTTCCCTTGTCTAGGATATTAATTCAGAAATATTTATTAAGTGATTTCAGGATTTGGGGCAATTTTGAAAGCATTCAGTTCAGATTCCAAAAAGGATGTCATGGGTTTAAAAGAAATTAGCTACCTCTCCCTTTCTCTCCATTTTCTCAAAAGCACCCTGTATTTTTCTTTAGAGCACTTTGCTTTCTTGCCATTGTTCCCTAAATTATTTATATTCATTCTTTCGATGTCTGTCTTCCTGACTACATGGTAAAAATCTCCATCTGGGCAGGGTCCATGAGTGCTGTCTTTACCATTCTATTCCCAGGGGCAGGCACAGTAAATTCTTGACCATCTCTGGACTACATTTTGATTGACAAATGATACGGCATTCCATTCAGAAGGTGTAATTATGTTTCTGAAAGTTTGTACACAGGAAGAAGGAATATTCATATCATCACACATAGTTATGTGTGTGAAAACTGGATCTGTGGGATCAAGCTAAAAGCTCATGCTGTATCTCAAAGAGCCTTAAAGTGGTCCTTTCTTGTGTTCCTTGAAAAGCTCTGAGACAAGTCTGTGTGAGTCACCATCCCTAGGGAGGCCAGTGTGAAATAAAATTACTTCAGGTTTTATAGTTGTGAAGATGCACAGCCCCGTGTTTGCATATCGTAGTACTCTGTATGCTGCTAAAATGTGGTGCTCTATGAATCAGACCTTGTCGACTCATCTCTTGCTTCTGCCAGTGTCTAGATGTCCCACATGAATGTCATATGGCCTTCAGCACAATATTGGCCATCTCTGTGCCTTAGCTCATTTATATATAAAAGGGGATAATAATATTCTTCACCTCATAGAGTTGTTTCAAGATTATGTGAGATAATTTAAGTAAAATACTGAGTTCAGTGCCTAGCTCAGAGTAAAGTGAATAAACATTAGTTGTTATTATTTCCGCAAATGTGTAATAGTGAAGTCATCTTTGCATGCATGCCTGGGGAGTTAAAAAAAGAGAGAGAGAGAAGGTTAAGTTTTTAGAAGGAAAAACTCCCAGTTACTAAAAATGGTATATAGGCTCTTCCTATAAGTAGAAATAAGGCTGATAGCCCTGGACACAGCACTGTTGAGGGGAAGGAAAGGAGGGAGCAGTATGGAGAAGATACATAGTATAAAGGGTATGTGTTAGCAAGGAATGGGGATGATAAAAAAAATAAAATGAAAGATACATCCAAACATTGACTAGTAGTATCAGTGCAGTTGACTTGTCTGGCATCTGGTTGCTTCCAACCATGTTCACCTGGCATCAGCACCACTGGTCATTTCAATCCAAAAGTTCAGTCCAGCAAACATTTAGGGAGAGCTTGTGGCTTGCCTTTGTGAGTCCCAAACTCTAAATCATCATTTGGCCTGGGTGGCTTTTGGGATTGGGCAGTTGTGACAACAGCATCTGCCATTCACCCCAGGACAGTTATTAGGGTTTGCACTGCCAAGCAATTATTAGCGGCGACCAAAATATTCCTGATTTCATAGTACTCTGGTAGTAAGACAGAATTGATCAGAAAGTGTGTTGTCTTGCTGCTCAGAGCAAACACAGATGAGTTGCCTTAGCACCACAGTGATTCAGCTTTGAATGAATCCTCAAGATTCATTCAATAGAGTGGGTTTCAAATATACTTTTAGAAGTAAAAACTAGGTTGGCACATTCCCTTTCAAGTCTTCCCCGCAACTTGGCCTATGGTGGAGTTTCTGGCCAATTCAGGATTTCTTTTTCATTCCTTTAGCACGAAGGACTTGGTTTTAAGTGATTGAAGTATATTGTTATATTAAAAAGTAATATTTTACAAAAAAATCACTTAAAAAGTTATATATTACAGCTATTACTGTGAAATGTTTTTCTCTCCCAAAGAACTTTTCACATCAATTGGGTGATCTGATTTTTTTCAACAACCTTTTGAGGTAAGTTGGGTAGATAAGTATATTATTAATTTCATTTTAAACATGGAGACTGGAGGAGGGAAAGTGATTACTTATCCAAAGATGTCCAGTGGCTGAGCTGGCGATAACAACAGCTAATATGTAGCAGTTGCTATGTACCAGGTACTACTGTAAATATTCATTTAGTCTTTGCAGTGACCCAATGAGGAAGGCACAGTTATTATCCCTGTTATGCAGATGAGGAAATGGAGGCATAGAAAGATGACATCAGTTGCCTTATATTATACCTGCGAGGTAGTGGGACTGAGATTAGAGCCTGTATACCTTGGCTCCAGAGTCTAGGTACTCACCTGCTATGGTATATTGAACATTTTGGTTCATTGTCTCAGGAACTCTCAGATAATTCTTACTGTGCTTACTGTTTCTCTTCAGTGTTGCCTGTCTTCTTTAGAGATCTTCCAATCTTAGATCGACAAAGCCCTTTTTTTTTTTTTTAAAGATCTTATTTATTTGACAGAGAGAGATCAGAGGTCGGCAGAGCAGCAGGCAGAGAGAGAAGGGGAAGCAGGCTCCCCGCTGAGCAAAGATCCCGATGTGGGGCTCGATCCCAGGACCCTGAGATCATGACCTGAGCCGAAGGCAGAGGCTTAACCCACTGAGCCTCCCAGGTGCCCCTGGACAAAGCCTTTTTTAAAATGTTAAAAAAACAGAGATTTAAAACTATGTTTATTTATTACAAAAGCTAGATCACTAGTTGGAGAAATCAGGAACCACCTTCAAAATGATAATGAAATGAGAGATGAAGCTTATGAGGAGGGAGAATGCTGCTGAAACTGTCGTCTCATTCTTTTGGTTCTTGCCAAGGAAGAACTTGTTGGTTTCCTGCTCTGTGCAGTTTAATTTCTGAGGTAGGAGGCGGCATATCAATTCTCAGTTCAGTCTCACGGTGGGGAAGGGGGTCTGTGTCAGTTGTATTTTCTTTGTGAACTTCACAGAAGTGTTGGCAGCAACCAGATTTGAGATCTTGCAGGAAAGGGCTGTAGAGCCACTGGTTGAGCCTGCTTTTCTGGTGAGTTCCTAGATTTGTGGGATATAGAAATCATGGGAAGGCTGTTCAGACATTTTAAAAGGAGGATATTTTAAAACCTTAATTTCTCTTTATGGACTGTAGGTGTTTTTGTGCTAATAGTTTAGGTGTTCTATTCAGAAATGAAGTCCTTATAGCTAGGGGTCAAAAAGGTAATTTTCAGGGTTATTCTGAGACAGTGAGAATGCGCTGAGAGGAAGATAGCTGATTTTTGATTCTTTGGACCACCAGGGGTTTTGTTGATTGAAATAATTCATTGTTACCATCAGTTTATGGTTTGAAGAAAAAAGCCATTTTCTAAGTGGCAGAATTTCTCTCATGGAAGAGATTGCTTTGGTTGGGTGGGAGTAGAGTGGGGAAGTGAATAGGAATTTTCAAGGCTCCAAAATGCTTGTAAGTTTGTTTCTTGCCTGACTTCACATGCAGCAGAATAACTAACTCAGATAACTCCATGGGGGCCTCACCTGGGTTTCCTGTATGGTGTCTAATTTTCTTCCTGCCTGCGTTATTATGTAATCACATTATGTTGTCAAACTTGGACAGTGGGAGAGAATATGGTAATAGAGAGAGACCCGAATTCCCTGGGCGCTTCTGCTTAACATGACTTTTATGACCTTTGGCATAAGTTTTAACCTGAGAATGCCAGCTTTGTCACGTCTACAAGCATGTGCGAATGGGTGGACAAGGTGAGATGGGGGGTGACACTAGACATGTATTACCGTAGGCATGATGCCAAGACAGACAATTGAAGAATGAAAATGTTTGCCAGACTAGTTTATTTGACATTGTTAAACAAATAAATGATGTTGCTTGAGAGAATTTTATCGTGGAAAAACTGGAATTGGTAATCTTGGATTTGAGTGCAGTACATGTTATATGCCTACAAATATGAAGAAGGGGCTTATGTTCATGTATTAATGTTCTGAGGGTTATTATAAACACTTCCTCCCCTTACAGATTGCTATACTTATTTATTTTTCTTTGAATTATAAAATTATAAAAATAATGTAGCCATGACAGTGAGTGAGTTTGGGAGGGGAAAAAAAAAAAGGAAGAAAAAGCTCCAGCAATCTCTCCATTCTGGTATCATAACTTTTTTCATGTTTGAGCTTTCCTTCTTTGCTGTTGGCTGACTATTTCTACCCAGTTGGAATTCTAAGTACACAGACTTTTAATTTACCCAATCACATTTGCAAACTGAAAGCGGCTTTGGTAGTAGATCCATGGACGCATGAGCAAGAGGGGACATTCAAGAGCATCTGGCCTGATTTCCTTGTTCTGTGGGTGAAATGGCAGAAGTCCAGAGAGGGGAAGGGTTTGCCTAAAAGACAAAGATTGGAAGTAGCTGAGCAGGGCTGTTTCTAGCACAGTGTTTCTTCTGGCCACTCTCTAGCTTAATCCTGAGGGAGGCTTGCCTTCAACACCGAAGTCTCTTCAGCTTGTCTTTTAAATGTGTGTGTGTGTGCATACATGTAAATATAAATTTATTCTTATAGACATGACTTGTTGTCTAATATATAGAGAAGCTTAATTTTGGCAAACTCCAAATTTCATACACAATTATAAAAATTGAAAGATTTGAAAAAATAGTCATGGGACAGTGAAATTTGACATTTTCTCACATAAT